>NW_027325364.1:36524064-37039064 GCF_036924035.1 Leuresthes tenuis
ACACACACACACAAGGTCAGACACACTGCACTTATCGGACAGAGACATGGCCGGGCACCCAGACCTAAGGCAAGGAGAAAGCCACCTTGGGGGGCCAACCACACTGAGAGGGCTCCTGGCCCAAGACCACAGGAGCGCCACAGAGACAGTCCTGACCCGGTCAGACAAGAGGCCCCGCACCAAGGTGCAGAGTCCTCCAGCCACCCAGGCCAGAGTAGTCCAAAGAACAGCACCCCCGTCAGTGGACCAAAAGCAGCTCCCAGTGTGGTCGGCCCTCATGAGGAAACACTGGAGCTAAAGACTGAAAGACTAAAACAGTAAAATAAGATAAAAAGGTATAAAATGAACAAAATAGATAAAATGCTTTTTAGCTTATATAGTTAAAATGTCTAACTAAAACATGGAGTTAAAACATAACTATAACATGAAGTTAAAACACCTGACTAATACATGGAATTTAAAACATAAAAAGAAGACCCTTTTAACTATAAGGGAGCCCAAGGGGACTCGTTCTTTCCTCCTGTAGCATCAGCTACTCCCAATCCTTTCAGGACCCATGTGGGGTTCCAAGAAACAGATAGACTGGATTAGTCTGTCTTTGCTTTAGGGAACCCCGCCCTACCGGGGCCCTTTGATCGGGAGCTAGATCAAATCGCTAGCAACGTCCCAAGGTTCAACGACACAAGAGCATATTTAAATTCCATAAATTTTTACCTGCGAAGGTTCCCAAACGCATCTATTAGTGACAAAATCTACTTAATTAAGATCACATCCAGCTGTGAAGTACGTAGATTCATTGAGTATCAACTTGATTTCATCCAAAATGACTACAAACTTTTCTGCCAAACACTGGAAAGAGAGTTTTCAGATGAGTTGGCCCAGTCTGGTTTGAGCGCGGCCATGATGATTAAACAGGGACGGAATGAGCTGCCTCAGTAATATTATTACCGCCTCCTCAAGGCTTATTTGGCTCCCGCAATGAGAAAGGAATGGAAGAAGATATAAATTTAAAATCTCTCTTCATCCAAAGCCTCCAGCCAGAACATAACACTGCCCTGACGCTGAACCCTTGCCTATGGAGCTAGAAGGAGCTAAGAACAGTAATCTAACCAATCATGATTCCCGACCAGAGCGGGCCAGTGAAGGTCACAAGACACCATTGGCACAATCGTTTTATCAGGGAAACGGCTTTTCGAAACCTCGGTGGCATAGTAAGGAACAAACTTACTTGCGAGCGGAACACCACAAACCTCCTTTTAACCTGCACAGTAGTAAGTTCTCCCCCAATCGGTAACCCAAATACCCAGTTCAGGAGAACCAGAAAAACTACAGAAATAGATCCCGGGAGGCTAGACCTACATGCACATAGCGGTCGCATTTACCACCTCAGCAAGAATCAACCGAAACATTCAAAAAGACAAACAAAGACTTTCCAGAAACACGGCCTGGAAAGAAAAAGGAGGTATTTGGCCTCAGTCAAGACGACATAGATAGCATTAAACGCTTGCTGCTAGAAATCAAAGAAAAGAAAAAGGACAAAAAGTCTGATCTCCTCTTCATAACTGCTGTGACACCTAAAAAAGCCCTTCCAGCTGATTCTTTCCCCCTGATTCCCCAGCGTTCCCCAGAACGAGTGACAGAGTCACCTCCAAATCCTGCCTCTCCAGAATTTGAGCTGGGTCTACAACAAGCTCAAACAGAGTCACAGACTCCTTTGGAATGTGCAGAGGAGGAGGTGAAATATCCTAGTGCAGTCTTGGTTGTCCAGCTGGATCAAAAAAAGATCTCCTCTGACCATAATGCCTTTCTGACACAAGTTGAACCACTTCTACAACAATTTCTGTGCAACCTCTCTGAAAAGGGAGTCGCATGAAAATCTCTTTGACGTTGGAGGACGTTCTGAGACATGAAGCCCTCGACACACCTGCAGACATAACTTTAATGTCTCTGTCACTCTTAAGTAAACTGCGCAAGGCAGCAAACCACAACAACAAGGAGTTAAAACGCCAGCCCTGTTCTCTGGAAGTGCGTCCGTATGCCTCTCATAACACTACTCTATCAGCAGTATCGCTGATACAATTATCGATTGGTCAAATTACTCTGGTTCATCCAGTATATGTATCATCTCTTGAGTCCATTCCTTTGCTTGTCGGAAAAGATCTTCTGAACCACTCAGAGCTCCTACTCGATTTCAAACGCTTGAAAGTGTGGTCACAGGTGCGAGAACCTCTGAGGACTACTTTTCCTTGCAATGAAGGCTTCAGCTGCTATGTCCTTAAAAGTGAAAAGCACAACGCTATCAAACAAATAGCTCTGATCGAGTTGCCAGAAAAATTAACACCAGATTATGTTGTCCACGATGGTCCAACCACTCAGGCTGAACCTGACAACCTGGTGAAACAATTCCTGGCACAGTGAGACACTTTCTTGTGCGCATTACAACCATCAATGACACAGGACGAGTACTGCCCACGGGTACTCGGAGGTAAAGTCGCCGATAGATGATGTCATGATAGCTCTGTGGGCTGATAAATCTGCAATCTGTAAGGACCAATATGACTAATTAGCGTGAGAAAACGTCAATCTCCAGATGGTGATCCAATGCCGACCAAGACACTCACTGCCACGGGTGTTTGTGCTCTCACTCTCAAGTAGAATAACAGGATGCTGGTTCACACTTTTCTGGTTATTCCCGATCTTCCGCACTCAGTATATGTGGGCAGTAATATATTGGTTAGACTTAGTGTCCAGATTGACACTGTCAATAATGTCCTGTGGTCACTGACAACAGTGCACAACATTTCTTATATGCCTGATATAATGATATATAGAATCTGAAATCAGGACAAACCACCCCGGAGACATGTCAACTGGCTAATGCCCAACATGCCACAATACCGGCATGCACAGCAAATGTCCCTCTTCATCTATATATGCAACCAGGCCAGAATCTCAGTCACTCAAAAGCTCTATTCCAACCCTCACCACTGTTCTTTGAGCTTGGACTGTCCCTGGAAGCTACAACTCTTTTGGGCCTTGATTCTAGTACCACGTTCTTGTTAATGATCAACACCAGTGAGGAAGTCATACTGATTCCAAAGGCCACGCCCCTGGGCTGGTTTCTCAGCACCGACTTCCATGACTTTGAGCTGGGCATCCCAATACTTGGGCACATCCCACCTCCACTACTACCATAACATCAAACAACTAGCGTTGTCTACATGAAACCCTCAAAGGCAACCATGCTCTTCTTGGTCATGACTCTTAACCAGGACTCAGTAAGTCACATTGATTTTAGTCATGATAAACAAATGACTCTCCATACAGTTGACGTTTTGGCGGTTACTTCAACCCCAGATTCTCCTGAATCACAGGAAAAATTAAACACAGGGTCATGCCCTACAGCTACTGATCAGATTGAAGTGGTAGCACAAGCTAATGCTCTTGTCAATCACGAAGAACGTGACAAGCTATGCTTTTTCTCCCTTGATTCTTTGGATTGTTGTTGAACTGCAATCCACTCAATGCGCTTCCCTACTCCACCCGACGCACCATCAACCTTTGTGCGTCAGTACAAGATCCCTCTGGCATCCCAGGGACCTATACAAGAAATAATTGACAACCAAATGAAAAATGGGATAATTTGGCCCTGCAACAGCACTTATTCGGCACCTCTCTGGCCGACCGTGAAACCTAATGGGAAATGGAGACTTACTATCGATTACCACAAACTCAACCAACAGGTCCCTCTCTCGAAGTGGCCAATGACCCAGCTTGAACAGGAACTTCCTCGTGTCAAAGATGCCAAATACTTCTCCACCCTAGACGTGGTGTCAGGATTTTGGACCATTACAGTACATGCCAAGGACGAACACAAGTTGGCTTTCACGTTTGCTAGCCATCAGTACACGTTCACCAGATGCCTCTTTGGATATGCTAATTCCCCTTCTGAAATCAACATATTCTTATGCAAAGCATGTCCTGATGCCAATGAATGAGGGAACCTCATTTACGTTGATGACATTCTCCTTTGTAGTCCCAGCCTGGATGCGCACACAGAAGAAATCGACCACGTACTGGGTCAACTCACCACCACAGGAGCAGAAATCTCACTCTCTAAGTGTCAGTGGTGCAAAACCAAAGTAGATTATGTTGGTCTCCCAGTAGAGCCAACTGGTGTACAGCCACAGGTGAACCACATTCAGGGCATCAGTAACATTAAAACACCTTCAAATGTCTCTGAGCTTTGCAGCTTCTTAGGAGTCTGTAACTATTCTCGGTTCACTGAAATCTATGTCGGCATAGCAAAACCACTTACCAAACTACTTAAAAAGGAGACACCTTTTGCTTGGGCCGAGCCACAACAAAAGGCCATGTCAACCTTGAAGGACAAACAGCACCGTGTTTAGCTTATCCCAACTGTGACAA
Organism: Leuresthes tenuis; assembly: GCF_036924035.1. Lineage (NCBI taxonomy): Eukaryota > Metazoa > Chordata > Actinopteri > Atheriniformes > Atherinopsidae > Leuresthes > Leuresthes tenuis. The sequence goes on from NW_027325364.1 coordinate 36,528,493, forward strand.
ACACTTCCACCTTGAGGTGGGATTTTCAGCTCACTGTTTAAGCGCTGGTCTGTATCAAAAATACGACCAGGATAAATGTGTGGTGGCATATGCTAGCAAGACACTAGTAACCCCTGAGCTGAAATACTCCTGACTGTGAAAAAGCTCTACTGGCCACAGTATAGGCAGTAAGACATTTCTCCAACTAGCTTAGAGGCCAAAAGGTCATTGTGGAAACTCACCACCAACCCATCACGTTCCTTAACAGCCAACGCATTAGGGATGGGGTGTTTACAAATGCCCATATAGCCTCATTGCTGATGGCTTTGCAAAGTTTTGACTTAGAATTCCACTATACTCAGAACAAAAAGAGCTCGCTCAGCACCGATCTGGCTGCATGCCAGAGTTTCACTAAATACACCCCTCCACTCCTCATGATTGTCGACAAACCCTCACCTGTAACCACTTCTCACCATCACTACTTTCATGAAAATGTGTAAAAACATGATCACTGCATATGTTGATGGCTGCTCGTTCCATCACGACACGGTTACACGAGCAGGTGCAGGTGTCATCTGGCTCAAAGTTTCCAGCTTGGCTCACAGTCATCACAATACACAGAGGTAGAAGGTGTCCTAATCACATTGCAACTCGCTGGGGCACATGGGGTGAGAAATGTATTGATTTGCACCGACTCCAACTATGTCATCTAACGATGAATCCATCTTGGTGGAACCTACTTTCACCAACACTGACCTTATCACCTTTCAGTCTCTTGACCCCGCCATCAACAAAATAGTGTTATTTCTGTCCAAAAACTCTGACAAACCATCAGAGTCTGATGTCCAAAACATCCCTAACTTAAAAAGGCTCTTTGCCACTTGCTCAGCTCTGTGGTTGGTCAAAGGTGTCTTGGTTCATGTTTCCGATGCCCTCTCTTCACCGGCGTTTGTGGTACCTCGCAACCAAAGGGGGGTAATGCTTGTGCATACCCACGACCTTCCTGCTGCTGGACACGAAGGTGTCAAAGCAACATACAACACGTTAAAATAGGTGGCATACTGGCCACAGATGAAGAAAAGATGTAGCAGACTACATCAAAGGATGCCTTGTATGCTGTCAGTTTCAGCCAACTAGCCGTATTTAACTAGCCGTGTTTCATCACTAGCCGTGTTTCATGTTTCTTAAGTATCCATCCATCCATTTTCTATACCGTCAATCCGTTAATCGGGTAGCGGGTGGGCTGGAGCCTATCCCAGCAGCCATCGGGCGAAAGGCGGGGTACATCCTGGACAGGTCGCCAGTCCATCACAGATTTCTTAAGTAATTACGGTAAATTCAGATGAGAACTCTCTCCTTCAGTAATAAGCTCCTGAGTTTATAACTTCTGATCCTGTTTCCTCCCAATTGGACGGGAGTTGTTCTTCTCAGGGTGACATCTGGGAGACAAACCTAGAGGGACTGGCTGTCCAGGGACCCGCACGCTCGGAGTGGACTCAGAGACTCAATGGACAATGAAAATGGACTGTGGGCCCCTGGAGAGGACAATACAATAACAGAAAACTGATTTAGGATACCAAAGAGGGAAATTAAGTTGCACGGCTACTCCACTGCAAATGCATTGATATTTTTCTGTATTGATATTTATCTTTAGGTTATAACCTTAGATTTTGTTTTGATTAAGTTATAATCTTTGATATTGTGATCTTTGATGCTATCATCTTTGTTGTTATAATTAGCCATTTTAATTGGCCTATATATTGTCATGGACTGTAAACGTCTTTACCTGTAATCTTGGTGCTATAATACTTTTGGTATATCTCACTCTCTGTAGTACAGTAGGGGCCACACTTTGTGGACATATATTTGATAATAGGATGGAACTGGCCCGAATTGGCCATAAAGGTCTTAAAATTAGACAGTAATGGTAATTGTAATTATTAGTATAAATTAGGGATTTCTTGCTTAGATTGCCTCAAGAGTGAGATTTCCTTAAGCCATCCAATGTTTTATCCCACCTTTTTACGTAGGGTATTTTTTTATTGAATGGACGACTAACCTGCAGGTTTCATACAAGGACACACAGAATTCATAGGAGAGAGAGACATTGATTTTTAGCCATGTTAGGAGAGTAGTGAGCTGTGTGGCTGGAAGGAGACCCGTAGGCTGGTTTTACCGTAGCCAAATTTGGTCTAATTATTCAAATAGTTCAACTAAGAGAGTTTTTTTTCGATTAATCTGGAGCCTGTGAAAACAGATTAGGGGGCCTCAGAACAGCAGAGTGAGAGGAGTCCTGTCAGAGCATAAATCTTTCCTAAAGGTTAAACTGCTATCATGTCAAAACTATACAAGATATCAACAAACCCTTTAATTTCGCAAGATTTTAATCTTTATTGGCCCATTTAAACACTGAATGAAGTATTTATGATGAAGTATGGCTGGGTTACAGGTTTGAAAAATGGGCTTAGTTTGTCCCATTATAAATGAAAATCAATGCATTACCTATGAGAGCCAATTCACATTTATTTCCCATTTTTTGGAAAAATGTTTGAATAATGAATGAGAAAAGTCATAGTACACTATTCCCGATCAAGGGAAACATAATGATAGGATTTTTGTCTAGGTCGGGGGAAACCATGCGGGACTAGTTACGCGCCGAAAATTGTGACAGAAACAGAAGCGATTTAAGTATGCACTACAGTGATGAGTGTGCCTTTATGCCTTGATGTTGTCAAGGTAAACAAACACAAAATTGTTTTGAGATTCTCTAATGATGTGATTTATTAGAGCTTGTAAAACAGCTTGTGCATTGAATAAACCGAAAGGCATAACAAGGGCTACAAACAGACTAGTTGGGGTGTTAAGAGCAGTCTTCCATCCATCACCTTTGTGAATTCGGACCAGGTGATAAGCATTCCTTAAGTCAGTTTGGTGAAGACTTGGGCCCCACAAAGTATTTTTAATGCTGAACTGAACAGAGGTAAGAGGTACTTGCCGTTGACTGTGATGTTGTTTTAACCTTAGTAATTGAAAAGTTAAATGCGTTACTTGATGAATTGATTAGTTTCAACAAGAAAATGCAAAACTTGTTCATGCTGTCCTAATAATTGTCCCTATTTAGAGAGTACCTGCTGCCACGTCATATCCAGCTAAGTTCCAATGAGATCCTTTATCCTGTTGGGGACCTCCCCAACTGAAGTCACTGAAGGAAACTGAGGAAGCTGGATTTTACTATGAAAGGCCTTGGCTTCCTTTCCAGGTAGCCACTCTCTCTGATTCACTGAGTAAAACCCCCTCAGACTTCTTGCTCTTCTTCTTTCCTGCCAGACCTCTGAGGACAGAGGTGACACTCTCTCTTCCAGCTAGATCTCTGAGGACAGAGGTCTCACAGCTCCTTCTCCTGCAGCCCTTCCACCCTCCATGTGGTGAGACAACAAAGGTCTGGTAACCTCAGCTAAATTTGCTTTCACAGCAAGAATCAAGGTCTGATCCCTCTGGCCTGAACCTTCTCTTTTGCTCTCTTGCAGCACACAAAGGACCCCCTTCTCAGCTGACCAAGGCAAGTGTACAGCTGAGAGTCTACAGAGATGACCCAGAGTTAGCTGCAGTGCTAACTGCAACAGGACCGGAGGAAGCTACCAGAATCCCTCTTCTACAGAGCACAATTGATTCACACCAAAGACTGGCCCTTGACCAGACATTGGACCATTTCCAGCTCTTTTCTTCAAGGACAGAATATTTTCCAAGGACTGTGATAACAAAAGAACTGAACATTAGCATTAGTGTCAGAGCCACATGGCTAAGCATAGGGCATCTTTGTCCTGAATTTGCATTGTATTGACTTGTCTTTTCTAAGGGTTTGTTCTGATAATGTATAGAAAGTAAGGTTCATTTGAGTTAAGTTGATGCTAGTTGGTATCTCACATGCAAAGAATCTTCTTCTTCCAGCTCTCTCCTGTATCTTACCTCTCCCTTATCTTCCCTGCTTTTCTTCACGTCTTGTCCTGTCCTGTCTCAAACTTTGGTGCCTCTCTCCGTATTGCTCTCAAAATTAAAATCATGGAATTGGTCAACTGGTCTCTCAACACAATTGACAATTTTCTTGATTAGAAACTCGGGTCCGAGGGAACCTGTCTGCCCTGATGGAACGTTCGCCGCTGGTTACATGAGGGAGGGTCGTGTACCTGGTGATGCTTTCCGTTGAGGACATCAAGGGTCTTTACATATTCGGAACCATGATAACGGGCTATCTGCTGAGTGGATTAGGCATTGCCCTGGTGTATCGAAAAAAAAGAAAGCGGTCAAAGGCCCCAAGCTGCCCGACATGATTGAAGCAGTGGGCAGAGCTGCAATATGGATTGTGAATACCAATGTTCGGATTCATAGCCATTACCTGCTCTGTATGTTTCATATCTATTACTGATAGTATATCTTGATACTGGGTTTTAGTTATTAGCTCCTAACAGACCTTAGTGGTGCCCCAAAGGTAATCATTTTCATTGATATTTTTTTTTTTTTTTTATGAATATTAATAAGTGTCTTGAACACATCAATTTTCTAATAACTAGTTCAGCACCTGTTTGATCCCAGCAATCCTTATGGCCAGTTCATTGTGTTAAGATTTTCTTTTTTTGTAGAGGATTCAGTCAGAAACTGAGGATGACAGGTAAGTAAAAATGGTAAGTGACTTTATTATATTATACAAGTGAACATAGGGGTTTAGAAAAGAAACTTCTGGAGAAAACAGTCGGCACTGGTCAGAGTTTTTCCTCTGCAAGGAAGGTCTGAGTCTGAGAGAGAAGTAGTAAATTAGTGAAAGTCTTAAGATTTCCCATGATGGTAAGAGCCAGAATTTTCAATAAGAATGGGAAAGTTGCTGGATTGTAGCTTGGAATAATTTTCCCGTGAATAAACCTGGCTGGTGTAGGTAATGATGGTGGTGATGCAGAGTGGCTCCTCTTTTTGGTTGCAGTTTGACAATGCACTGGTAGATCTAAAAGCAGTCTTCCTGTAAGGCCAGTTTAAAACAAAATAAAGAATAGTCTTGGTTTTTATCCTGATCTTTGTTTGAAGAAAAGGAAGCAGTTATTAGCAACAAGACGAAAAGCCAGATTCATGTGATGTGGCATCAGTGCCCTTGGCAAAGCTCATTTTCAATTCTGGGATGGCAGCATTAATTCAGAAAAGTTTACTGAGGTTTTACAGCCTTCAAGACCACATATTTTCCAAGAATTTCCAGCAAGACAATGTAAAACCACATTCTGCACATGTTACAAAGGCATGGCTGAGGGAGAAGAGGGTACAGCTACTGGACTGGACTGCCTGCAGTCCTGATCCCAAAAGAGAATGGAGAGAATGTGGAGAAGGACAAAAATGCAACAGCATCCTCATACAGTTGTACATTTTAAGAGGATTTTGCTTGAGAAAAAAAAAAATATATACATAAAAAGAAAAGGGGCAAGCTAACATATGAAACTCTTAATCACTTGATATCCTTAATGTCAGAATGTTTTTAAGTGATGTTATGACCCAACTCAGCCAGGGGAGGTAACATAAAAATGTGTCAGCTCTTGGATTTGGAGTTATAAGGGTTTATAATAAAACTAAGGCAGCCAACAAAGAACTAAAAGAAAATAAATCTTTCTCAAAGGAGACGCACCACCAAATTTAAACTGAGTACAAAACACAAGCTTTTATGGCTAGTCCACAAAATCACAACACTGCATACTCGCCAGGTGCCCAAAGGGTGCAAACTGTACATTCTCTAGCTTCCCTGGTGAATGAGTCCTCCTCAGAGCCTTTTGCAGCAGCAGGTGTCTGATCAGCTGTCTTGATTGGTCCACTGTCCCGAAGCTGGTCCAATGGATTGCCTACAGGAAGGAGGCAATCCTCAGTGTGTGTTGCCACACTCAAATCTGCATAGAGGGAGGCTGCATCACTTCTTCCAAGGCCAAGGGGCGAAACAGTTGTGAAAAAGGAATTGTAACTTTACAAAGTGGGAAAAGCTTAACTGTCCCAACTTCTTTGGAAGGTGTAGCATCCTGAATTTAATCAATGTATATCAAAAGCTGAAAAAATAAGATGTCATATTAAATATCATGGGTTCTTCTGCAAATAAACAAAAGTCAAAGTCCCTTTGTGTTTTTCTTTTGCATTTTTAAAAATATCCCACCTTTTTCTGATTTGGGGTTGTGAATACTGTGCAGATATCTCAGCTGTCTGCTTTAAGTTTAAGCACAAAACTATTTTGATCAAACGTAGGTGGTCATTGGAAAAGTGTCACTGGATAAGATTGGAGCAATGTTTATCAAAATAAATGTTTATTTCTCCTGTGCTCTCTTTTGTTTCCTTGCATGGTCAGAAACTGTGGGCTACATTTAAAAACCTTCTAAAAATTTGTGATAACACATGGCTGTGGTGTGTGAAGCTAATAAACTTTCAGTGCCCTCAGAAATATTGCCATCATCAGCACTTCTGATCTTTTTGACTGCTTCTATGTTCTCTGATGTAGAGTCTCATTTGAAACTAAAATGTATATTAACTAGTAACATTAGTATGGCTCTGACTCATTTACTACACTTTTTTCACATGCATTAGTATATCTAAACTGAGTGGCTCAGACCTAACTGAAAAAAACTGTAATTTACTCAGTGTGTGTAGTCACTGCAGCAGACTGCAGTCTAAATTAGTGGACAAAAGATACCGAGGCATTGTATATTTGGGCTGAAAAAGATGAAGCAGAATATTAGTAAATTATGAAAAAGCAGAGCTTTCTTGTTCTGTAGAGTTGCAGGTCCGGTGTGAAGTTAGCCTAGCTGTGTTTTTCTCTTTCCTCTCTTGGACTGTGACATTGTTTCTTCTCAATAGAGGTAATGATGGGCTCATTTCTGGCCAAGTTTTGGAAAGAACAGGAAACTCTACGGCTGTCCTCTGAGAGGTGGTTATATTACTGGGACGCTGCTAATAAAAACTGAGGCCAGCCTGAGATTCCTGGCCTTAGTCTCTCTCTTCTTTCTTCCTCTCAGAAGTCTATCATTCCATTTCTTATTTTTTCTCTTCCCAGCATGGAGATGGGCCGCCATATTTTGCTCAAACAATAAAAGCAGGTCCTCCAGCACAGAAAATACAAGAAAATAAGGTTATTATTTGTTGAAATTCACTTGCTGCTCCCCATGTTCTGTGATTCCACTCCCCTTAACAGCTGTTCTGTGTAAATCACAACCGTCACATTCCAGATTGTTCAGTTCCCAAGCCTGTGATGAAGCTGCCAGCTACACTCTGGCATAGTCTTATGCGTAGGCCTCACACAGTGGTAATACCCACACAATCCATCCTCCTCGATCCAATGTCTTCATGTCTAGCCAAAAATTATATCTCACTGATAAAGCTTCCTGACGATGGCAGGCTCTGTCCTTTTCAGACCATGTGACAAATCTGCTGGACAGAGACAGCCTTAAAATAATCACTCTGATGCCAGTGCTAACTTTTTATATAGCAGGTAGGTTAACAGATCCTTCCAGTAGAACTTTAAGTTCAAGAGCTTCATTAATTTCTTGATTTTTATTTTAATGTTTCCTACAAGAGCGTTTGGAGCACTCTTACCCATAACACAAGAGCCAATACTGCCAATTAAATTGTTAGATTTCAGTTGAAGACAGGTCAGAGTTTTGGTCAGTATTCTGGTGCCTTGGGACACCAGCTACCTCCTATGTGTAATGAGCAAGGACTGTTCTGAAACTATGGATATATATTTACAATAGTATAGACATAAGCATAGAGAAATTAAAATGATATTGAAAATGGCCTTTCAGCATCTGAAATCTCAACCTTTGTCATTTTCAATACAACAAATGATGCTTCAATGATGTAGAAGGGAAATTTTTTTTCCCTAAATACTGTGCAGATATTTTAGCACAAAATTATCTTGATCAATACTTGGTGGTTCAATAAATAAGTGATTAAATAAAAGGTTTGATTTATTTTGCTCTCCTGTGTCAAAAAGTTGAACATGCTGTCATTTTTTCTGTTCTCTTTTGTTTCCTTCCATACAGACATCACATTGTCAGAAACTGTGGGGTACATTGAAATCTTTCTAAAAATGTGCGACTATAGTGTACTCAGCTGTGGAACTGATAACCAGGCTTTTAAAGGCCACAGTATTTAAAAAAGAAAAGAAAATAAATTATACAGAGTATATTCAATTTCTATAATCAATTAACAAAACTAGACTTGCCCCATTATGCAATGTCGACCAGCCCAGGATGTGTCCCACCTCTTGTCCAACATTTCGTGCAATGCTCTAAGGCCCTTTTGAGCCTCTACATGATAAAAAAGGTACAGATAAAATATGGATTGATAGACTATCCTGTTAGAATAGGTTTTTTTCTTATACTTTTTGAAAAAAAAACTATAAGAAAAAGCAGGTGTTAAGGCTAGTGCCTACCCGACTCACAAAAAGACCCAAGAGCAGACACTATAACTATCAAGGTTGAGTTAAGAAAAGGTTTATTAAATAAGAGGTGACGTAGTGCAGAGGTCCTGAGTCCGCAGTGGGGCTAGCAGGCAGGTAGGTGTGGCTGGTGGATGATTGATGCATCCACAAGGAATGCTGAGATGAAGTCTCAGAAGCCAGAGCCAGGAAAAACAAAGAAGAGAGATGGAGATTTTCACAAAGGAAGCACAGGAATTGGCCAAATGACCAAAGTATGAAGTGAGGCAATCTGGCAAAGATTGGTTGTTCCTGCAGGTTTTTAAGAAGAAGGCTTGATGAGGGCAGATGTGAACAGGTGTGAGAGCAGGAGCTAACCAGGCTCCACCCCAGACTTCCTGGAACCTGCTCAGCTCCACCAAAGGTTCAGAAACCAAAACAAACACCACAGCAAGCATGATCGTGCTAGCAAATACAAATTCTATTGTATTCAGAATTTGCTTCCAACAGACTAAAACAAACCAAAAAAAGTATAATATATTGAACCTTGCCAGTACAAAGCTGATCATGATATTCGTCTTGTTTTTTGAGCCAACATGTTCCTATTGTGTAGTGAAACATAAAGTGTAGAGGTGACTCGTGATGAGGTGCAGCGGTGGAACAGAAAACAGGTGGATTGAGTGAACTAAGAGATGGGGGGAAAAACATGAGCTGGAAACCTAGAAACCTGTAAACAAGATTAATCAAAACATAAAACGTGACAGACCCGACTCTGATTGGCCTAGGGTCGGGTCCCGCCTGGCGGATGGCCAGACCTCCGGCGATCCGGATGACCCTCCAGAACAGCGAGGAGAGGGCAGACGTGAGCCAACCTGGGTTCCCACTGGCGAAGACAGTGGTGAATCCGCTCGGGTTCCCACTGGCGAAGGCGAAGATGGAGCATAGTGGCGTCAGCGGGCTGGTGCAGGACCTCGTCAGCTGGCTGGCGCAGGACTTCGTCAGCGGGGGGGAGCATAGCGGCGGCAGCCGTCTTGGGCATGGTGGCAGGCTGTGGGAACGGCAACACAGAAGAAAAAGCTGAGCAGGAAAAAGGAGAGGTAAGAACCTGGTGGAGCACGTCCGATACCTCGGTCGAGTCTGCGCTGAAATGTCCACCACCGCCACCGCGTAGTGGATTTTTCTCGCCAGCTCCCAGGCTTCCTGGAGTGCGGAGGTCTCCAGATCCAGCCCCCGCCGGAACAACTCCAGGACGTCACCAGACACCCTCCACTGGTCAAACACGTCGGCCCACTCGGCGAAGCACTTGGCCAAGTCCCCGAGTCGGCTCTGGAGAGCTAGTAAGTTTTAATGGGTCCATTCTCTTCAGAGAGCATCTCCTATTCTAGCACTAATCTTGTACTTCTCTACCCCCTCTATCTCTGCACTATCTTTCTGTTCTTTCCTCTACTCCTGCACTCTATCTCTACACTGTCACCTCTGACAGAGTCTGAGTAGTGGTTTCCCTCTATGTAGTTTATTGTTAGCTTTTTATATATTCATTTGTAATATATATCTTTGTAATATATCTTTAATTTTACTTTGGATAATAGTGTCTGCTAAATGCATAAACATAAACATAGTCTGGTCATTAAGAGCTATATGAAAAGAAGAATTCTAATTTCTATTCTGAATTTAACAGGGAGCCAATGAATAGAAGCTAAAACTGGAGAAACATGATCTCTCTTCCTACTTGTCATCAGAAGTCTGGCTGCAGCATTTTGGATCAGCTGGAGGCTTTTCAGGGAAGTTTTGTGACATCCCAATAATATAGTCAAGTCAAGTAAACTTTATTGTCAAAACTTCCACATGTGCAGGACATACAGAGAATGTGTTTCCCTCATATCCCTTGCAAAAAAAACAAACAAACAAAAAACCCCACAAAGAATAAATAAAATAGAACAAATCCAAAGGTGTAGTCTGGCAATGAATGTAACAGAACTAAAAAACGGTATGCTCTGCAGTTAGACTTTTTTTTCATAAATTAGAGTTTTTAAGGTTTTTGAAAGTAAAGTGGCTGTTACCATATTGTGCAAGGCTTTGCCATATTTTCCTGGGGGAGGAAGGGGTGCTTGGTTTGTGGGGGCAGAGGTCAAAGTCAAAGTCCAATTTATTTGTATAGCACGTTTCATGTACAAAATAATTCAAAGTGCTTTACATAAAATAAAAGCATTGCAGCAGGGAGCAGAAAAAGCATTACAATATATAAAAGAATACAAATAGAAAGAAACAAAATAATTTGAATTAATAAAAACAAGCAATGGTCTAGATAAGTTAAAAGATACCGTGCAGATTTCATGCATAGACACGTGAGAAAGGAAATGTTTTTAACCTGGATTTAAAAATGTCTCCATTTGGTGACAGTTTAATCTCCTCTGGCAGTTTGTTCCACTTGTTTGCAGCATAACAGCTAAATGCTGTTTCTCCATATTTAGTCTGGACTCTGGACTGGACCAGCTGACCTGAGTCCTTGGATCTAAGAGCTCTGCTGGGTTTATATTCTCTGAACATATCACAGATGTATTTTGGGCCTAAACTGTTCTGGGGTTTGTAAACCATCAGTAGGCTTTTAAAATCTATTCTGTGACTGACTGGAAGCCAGTGTAAAGATTTTAAAACTGATGTGATGTGTTCAGATCTCTTAGTCCTGGTTAAAACTCTAGCAGCAGCGTTCTGGATGAGCTGCAGATGTTTAATGCTCTTTTTGGGAAGTCCAGTTAAAAGACCATTACAATAATCGAGTCTACTGGAGATGAATGCATGGATGAGTTTCTCCTGGTCTTTTTGGCAGAAAAAAACTTTAATTCTGTTGATGATTCTGAGTTGCGTGGTTGTTTGTCTCGTTTGTCTCTATGTGGCCCTGTGATGGACTGGTGACCTGTCCAGGGTGTACCCCGCCTTTCGCCCGATGACTGCTGGGATAGGCTCCAGCCCACCCGCTACCCGATTAACGGATTGACAGTATAGAAAATGGATGGATTCTGAGTTGGTAAAAAGCTGCCTTGGTGACAGCTTTGATGTGGCTACTGAAAGTCAGATCTGAGTCTATCAGCTTTCCAAGGTTACGAACTTGGTCAGTGATCTGCAGTTTTGTCTTCATGTAATTGTAGAAAATTCTCTCTCATCCAGAGTTTATTTCCTCCAGACACTGACACAGTACATCTGCTGGGCTGCAGTTGTCTGGTGACAGAGACACAAAGTTGTGTATCGTCTGCATAACTGTGATAATTGATGTTAAAGTTCTGCAATATCTGACCCAAAGATAGCATATACAAGTTAAACAGAAGAGGTCCAAGAATTGACCCCTGGGGGACTCCACAAGCCATGGTCCCTCACTCAGATTCATAGCTGCCAATTGTAAGAAAATAACTCCGGCCTTCTAAATAGGACCTGAACCAGTTAAGGACCGCTCCAGAAAGTCCAACCCAGTTTTCCAGCCTGTGCAACAGGATTCTGTGATCTACAGTATCAAACGCAGCACTGAGATCCAACAGAACCAGGACTGAAACATAACCAGAATCAGTATTCAACCTAATATTGTTTAACACTTTGACCAGTTTCAGTGCTGTGATGACATCGGAAGCCTGATTGAAAGTTATCGAGATTTCCACTTTCATTCAGAAAGTCATTGAGCTGGTTTAATACAACTTTCTCAATAATCTTGAATATAAAAGAGAGATTAGAGACAGGTCTGTAGTTGTTCATCACAGAGGTTTAATGGCAGCTGTCTTTAGTGACTTGGGAAAAATGCCTGATGCCAGTGAGCTGTTAACTATTTGTAGGAGATCACTTTGTAGGAGATCACAGTAAAAACTGTTTTCAAAAAGTCAGATGGTATTATGTCCAGAGTGCAAGTTGTTGATTTCAGATGCCGAACTGTTTCCTCTAGGATTTTTAAAGCAATAATATTAAATTGTGACATAGCGTCAGAGTTGGTTCTAGGTTTTAGACACAGATTAGTTTTCTTGTTTGTCTGTGAGGTGTGAATGTTTTGTCTAATTGTTTTGATTTTTTTTGGCTAAAAAAGTTGGCAAATTCATTGCATTTCTCACTGTAGAGGGGGTCTGGGTTTAACTGTTTAGGAGGATTTGTGAGTTTTTCAACCATAGCAAACAGAGTTTGAGAATTGTTGGCATTCTTATTAATCAGTTCAGATAAATGCAGCTCTCTGGCCTTGCACAGCTCATTGTTAGAACTACGCAGGCTTTGTTTGTACAGTTCATAGTGAATCTGAAGCTTTGTGTTCCTCCACTTACATTCAGCTTTCCTGCATTCTGTTTTCCGGTTTTTGACCATTGTGTTGTTTCTCCATGGTTTTTTCTGTTTGCTTAAGGTGCTCTTGATTCTTATCAGTGCAACAGCTTCCATTAGATTCAAAGTTTTCAAGTTGAAATGATCCAGCAGTCCATCAACCGACTGTGCGCTCATAGTTGGTAACATAGCTATGGCCTCCCTAAACTGAGCACTTGTTCTCTCATTAATGTACCTCTTCTTAACTGAGAAACTGGTTGTTTGAACATTCTGAGTAATCAATAAATCAAATAAAATACAGAAATGGTCAGACAAGGCCAAATCAATTACCACAACAGAAGAAATATCAACACCTTTAGAAATGATCAGGTCTAGAGTGGGACCTCGAAGGTGGGTCAGTTCTGTTACAAACCAAACATGTCCAGCACAGAAGAAAATTCTTTGGCCTTACCATCTGCCATATTATCTATGTGAATGTTAAAATCAAGATAAAATGGTTAAAATCAGTCGAGATAACAGACAATAATTCAGAAAATTCCTCAATAAAACTTGCACAGTATTCTGGAGATCTGTAAATGATTAAGAACAGAATTTTAGGAACACCCTTTAAAATAAAACTAAGATATTCAAAAGAAGTGAAATCACCAAATGACATCTCTTTTCACTGGAATGTATCTTTAAATAAGGCAGCTTCTCTCCCAGCTTTCTTCCCATTTTGGCATTTATCCATAAAACTAAAATTTGTGGGTGCTGTTTCATTAACAACAGCAGCACTTGTGCTCTCTGTGAACCATGTTTCTGTCAGGAACAGAAAATCTAAATTGTATGAAATTATGAAGTCATTAACTAACAGTGACTTATTGGACAGAGATCTAATATTAAGTAGAGCTATCTCTGTGGAGTTTACTCTGGTCTCTGTTGTATTCTGAGTTGTACATGGTACCGTTAACAGATTAGTTAGATTCACCCAACAAGTTGACTGTTTTCGATTCCTTCTTTTACTAATACAGGAATCCTACTGGGTCCCAGCTTGTTTTCAGGACAGCTGTCAGTAGTAAGACTACTATAGCAGGGACCCTGAACGCATCATGGCATCATAGTTATCTTTGTTTTGAACTCTGCTGCTTCTCCTTGAATATCCTGCACATCCCCTTGTGCCCTGCTCTGCCAGGACAGACTGGCAGACTTTTTTTTTGCCTCGCTGCTGTATCCTTCACCCTTATCTGTACACTCATGTTTGGGTTTGTCGTCCCAATAGCATGACATAAGTGTGCACCAAGTAATCTGCATCCAGTTCGATTTGGATGCACGCCATAAGGTCTGAAAGGCTCCTTACAGTTCCAAAAGGCATTGAAGTTATCAATGACCATGTGCTCAGACCAAGAAGTCTGCTGAAAAGTTCAATTCCTTGACCCACAGCAGGAATGGGGCTTGAAATGGAGACACGGTGTGCCCCATAGTGACACAGTCTCTCCAACAGCAGAGAAGAGTCTTTCTTCAGGATCTCAGAGTCAGTCTTCCTTCTCAGAATATCAAAAGACCCCATGTGGATAATTATCTTTATGCCATCTGGATGTGTAGACAGAATGGTCAGCAAGATATCTATCAGTTCCCTGACTGATGTATCAGAAAAAGTTATATTTTCTGTCTTTGCCATCCTGACAAGCTGTGTTATAGAGTCCCCAATCAGAATGGTATCTATTCCATTTTGTGTGGTGTCAATTGCTTCCGTAGCCCTCACCTTGGCTGTGGCATTTGGGCATCTCCTGATATTCTGGTAAGCCCATTTCTCTTGTTTTTATTATTTTTTGTATTATATTCATCATTGCACATTGTATTTGGAATCAACGGGTCATATCTATTATGCAATGGTACTTCAGGTGGTGGAGTGAGTGCTGGAGGTTTAGGTTGGGTGCTGGGTTTACCTCTGCGACGGACAACATGAGAGCAGGTCCTGGCTGGGGTTGATGACTTTGGTTTGGCACCAACACTGTTCCAGTAAGAGATATCAGTTGGACCGGCCGGTTTGGGAGCTTCACCAGATATTCCAGTGTCATTTGGACACATCCAGGGAAGTGTGTCAGCCAGGTCTGCAGTGTGAGGCTCCACATTTGCTGTTATCCCGTGTAGAAAAATCTGAGTTAGTCCTTTGGCACATGAAGGCTCCACAGCCTGCACAGGAGCTATAATAGAGTCAATAAATTCTTCACTCGCACGAATTTCTTGCACCGTTTCAATCCTCTTCTCAAGCTGTGTTACCCTCACAGAGAGTCGCTCACACTCTGTGCAGCTCACTGATAATGCAGGGTTAGGAGACATTGTTCTGTCAGATTCTCTTTGCAAACAGGAGGGCTAATACCGTTTACAAATGTACACTTAAAAGAAAAAGAATACCAGTAAAAGAGTTGAATTATATCCAAGACTAATGGAAAGAAGTAGAATGATTTAAAAGAAAATAAAGCAGTAAGCAGAAGGAGGAAGTAGAGAAGGGAGGGGGTGGGGCTGGGAGGGAATTCAGAATTCTGACGGCCTGATGGATGAAACCGTCTCTCAGTCTGCTGGTTCTCGCTCCGAAGCTCCTCATTCTCCTCCCAGAGGGCAGGGGGCTGAAGAAGCAGTAGATGGGATGGGTGGAGTCACGCGCAATACTGAGTGCTTTGCGGGCCAGGCATGTGTTGTTGACGTCCTGGATGGAGGGGAGTGGAGCACCGATGATCTTTTCAGCTGCTCTCACTATGCGCTACAGGGTCTTCCGGCAGGATACGATGCAGCCGCCATACCACACAGAGATGCAGCTGGTCCGTTTGCTGTTGGTGGTTCTGCGGTAGAAGGTGGACATGATGTGGACTGGTGCTCTAGTCTGCAGAGGAAGAGAAGGTGCTGCTTTGCTTTTCTGGTCAGTGATGCAGTATTGATGCTCCAGGAGAACTCCTCAGTGAGATGCACACCCAGAAATTTGTCATCCACATATATAATTAGTAGTCAGTCTAAGGTAGTCCAATCTTGAAGTATCAAATGCATGGACCAGTTTTTCTGCATCACTCAGGATAGGATGTTTCTAATTTTGTCAATTTTACAAAGATGAAATAAGGCACTTGTAGAAACCTGTTTTACATGAGGATTAAAAGACATTGCTTGTTTAAAAAAAATAACTCCAAGGTTTCTCAAGATTGTACTGAAATCCAAAGTGATGCCGTCTAGAGTTACTACATAGCTGGAAAGTGTCTCCTTGGGGTACTCATGACCATGGACAACAACCTCAATCTTGTCTTGTCTAAACTTAGAAGTAGACAATTCAGTCATCTAGCTCTTTATGTCTCTGAGACATGCTTGGAGTCTCGTAACTCTCCCAACAACCATCGGTCAGCTACTTATTGAACAACAGCAGTCGAAGACTGCATTCTGCACCTGTACTAAGGCTCAGTTTAATAAAAAAAAAATCCTGGATGCAGGACCAGGCTGATATAAAAAGCTAATAACTTGTAAGTTCACCTCTGGTGAAATTAAAACTCCTTAACTTTTTTAGAACGACGTAGTTTTCATTTTTCCACTATTAAACCAGGGTAAGATTGGAATATTGATGTGCATTTAAAGGTAGCTATTTTGGCTAACACTGATTTTCAAGAAATAATACCAACTACATAACACTCCTCGATATAACTAATTTTTTTTTCAAAAAAGTTATTAGGTATCCAAACGTTAAAGGTAACCACTGCTTATTCCTCTCCTTGCTAAATGAAAATGTATCTAATGTGTTCGCATTTTTGTAATTCTGTTGCTGGTTACTCTCTTGCTATTGCTCTCACTAAATGAATTTTGGTGCTTCAAATTTGCTTTATTAGTTCTAGGAAATGTATCTTGGGGTTAGTGTTCATTAACTAAATGACCAAGAAGAGCAGCTCACTGTTTTGAGTCAGGTCAAAGAGTTTTGTAAGCTATTGTCCCACAACTCTCCACCCACATGTTCCTAACTTAGCAATAAAGGAATTAAACTGAAATGTCTGCTCTGAATAACCTTAATAACTTTTTATATCGTCTTGAGATAGGGTTAGCTTATCAAGATTTCTAATGAGCTTTTTGTTTAATCTCAAAATAATGTGTAAGGTTGTTTTTTTAATAAAAAAAAAGCTTTGTGAAAACAGATTTTTTTTTTTAAATTCTTTGCTGGTTTGGATGTTTGGATGCTGCTGGAATTATTTCTGCTGGTAACTGTCGCAACTTTTTTTTTTTTACTTCTGGTGTAATGCATAATCAGGAAAAATGGTTTGCATGGTGGAGCAGTAGATTGAGCTTTCCAAAGCCCATAAAATAGATAATGATAATAATGATAGATTACTTAAAGGAGAAGGAAGTTAAAACCATTTATTCCAGTGATCATGGGAAGTGTGAGATCACATACAATATAGAGTGTTGACAAAGAAAGCAATGGAAATACCTGGCAGGTGAAATTATTTCTTTCACCAAGACCGTGCTGCAGGATCGACTCCACCACCTTTCTACTCAGCTTTGGGGCTGTGTGCGCAGAAAGAGGACATAGAAGTGGAGTAGGAGGAGTGATGCTGTGAGCTGTTGGCTGAGGTTCTGTCCATGTTGATGTCATCTGTGTTACCTACTGATGTTTTGTGTGACATCATCAGTTAAGTTGTAGCAAGCTACAAAAATAACACACCAATCGATTCATGGTGATCTTTGAAGGTTTTGACCACACACTCCTTTCTGCAACACTGCTCAGAAAAGTGAGAATAAATATTCTAATAATATTAATACTAAGAATTGAATTCATGCTTGGGCTTCTGGGAAATGTGGGGAAGCTAGTTAAAGGCAAAAAAGACCAGAAAGAGCAAAAGTCTAAGTCTAGAGAAAATTAGCTCATTGCAAATGTCATTTTTGTAATGCAGTGAGTGCGACACAGTTCACTTGAGAACTACACTGCTTCAGTTTACTATACAAAACTCACACCCAGATAACCACATTGTGAATTGTTATGGAAGTTTTCAATCGCTTCCTTCCTAATACCTCTGATGAGCAATGAAATAGAGAAACTTACTTTTTCTGCCGGCCGGCTAAGTTTTTATTCTTCGTTGCAAGGAAAAAGATCAGTCCACACCATTCAGCAGCAATGGTATGAAGAGATACAAACAAAAGGAATACAGAGCATTTATACCTGAGGAGGGGGGCTTTGTTCTTTAGGTGTGTAACCACACCTCCAGGGGGGGTAGGATGCAGTCTTGATGATTAAGAAACAGGAGGTTAAAACAATTATCTTGTCTGAGTGTTAATTAAGAAGTAAATGATTTAAAACAATTAGCGTGTCTGGGTGATACAAATGGTTAATGTGGATTGGAGGGTCTGTCAGTCCAGAGACATAAAATTTACCATCACAATTCTCCCTTTTGATTATTAATTAATCACTAACAGAAAACAAACTTAAGAAAAATAAAATGGATGAAAACTAAATGCAAGGGAAGGGGAAGAAAAAGTAGTCAAGTAATCAACTTAAGTATCCGGTACGCTATTTCAAGCAGATTTGAAAATGTATCATCGTGGTAGTTGATTAGAGCAGAAAAAATACTAACAAAACAAAGCAAACAAAACAACCCAAAAAAACTAAATAAAATAAAATTTTACAAAATGTTATCAGAGTCAGAGTCTGAGCTGGGGTAAAATATCGGGGTCAGGAATATGAAGAGAGGTTGAATTTTGATCAGCATTATTGGCGTTCACCTGAACATGTGGAGGAATGCGTCATCTTTTTCGTGCTCACATTAGACAGGCATTTCAATACATGTGGAATTAAGGTGCAGAGCAAAAGGAAAATCATTACATATGGGATTATTACTGTTAAAAACCATGCTGGCCATCCCAAAGATTTCAGCCAAGAGAACCATGAGTCATTTATTACAGGAGGGAGTTGAATGGCATCTTGCATATGTTTGATGATGTTCTCATATTCGTCGGAGTGGTTGTCTTCAATTCCAGAGGTCAACATGACCGTGTTAACATCTGACAACATGTTAATTAGGGCGTCATGTGGGTCTGGTGGCCCATTGACTATGACTGTGAGTTGTCTGTACATATCCGAGCTTGGATATTCAATTCCAAACCAATACGTGCCTGCATCAGTGGGCTTGACATCAGAGATGGTGATCTGGGCTCCGTTGGAATTTGGAAGTTTTGTTATTGTGAAGCGGGGATTTCTGTTTGGAGCAATGGTTTTGTCAGTGGTGGCAACGATCAAATGCCAATCGTGTGGGCCGCAATATGCCTGAACCCGTCCTGATCGCCAAATTTCAGGGTAAACGAGGCAGGTGAATGTTGCACTTTGACCTTCTGTCAAAGTGACAGTCCTGGCAGGTTTGTAGGTGTAAGCCTCCATCAGCTGTGCCAAACATGACAGCATCAGAATCAGGTGATGCATGGTGGAGTTTGGTGTAACACGTCTGGTTGGTGTTTGTTGAATCCACAGGGCCACGGGTCGTCCTCTTTGGCGTCTGTCACCGTCTGTCCTCGTCCGTCCTCCTTGGCCTCTGTTCGTCCTTGCACTGTCCGTCCTCTGTGCGTCCTCGTGTCGTCCGTCCGTCCTCGCGTCGATCAGGTTGGCAGCCGGGCTCCTCCGTTGGCTCGGGGATCTTCCTGCAGTGGATGGCGTGAGCCCACGTTGCCCTCTCGGCTATCTTCGCAATGGTATGCGTTGTCAGAATGGATCTCGTCACCGTTTGGAATTCCAGTGCTCCTTTCTGAAGTCGTTTCTCACCACCCAGGTTGGAAATCTGCAGAGAGAGAGAGAGAGAATAAGTTTTTGCAATATTGTAGCATATATCCTCACATAGGCCAGTGGAGGGGAGTGGCCTGGTTACAGGTTTTACTCCCAGAGATGGATGTCTGCCAAAATTGATTTTGATTTCAGAGTGCCATTTTCTCATTCGACAACGTCTCTACTGGCAGGATGTTATACACAATGTTGTCTGAGGTTAATGGTAAGAAATTCACTAATTTGGGTTATTGCAGAATTGACAAAGTGAGAGCCATTATCGCTGCTCAGTTTAGTTAGTATTCTCCAACTGGGAATAATCTCTGTTAGCAGAGCCTTTGCTACCACTTGGCTACTCTGGTGTTTTGCTGGAAATACTTCAATACATTTTGACCACATGTCAACTATTACTAGGCAGTACTTCTTTCCTTCTGCTGGTGACAGTTCTATGAAATCCATCATTAAGTGTTCGAATGGTCTGTCTGGTGATGGGTGAGCGATGTGTGTGATTGTTTTGGTTTTACCTGTTATGCATTGCACAAACCATAGGCGGTTGACTTCTGCTGCATGAACTGAAAATCCTTTGGTGAACCAGTGCTGGGTTATGGCATCCATTATCCCCCCTTTTGACACATGGTCCAATCCATGTGTCAATTTCACGAAATGAGGGAAAAAATGTTTAGATAGGCAAGGCTTATTATCGGTTCCTCACCACACATCTTCCTGTGGTGTGGCAAAAGATTGCACCGTTGTGAGAGAGGTGGAAATAGTGACAGGGATAAATTATAGTGGGTAGGAGTGTAGCTTCTTTTTCAGCAGCATCCGCTCTTGCATTTCCTTGAGAGACAGGACCTGTGTTGTTAGTTTGAGCAAAGCATTTACAAACAGAGATGGACTTTTTGGAGTAAAATGGCATCAAGAAGAGCTGTGACTTTGTCATGATGGAGAATGGGTTTGCCGTTAGATTTTAGGAATTGTCTGTGTTTACACAGAGTGTCAAAATCCTGGACAACCCAAACATGTATCTGGAATCAGATTAGATGGTTACTGCTTTGTTGTTAGCTAGTCTGCATGCCTCTGCCATTGCTATCAGTTCTGCCACCTGTGCAGAATGGTGAGGAGGGAGTGAGCTGGAGAGAAGAGTTTCATGGTTAGTGACAACAGTAAAACCAACTCTGTTGTGACCCGTTTGTGGGTCACGTGAAGCTGATCCATCTGCAAAGAGAACCAAATGAGGGTTTGTTAATGTTGTTTCTTGGCAAGCAAACCGGTTGGGGGACAGCAACAGTTATGTTGTGTTCTGTCATCTGGTGTGGGGAGGAGAGTGGCAGGTTTTAACAAAGAGCATTTGACAGTGATGTTAAACATTTCTAAAAGCATTGTGTCGTATCGTGAAAGGTCTTTTGTTTCAAGTAAAATCATGGACACAGCATGTGGGACCAGGAGAGCTACATCAGAATAGGCCACAATATCTCTGGAGGCCATAACTGCCTTTCCAGCTGCCGCCACATATCTGAATATATCTTGGGAGACCTGCAGCCACGGGGTCCAGTTTTGAAGAAAAATAAGCTACAGGGCGCAGCTTATTTCCATGATCCTGCAACAAAAATTGAAGTCATACATCCATCTTTTCCATCTACTGTTTGAGTGAACGGTCTGGTAGGGTCAGGCAGGCCCAAAGTTGGAGTGCTTTGTAAGGCAAGTTTTAGTTCTGTGAAAGATTGTTCTGCTTCAGGAGTCCATTTGATCTCATGTTTTGCTTGCAGGCCTTTGCCATGAATGAGGGAGGCGAGTGGAGCTTCAAGAATGGCAAAGTGAGAAATGAACTGTCTACAGTAAGAGCACATACCAAGAAAATTGTGATGGGTTTTGGAAGGTTCTGAATTGCATCAACTCTTTTTGGTGAAAGAGTCTTTCTTTCAGAAGTGATGACATGACCCAAGAAGACAAATTGAAGTTTAGACAAGCTGGCTTTGTGACCAGTTTTAGCCAGATGTTTCAAGGGTTTGACTGTGTTGGCTGCTCATTGGTCGGACTGCAGATCATGAGGTCATCAACATACTGTAACAAAGCAGTGTCTGGGGAGAGAACAAAGGGTTCAAGACTGTCTGAAAGCTTCAATGCAAATGGTGGGACTATCACAGTATCCTTGGTACAGATGTATGAATGTGTAGCCCCTCCTATTGAATTTGAAAGCAAACCAGAATTAGCTTCCTGGGTGACCTGGAACACTGAAGGTGTCTGAAATGTTGACCACTGAAAATAATTTTGCATTAGTTGGTTGCATCACCTGCTTGCAAATCCTGAATATAACGGCAGTCTGTTGGTTGATCTTTGCCTCTGATTTTATGACAGGAAACAAAGGCGTGCGTATTGGAGAATCGTTACATGGAACAATTACTCCTGCTGTCTTAAGAGACTCAAATAATAGTGGTATACTATTAATGGCTTTTTGTTTCAGTGAATATTGAGCCTTGCAAGGTTTAAAGTCCGATTTCGGAGTGATGAAAACATTTTCACAATCTTTGGCGAGGTTAACATCATAGTTTCTGTTGACTGTTTTTTTGTGTGTGCACAAAAGATGTCACCCTTTTTTGAGTAGCATTGCAGTGTTGGTGAAAAAATAATAGATCTGTCAGATGTTTGTTGCCTTTCGGCTGTAGGCTTACCCAATTTCATAACTGGGCTCAGTTATCTTCCCAGCTATCTGATGTGCGTTTTGCTAGTGGGATGTGTGGGACTGAATAGTCCATGGTGTACATGTTATATTGAGCTGGTGTGAGAGAGACTGACACAGCGCATTTATGTTCTGCCCAAAAAATGTGTGTCAGTGTTAGTTTGTCAAACCTCTCCCTTAAGCAGCTTTCCTCGTATGATTCGGCAGATTCTGGTGACAGATGGGAGGTACACTGCAGGTCCTCTTTGGCCATGAAGTCTGTTGAAATGATGTTTTTTGCTGAAACAAACTCAGGGAAGGTTGTTAGTGGTTGCAGTTGCCATTGATATGAATATGTCATGTTCGAGGTGTGGAAGACAAAGGACTTTGGTGCCATGTCAGCTGTGGGACCTTCTGGGGTTGGGATTAGACAAAGGCTTCATTTACACATCCAGTTCCTGCCTGTCAGGTTACTGAGACAGATTTTAGAAAGCAACATTTTTTTTATCAGTTTCTCTTCTAGTTTTTCCGTTTTTCTTTGTTTTTTTTTGTTTTCTTTTAAACTAAGGGACCCCCCTATTGGGAATCTGAGCTCATTGGTCCATAAATTTTAATATTTTAAGCTTTTATCCCCAAATCTCTTTTTCATAATTTCCACAATTGGCCCCTCCGCAGACTGAACCGCTTCTACGGAAAATTTACTCCCCATTCTGAATGACTCGTACGACGAGAGCCAATTAGTTACGCTACAACTGGCAAAAGCAACATTTCGAATTCACCTTCAAATGACGAACAAAGCTAACTGTTTCGATAGCTACAAACAGATAAAAAGCGACATTTCGATTTAA
Organism: Leuresthes tenuis; assembly: GCF_036924035.1. Lineage (NCBI taxonomy): Eukaryota > Metazoa > Chordata > Actinopteri > Atheriniformes > Atherinopsidae > Leuresthes > Leuresthes tenuis. The sequence continues at coordinate 36,551,442 of NW_027325364.1, forward strand.
GCTCCAAATGACGAACAAAGCTGGGCCAATTTGTTGAGCTACAAATGGCAAAAGCGACGTTTCCAATTCAGCTCCAAACGACAGAAAAAGCTAACTGTTTCGATAGCTACAAACAGATAAAAAGTGTCATTACCGCCGACGTGAATAACTATTTTACCGTATTTATATTTATCCTTAGCCAGCAGTTTTAAATAGGATTCTATGTCGCCCGCTCTGGCCCCTGGAATACATTTGACTATGGTCGCTGGTGTCGCTAATGCCACGTTTCTGACTATAGAGCTGCCAATTACCAGGGTTGTATCGTCAGCGGGTGTGTCGCTGAGTGGGGAAAATCTATTTGAAACGTGGACAGGTTGATGGTGAACTTTGGTACTATGACTCCTCTTCCTGACAGTCACCCAGCCACTCTTAAGTCCCGGCTGCTCGGGATCTGCTTGGGGACGACTAACACAGCTAGCTCGGCTAAGTGGCTCCACACTGGCTAAAGGGGCCTGGCTCGCTATCGGGTGGTTTTCAACAGTGCAGAGCCGAGCTTCCAATTCAGATAACCTCGCCTCCAAAACTACAAAAAGACATTTGTTACATGTACCATTACCACTAAAGGAGGCAGAGGAGTAACTAAACATCTGACACACGGAGCAGGTGAAAGCAGGAGATAGAGGAAGAGAACTGGTAGCCATGCTAAGCTAGAGAACCCGACACACCGCTAAAAAGTGAAAAATAAAAACTAAAGATCTGTAAGAGTGAGTGTTTGAATATAACAAGTATGCGATAGAGTTAACTATGCAAGATGTGTAAATTATAGGGAGAAATAAGGTGATTATTAGTAGTTCAAGAGGAGCGAGAAATGTCACAGTGCACATACAAAGCAACAGGAAGTGATGCAATACATCTTAACGCAAAGCAAAGCTGTCAGCCTTCTCAGAGAGAAGATTAATGGACAGAATATCCATCCATTCTATCAGAGATGCATCCAAATCATGTCCATCAAAGCTGTCGGGCTTGATCAAGAAAGAAAACATTGGTCCATACCTTTTAAAATCCCCGAAGCGGGTTGTGAATTCCGATTCCAATTCCCGCATGTATGGGGCTATTTCAGCGATGCTGATGCTGCGCTGGGAGGACAGCTTTTTCAAGTGTCGGAAATAGTGGAAAGTGGACCTAGCAATGTCGCTTGAGAAAACTGCCAGCTTACCGACAAAAGCCGTCCATGTCTCAAACATGTCCTGCACCTTGTAGTCTGACATTCAGCACATTGAGGTGTCCCGTAATGTCCGTGAGACACATGAGTTTCACAATCCACCTCTCGTCCTCCAGTTGTGGATGATACATAAATTCCCTTCTCAGCCAGAAAGGCCTTGATAGCATCAAAGCTCCAAAACTTTTCAGCAGCTCAGCCATCTCACTGCTGAGTAGAGAGGGAGATCTGTGTGCACGCTGTCCATCTCCTCGAGCACTGATCAAAACTGTCGGTGTGTCAGCGCAGATCGTTTAACTGTGAAGTTAATAACCTTTGCCACTGTAGCCATAATTTCATTAAGATCTGCATTTGACATTTTTGCACGCAGATTTTCTTGGTGTATTATGCAGTGGAGCTTCAAGATGGGGTAGCCGACTTTTTCTTCAATCAGTTTGACAGCTCCCTTTTGACTCCCAACCATGGCGGGTGCGCCGGCTGTTGTCACTGCAAACACTTTCCTGATGTCAATCCCTCGTTCCTCAAAATGTTCAATTAACGCCTTGGCTACGTCTTCACCTTTTGCTGTCAGGCATTGGCTTCAAGCAGCAAAGTTCCTCTCTCACAGATGGATCGCAGTATCTTGCCATGACTGCAAAACGCGGGATGTCCTTCATGTCCACGCTTTCATCAAGTGCTATACTAAATACCATAGCATCTTTCAGCCCAGCTGTTTGCTGAACACTGACATTTTCTGCCATTTCATCAATATGTTGCTGAACACTTCTAGCTGACATGGGGATGTTATCAGGGCCTCAGGACTCAGATGCAGGGTCTTTTTGTAAACACAGCAAGGCAGGATGAGGATATCCTCACAGAGCAAAGTAACAGGCTGTGAAAGTCCTAAGCACTATCCTCAGTAACTATGGCAGAGGATGAGCGCAGCTATGATAAACCACTCCACTCTGGGAGGAAAACAAAGGGCTCTTTAAATTGAACAAAACAAAGACACGCTCTCCTAATGAGGCGGATTTAACAAAGGATGCACTCTTACAAAACAGAGGCACTGTAAAACTTTAACTGTAGACGTAAAACTCGCCTTTAACGGCGGCACAGAATCTTTCAATAAACGAAAACCCAAAACCGCTCCGCTAGGGGAGGAACTATGAAACTTACAAATCAATAACTCTCCAAAAACAGAGGAACAAAAGAAAGCTATGAAACTTACCGTTTTAATAAATACATAAACTATGACTATGAAAACTTACAACAAAGATGGCTCTGAAGGAGGATCGCTCGACTTCAGGCTCGAGGAAACTATGGATGTGGATCTATGGTTCAAGACAAGGCTGGTAATGAGGCTCAAACGGGGACAACATACTGGCACAAGACAAGGGAGACGCAGAATATTTGAACACATGAGGGACCAAGGGGAACAGTTGGGAAAACTTGGAAATCAGGGAAGACAATCAGGCGCTTGACACGGGAGGAAGGACAAGATACCTGAAACGAGAGGGGAAAGTTAGTGAATTTCAAAATAAAACAGGAAATGACGAGACAAGACATGAAACAGAACGTAAATCGTGACAGATGTCCCTTATCCTTGTCTTGATAGTTTCTTTGTTTGGCAAGTTTCCAAATCTGAACAGCTGAGAAAAGCCTCCTTTATATATTCGCCATCTGTGAAGGGCTTTCCATGCTAAGCAATGCAATGAGCGATACGATAGCTAGCTTCTGTGGCGTGATTTTGAACAGTAGCAAAAACTTAGAGGGAGTTGGCTTGTTTTCCGTACCTGGACACAGCATGCTTAATTGATTCTGCTGTATCTGCTTGGTCTTTGAAAGTCTTCTCGTGCTTCGTCTCAAAATGGTCCATCCATTTGTTACTGCAAAATTGAACGACTGTCATTTTTTATTTCTGGGCTGTCCCATAATTTCTCTGAAAAGCCTCCAGCTTGTCACGATTTAAGTTTTGATTCATGTCTGGTCTCGTCATTTCCTGTTTTATTTTGAAAGCTCTAACTTCCCTCTCGTTTCAGGTACCTTGCTCTTCCTCCTATGTCAAGTATCTGATTATCTTCCCTGATTCCCAAAGTGTTTCCACCTGTTCCCCTTGGCTCCTCATGTGCTCAAATAGTCTGTGTCTCCCTTGTCTTGTGCCAGTGTGTTATGTTTCTGTTCATGAGCCTCACTCTAGCATCTTGATTCCACGTCCCTAGTGTCCACAGCCATAGCTTCCTGGAGTCTGCAGTCGAGCGATTCTCCTGGAGAGCGTATCCTTTGTTGTAATTTGTTCTTTATCCGTAGCTTTAGTTTTACTCAAGGTAAGTTTCACAGCCTGGTTTTGTTCCTCCATTTTTTGAGAGATTTTTATTTGTAACCTTTTCATAGTGCCTCTGTTCTTTTTTTTTTTTTTTTTTTTTTTGTTTAAGTCCGCCTCAGTGAGAGAGCACGAGTTTTATTTGTTATCGTTTCATAGCCCTTTGTTTTCCTCCCAGAGTGGAGAGGTCTTCTTTGTTAATTTTCATAGCCGCACTCTTCACAACCATAGTTACTGAGGAGAGTGCGTTAAGAGTTTCATAGCCTCTTCATTTGCTCTGCCTGGAGATCCTCAACCTGCTGTTTATATAATCAAACATTCTTGACTCTGAACTGACCCTGCATCTGTGTCCTGAGGCCCTGACACATCTGATCCAAAATTCTGCAGCCAGACTGATGAGAACTCGAAGGAAAATTTATATTTCTCCAGTTTTAGCTTCTCTTCATTGGCTCCCTGTTAAATTCAGAACAGAATTTTAAATTCTTGTCATCACATACACAGCTCTAATGACCAAGCTCTGTTTTATCTTAAAGATCTCATAGTTAGATATTTTCCTAACAGAGCACTTTGCTTTCAGACAGCAGGTTTACTTGTGGTTCCCAGAGTTTCTAAAAGTAGAATGAGAGGCAGAGCCTTCTGTTATCAGGCCCCTCTCTGTGGAACCAGCTGCAGGTTTTGCTTCAGGAAGCAGACACCCTCTCTACCTTTTAAGATTAGGATTAAAAACTTTCCTTTTTGATAAAGTTTATATTTAGGGGTGGCTCAGGTTGTTAGTTTGTGAATTTGGATTTGTTTTGCCTTGTCTTGCTTTTTGTTTTGAGTTATTGGTTTGAATTGGGATTTATTCTGTTTCTATTAGTCTAGTCTTAATTTGCCTTTTTGTTTATAGTCCCTCTTATGGTTTGCCTTTGATGTTAGCCTTGCTTTTGTCTTGGATCAAATTTGTACTTGTGTTCAGGTCTCGGTTTTAGTTTCACATCCTCAACAGTAGTTGTCCTCAGTTCTCCTGTTTAGTCCTCAGCTCCACACTCACCTGATTTAAAGCTGTCACAGCTGCAGTAATTGACTCATCAGTTAAATGGTAAATGGCCTGACCTGTTTCTAACACTAAATGCTACAATCACCCATTCACACAGCACGTCTTAGTCTATGCATAACTATGCGCTTCCTACTCATTCACACACAGTCACATACCGATGCATTGGTGGGCAACATGGGGTTCAGTGTCTTTCCCAAGAACGCTTCCTCATGTGGCCCGGGGAAGCCGGAGTCGAACCACCGACGTTACGATAGGTGGGCAACCTCCTGAGCTACTGCCGCCCAGTTCCCCACAGTGTGTATGCTTCTTGGTTTGTCTTAGTCATTGTCAGATCCTCACTGTTACATTCATCTGTGGTTCTGTTTCTGACATCTGGTTTGTTATGTAATTTAGTTCTTCTTTTACTGTTTGTTGTTTCCGGTTCCCCCTTGTATTGTTTCAGTTTTTTAAATAAACCTCCATTTAAGTTTCCACAAGCCTCCGGTTTGCTGTCAGCATTTGAGTCTACTTCTGTCCACCACCAAATTGTGACTCTTAAATATATTATAAGTTGTGATAAGAAGGCAAAATCAACAAGCTAAACTTCTGTAAGTATTTAAGGCTAAACTAACATTGTCATATAATTCTCCTGATTTAAAGTGAGAATGTTTGTGTTTGAATACCATGCTCAGTTTCGCTGGTGGATAGATTATCAAAAAATGTAATTATCTCATTTTTGGCAGTACAAGTATCGACAGACGTGAAAATCTGTGCACACAGAGGCCAGCTTAAATAGGGATGTTCCCTGGAGAATAAAGATTTCTTTCTCATCTCTCTTTTTAGTTTTCTGCATTTCTTCTGGTGGGGCCAGGTCAAGTTAAAACAGAAACAAGTTGGAGAAGTAGCACACATTTCATTCTGGATAGCAATTCTTTCAAACTAGGCCTAAAGGAGGAGAAAAAACAGCAAAACTAGTAGTACAGCATCTTAATTTGGTGGCAGTTGATTTATACAGCATTATCCATAAAGTGCACCCTAAGGTGATGCTTATTGAAGCAAACTGAAGACAACAGACAGGTCTGAAGAGATGGACTAGACAAGCTTTGCACAAGACTTGCTGTGACCTGTTGATGCACTCTAACTACACTGCATAGATGTTAAAGGATAGAATATGTTCTTGGTGAGTCTCTCGAAAATCAGATTTTGTCTTAATGTGCAAAACTTTTCCACCATAATCCCTCCATGACTATGTTTTTCTATCAGAGCGATCATGTGTATCTCATAGAGGCTATAAGTCTATTATCTCGGCCCAAAACAAGATAATGACTTATTAGATCATGTTCTCATGAAGAATGTTGCAAATGTCTCATTATGGGACAACTGACACAACTGAAAATGTCCTGATTTGATCTTGCAGGTCTTCATAACATATGTATTTCATAATGTGTGTTAATTATCTAAAGGTTTAAAAGGTAACAAGAAAAAATGAGAGGTACATTTTAAAAGGTACTCAGTGAGAGCCTGAGGGCCCCCTTGCTGTCATATCTGCTTTTGGTGGCATCATGTCACTAACTTTAAAAACATATAAACTTAAGAATATAATATAAATTTCTAAGATAATGTACACTACAACCAGAACTCTAAAACTCATATCCCACTAATAAGAAAACAGTCTTGTTTGAAGAAAATCAGGGACTGAATATTAAACCAAAGGGATAGAACATAGAAAACCAGGCCTAAAATATATCTTGCTGATATAAAAACGTAAATTTCATTAAAAATAGCCAACATTGATGCTGTGACCTTATTTTCTTTTTTCCTCAGTTGAAATGTGTGAAACAGCATCACGTGTATTATATGCAGAACTGCGAGCCTCCAGCACCACCACACTCCCAAATGGAGGTCGCTAATGGGGGAGAAAGGCTTTAAAAGTGACGCCGAAGTTGTCTCTTCTCTGCTGGGAAGGTAATTCAGCTCAGTGTTACTAATGTAAATGATGAATATTGTTTGGTGGCTGTAGCCTGTGTATGTTACGGAGATCAGCTGATCTGATTAAACAAACGTAACGTTTTCTCCGTGTCCCTGTTGAAAACTGTTGATGCACAAAAAACTACTAAGTAGCTTTGTTAGCTGGACAGAGATTACTAAGTAATCTTTTCACAGAATATCTAACCAAATGTAACATCTATTTATAATTTATATCTCTAAAAGTAACCTGAGAAGAACTTGAGAAGGTGGTTTCACTTGATGGAAAAGACATCGTGACACATTTGAGTGATGGATGTGTTGGGTAGTGTGTGCTGCACGCAGCGTCAGGCCACAGTAGTTTCTCCGAAGCGTGGAGTGTTGCGTTCATATGCACTCGGAAATTATAGAACCTGACGAGCAGTGGCACTTATACAGTGCCCCTTTAAATGAGATCAGGTATGGATAAAGTGAATAGTTTTCTTCAAATGTTTTTTTTATATATATATGTTTGTATTTTAATTTGCAATTGTAGAAATGATGTATCATGAGTTGTGTCTTCCTCCTTATCTTAATATCTGAAACACATGCCCCTCTGAGATACTCATTCCAGAAACAACCATGTGTGGCTAATTAGTATAAAGACGTAGATTTTTTAAAAGAATTATACCAGTAATTTGTTGCAGCTCTCCCCTCCTTTTAAAACATGTCTCTGGCACCAAATTGGAAATAAGCATATTTTCTAATAGATATGTTTGATTTCTTCCTAGTTAGTTCAGTAATAGTAGCTCCAGTTTGACAGCTGCAACATTAACAATGTTTTCATTTTAAAACTACCCACTGCCGCTTACCTCTGAGGAAATGTTCTCATTGCAGGGCTGCAGTGGCTTGGTGGTTAGCACCGTCACCTCACAGCAAGAGGGCTCTAAGTTCAATCTCCACCTTGGGCCTTTCTGTGTGGAGTTTGCATGTTCTCCCCATGTATGCGTGTATACTCCAGCTTCCTCCCACCATCCAAAAGCATGCATGTTAGGTTAATTCATGACTCTAAAATTGTCCTTAGCGTCAGCATGTGTGGTTGATTGTCTCGTTTGTCTGTGTGTGGCCCTGTGATGGACCAGTGACCTGCAGCACATCCAATAGACCTTGTGTCTAAAGCGGCACTCTTCTCAAAAAAAAAATTCCATTTCAAACTGCTGTTCAGCACATAAACCCTGATAACGTCACTTGACTTGGCTGACTTTGCTTGTTGAGCCCACAGATTAGCTTAGTCTGAAAGCATTTCTGCACGGAGGAAGTCCCCCTTACACTTTAATATATTCAAAGCGCATATGAACAGACTGATTTCACAAGATGAATAACTGTTATAATTAAGGGTTAAATTCACATGTAGAAAATCTGAAAGATGTCAGAGGAAAAATATTAGTTAACCAGTTTGACAGTTGCATTGGTGAGGTTGTTTTTATTCTCATAAAACAGGAAATTAAGTGTGTATATAATATTTTTTCTACAAATATAAAAGGTTCTCTTCATAGCAAATGCAAATGACTTCAAAGCTGTGATAGTTGTAGGGCCATCAACAGAAAAAAGAATCAGAAGCACCATGTGGAAGAGTATCTGACAGGAACACAGAGTCATGTAGTGTGTGTAAGAGTCGAGCTGCTCTGACGGCAGCCGCTCTGCATTTTAACACAAGGTTTCCTTTCTGCAGTGGAGGGCATGCAAGCTGCTGGTTGCTCTTCAGTCCCACAGTGCAGCCATGTTCCTCCAGGATCGGATTATTCCATACGTCAACCCAAGTCCCCTCTCAACGGTAATTAATTCAACCTCTGAATGAAATGCATGAATAAAATACTTATTTGAGACGTATGTAACAAAGAGCCTTTCACATCATCATTTGTGGACATAGTTACAACACTGAATTTAGCTTTGGAAGACCCATTAGCCTTTGGACAACAAATCTTTTGAATGCATAAATTGTAAAATATATTCTTTATGCAGTTGCATGTAAATTTGGATCCCATGGGTTTTATAAATAAATAATAAGAATCAATTAAAAGTTTCAGTATTTATATCTCTATCCCTCGTATAGCTTGAGACAAGAGGAGTGTATGATAGTTAATTTCCCTGGAAACATGAACTACAGTCAAAAAACCTCTCATTCCACAAAAAGTCCCAAAAAAGGTCCTCTGACACTTAACACATCATCCAAATTCAAATGCATGAATCATTTTTCTGAGATTTTGCTCTTTACACACTAAAATCACAATTATTGACTGACAGTCCAGACTGACTCAATATTTTGACTTATAACTTAAACAAAAGGTCATGGACATTAGATCAAATTGTGTGATCATGCGTTTTCTGATTAGATCATTTTTGCTCTTTTTAACTGATGACAGTATTAATTAATATAATGTCAATAATTTGCATTAGTGCTTTTTTGTTGTTTAAAAAAAAACAAAACATTAAATCTCCCTCATGACCATGCATTACATATTTGATATAGTTAAAAAATCTAATCAAATTACTATGAAAAAAACTGATAAAATCTTGATGTTTTCTTCAAATATTACTAGTGGTCTTACCAGGCTTTTGTAAAAGATAATGGGTAAAATAATTTAATGAATAAAATCATATTGCAAAGGCACAACGGGTGTCCAGTGATTTTACACAGCATTATCTGAATTAAAATGTGCTGGCACACACAACAGGTTTTTGCTGAAATTTGTGGGTTTTGCAGTCTTACAACTTATAAAAATTGACATTTTGAAAAAAAATGAATTTCAAACTGATGTTAATGCAGCTTTGAAACTCTGACAGAGGTACATAATAGCCCTTCTGCAGGTTTACATCTCTGTAGAACATATAACACATGGCCAGTTTGGCAACATACAACCACATACAGCTTTTTATATTTTTCATTATTTTTTTGCAACCAATCAGTGCCTGGATTCATGGTCCTGCACAGTAAACATCTCTGCTTTTTTTTTTGTTGTCAAATTTGTGTTACCATTGTTCGATCTCATTGCAGGATGTCATTCTGCACTTACCAAGCATCTCCATTAGTATACAGCAATTACATAACGATCACAGTGAAGAACTCTAATTCAACTTAAAGAATACAAAACTCTACAGTACTGCCTGAGAGTGCTGTAAAATACATCCAGAAACACTGGTCTGTTCTTCTACATTTGTGGGATTGTGTGTTCTTTATTTAGAAAGGAATGTTATAACTGTGAGGACTTCAGCAACAGGCCATGACCATCTGTCTCGGAGACTCACATTCACAACTTGTGCACCGTTTCTTATCCAACAGTGCTGATATGTCCACTCCAAAACGTTCAGCTGTGGCTAAACTGTATGAACACAAACTACAGCTGGTTAATCAGGAGCCACAAGGAAGCACTTTGGTTTCATGGGACTCCGCTCAGAATAGACCCCACACTCACAACCAAATCATCATCATCAAAGACGCAAACACTCATGTGGAATATTCCCAGGTGTACCCACAGTAAGTCAGGTCATGAGAAGTAAAGATGAAAAAAATGTTTTTTTTTAAAGAACAATTGTCTTGTCACTTTTAAATACAAATATATACTTACAAAAATCTCACAAATCAATATATACATTAAAAACAGAAAATGTCTCCAGTAAGTCTGAGAAATTAAAAAATTTAAATTATGAAAAGGATTATTGTTGAGTTTGTGTGAGGTGCGTTTAAACCACATCACACAGTGGTCTCACCCTGTTTATTGCTGGCAAGTCTTGTGTAAAACCTCTTCCATGAGTTGAGGGTCTTCCCAGACCAGATCCAGAAGCCGGAAGTGATGCCCACAATGAGAGTCATGAGATATTTAATCATAAACACAGTGAAGTCTGGGCTCATGCTGGGGTGGCTCTGGACAGGACATGGTACGGCATATGTTTTGCACGTCTGGCTGATCCATGTCCTCTCCCACTGATCTCTAAAGGCCTGCTCATAGAAGTAGCAAGCGATGACGATTGTGGCTGGCACAGTGTAGAGCACGCTGAAAATCCCTATCCGCACCATCAGCTTCTCCAGCTTCTCTGTCTTGGTGCCATCATGCTTCATGATGGTCCGGATTCGGAACAGGGACACAAATCCTGCCAGGAGGAAGGAAGTGCCAATGAACAGGTAGACAAACAGTGGTGCCAAGACAAAGCCACGCAAAGCATCCACACTGTTGATGCCCACGAAGCAAACCCCACTCAACACGTCTCCATCCACCTGCCCAACAGCCAAGATGCTGATGGTTTTGATGGCGGGAACAGCCCAAGCTGCCAAGTGGAAGTATTGAGAATTAGCTTCGATGGCCTCATGGCCCCATTTCATCCCTGCTGCCAGAAACCAGGTGAGAGCCAAGATGACCCACCAGATTGAGCTGGCCATGCTGAAGAAGTACAGCATCATGAATAGGATTGTGCAGCCCTCTTTTTTTGTGCCCTGCACCACAGTCCGAATGTCATTGTCAAACTTGTCATTGCAAACCACCTTGTCCTCCAGTAAAAATCCAGCAATATATGCAATGGAAAGCATAGTATAGCAGCCAGAGAGGAAGACGATAGGCCGCTCTGGATAGCTAAAGCGCTTCATATCTACCAGATAGGTCAACACTGTGAATAAAGTCGAAGCACAACACAACACCGACCAGATGCCGATCCATATCCTGGCGAATTTGAGCTCCTCCTCACTGAAATACATCATCCCATGCAACCTTTTGGGCTCACAAGGAGCACCGCAGTTCTCCTGCCCGAGGAAGCGGTAATTCAGGTACGGAGGTACTCTGAGCGAGGTCGGGCACCTGAACTGACCGTCCTTGGGGTCAGGAGGAGAGCGTTCGGTGGGGTAATGGTCGGGGCCGTCTGATTCCCCGCGGTCTGACATGTTTTGGCCCACGCACAGCTCTCCCGCTCCGTGCACCGGGAAGGATTCGCAGGCGAGGCTATCGGGCCACTGGAAGCCAAACTTATTCATGAGCGCTTCGCAACCCTGCCGCGCTCGCTCGCATAGAGAACGACACGGGGGCAGCGCCTGCTCCAGCACCGTGCACACAGGCGCATACATGGAGCAGAGGAAGAACTTTAAGTCCGGGGAACACTGCACCTTCACCAGCGGGTAGAACTGATGGACCTCCAGCCCCGCGTCCTCCTGGTTGGTGTGGCCCAGCAGGTTTGGCATGATCGTCTCATTGTAAGCGATGTCCGTGCACAGCGGGATGGAAATCGGCTGGCAAAATCCGTGCTCCGGTATAAACAGCCCTCGGTCTCCGCCGCTGTATTGCCCATTTACTCGGAAATTTCCCACGTTGAGGAACAGAATAAAATATAGCAAAGTCAAAGCAGTGCGAAGGAGTCTACTGTACATCGTGGTGAAGAATGTATCCGCTGGCGTACTTTTATTTGTTGGCCAAACAACTTAACGTAACCCGAGGAGGCAGCAGGCGACTTCCCTGAACGCTCTTTGTTGGCGTTTCCACGCAGCTGCCTCCAGTGGGATTTCACGGTCTCTTTCCCCAGCAAGCAGCTCACTGCGCAAATGAGGCGTTTATGGCAAAAAATCCACACCTCCAAAACGCAAACTCAAAGCCCTCTTAAAATCCTCTTAAAAAGCCAAACGGTATTCCTCCCGAGGAGCTGCTCCTGTCTGCACACCACAGTGTCTGTGCTGATCAGACTGTATCTGGCCAGCCCCCCCCCCCCCCCCCCCCTTCACCCCGCCCCCTACCCTGCGCCGGCTCCAGACATCCATCCAACACAGGCTTCGCTCCTCACAATAATACTCTCTTATAGCGATGTGTCAGTGTTTATTAGCATGAATCGTGATGGCTTGTTTCATTTCAAATTCACGTCATGAACATTTTTATGCCATTTGCTTGGTCTGTTTCTTCCACAAGCAACTTTAAAAACTTTGATTTTTAAACTGCATTTCAATAAAAACTTAAATTCTATTAGAAGCCTAATGGAAAGAAAAGTAAGAACTTTCTTAAATACACAACACGCCCCACAACGATACGTTTTTCAATCATAAATGAACATTTAGTTGTAATGAATGATTTCGCCATCTAAGGCTCCTGAACAGTGTAATTCACCAGGTGTAGTTTCCACACTGAAAATCTTAAAGAACAAATACAACTAAATCAGACAGATACACCTATAATCAGCTCCATTTGACGGATGATGGTTGTTCACTCATCTGCAGCTGCACTGACGCACTTCCCGTTTACCGACGTCTCACTTCACCAAACCTTACAACTCTCTCCCTCTCCCTTTCTCTCGCTCTCTCTAACACACAAACACACCGAGGGTTAGGGAGGGTCTGCATTTTTCTTAATGATTTCAAGTGCACCTTATTCCTGCTGTCTGTTCTCCTTAATTCCTCTTTTCTTTTCTTTTCTTTTCAGCTAGTCTGTATATTACTTGAATGCCTTTTCCAGTGCTGAGCCCTGGTTTGATTAAACATTTGAGTACATTGTTGTCAATTAAAAAAGGTAAAAGGAGCGAAAGGCACGTCAATCTTCAGCGCTTTAATAAGAGTCTAATGGTAGATTATTAGTAATAAGTAAAGATGTTAAGAAATCCCCCGGTTTCCATCATTTTCATTGAATGAGAAATGTGAAGTACTGTATTTTGTCAGCAGTGCAGCATGCTATGAGTTACACACAATTGCAGCGTTGCATCATAAGTTTATCTGACCACAATTTCTCTTCTTTAAAAGCACAATCCTCCAGTATTTAAAGAAAGGACTCCCTGTGCACAAATGCATGGGAGGTTCTAACATATTAGTAAACGCTTCCATCCAGAATTCAATGGAAACTCTGCAAGGATGAACAGAGCTATAGTGCAGATTTATTAAGAAAAGATTGGTTGATGCAGGCATACTGTGAAACTTTTTCTTTTAAGTGTTATAGTTAATCTAATTTCTTCTTTAATGTACATCATCAAATAAGAATAGAAAAATGGCCCAGCATGGAAAAAAAAGAGAAGACATTGTTACTGGGACTTATTTTTTTTATTTCAGGCAGTATGGATCCCAGATATGTCTTGTTTTTTATTTCTCCTGCCAGCATCATTCCAACATATTAAAAAAAAGATTGGGACAATTCAGCTTTTAACACTCTAATGTTGCCATTCCATAATGAACATATAAAATTAAAATGTTCTGGCATTGAGGATACCGAGCAATGTCAAGTTTCAGTTATTATTTTGTCCCATTTTTCTCTAAACACGACCGTAACAGTATGTGTTAATGATTTTTGTATTTTTTCTTTCTAAATTCTTTAGTATTCTCGTTCTCTTTTGACAGGACAGGATAATGCCTTTGTAACGTGTGCAGAATGTCTAAAATCATATCACAGAAGTGGAAATTAACTTTGCCAAGGACACTGATCCAACCCCATACCATCACAGAGTCTGGCTTTTGGACTGGTTGCTGAGAACAGTCTGGATGCTCCTTTTGCTCTTTGGTCCGGGGCGCATGGCGTCCATTTCTTCCTACAAAGATCTGGAATCTGATCCATGCGGTTCTATCAGCTATTGATGAATAACGGTTCTTGATGCTGTGCCGTCTGATGGATCAGAAATCACGTGAGTCCAACTTAGGCTTGCTCCCTTGTCCTTTACACACTGAAATTCCTCTAGATTTCTTAAGTTTCTTTGACCCAATAAAAGCCACATGGTACATTTCTTGACCATCAAAGATAGAATTGAAGGAATATGCTTCATTGTGGCTAAAAAGAGGAAGTCTGACATCACACAGTGTAAGAGGTTCAAAGACTGCTGTTGCCATGTTTTTCTGACCAAAGATAACCAGAGATGAATTTCTGATTGTGTCACACATTCAGGATGATCATACTGCAGTCTACCTGCTGCTATGTAGTCTAGTCAACCAATTGGTGTAGTATGGAGGGATGTGTTGATCAGTGCTACACTAAAACTACGTGTGTTCTGCATGTTCACTGGAAACTAAACCAGCTAAACGTAATAAGTGGATTTGGATAAATGATCAATTCTGGTCAAAAATAACTCCAAGGTTCCTCACTGTAGAACTAGAAGCCAAGGAAATACTATCTAGAGTAACTATATAACTAGACTGTCACAGCGTGACTGCCAAAACACAGATAGGACTCAATAGCAGATTCAAATTCAGAGATACTTTATTTTACACAAAGGGAGACTAGAAAAGGTGCTGAATCTGTGTCCTCGGGAAACGCTGGAGAAAACGGGTATCACAAGGGTCCGGAGCGGCTGGAGCACTGGGTGACGACAGGTTAACGAGTATAAAAATCCAAGTGGAAAAATGTCCCAAACAGTATGGTGAGATTGCCTTACTTTGGTCTGAGGAAACCGCGGCAGGAGGGAGAGGTAGCGACTGACTGGCTGGATTGTGTAATCCAGAGTAGCGGTGGGTGAGCAGGCAGGGGGTGAGTCAGATCCAGAAGGCCAAGAGATATGAGGAATGCGAAGAGAACTAGGGAATTCGTAAGACTCGGGAAGACGAGGCAGAACTGAGGCTGGGATGAGGAGACAGGGTAAGGTTAACAATATTTCCGTTAGAACTAGAAACACTCAGGATTGAGCTGGCCAAGTTACCACAGAAAGGGCAATACGATCTGGCGAAGACTGGTGCTCCTGCTGCTCCTTAAGAAGGGCTCTTAATTTTGGTAGATGCGCCACAGGTGTGTCAGCAGGCAGCCACCAGCAGGAAACCTACTCACCCAGCCTGAAAATCAAAACACACCTTCAAACTAAATCAGATCATAACATAGACAATTTCTCCCTGAAGCGCTCAGGTCCAAAGATAATGACTTCAGTTTTTTCTGAATTTAGAAGTTCTTAGTCATCCAGGTCTTTATGTCTTTAAGACAGGCTTGTAGTCTGACCAACCTATTGGTTTCATCTGGTTTCATAGATAAGTACAGTTGAGTATCATCAGCATAACAATGGAAATTTATGCCATGCTGTCTGATAATGTTACCTAATGGAAGCATGTATAAAGTAAAAAGAATCTGTCCAAGCACAGAACCCTGAGGAACTCCATGACTTACTCCAATGTGTGAGGAAGATTCTTCATTTACAAGAACAAACTGGAATCTATCAGATAAATATGACTTAAACCAGCCTAATGCAGTTCCTTTAATCCCAATAACATGTTCAAGTCTCTGTAACAGAATGCTGTGATCGATCGTATCAAATGCAGCTCTGAGATCCAACAGGACAAGCACAGAAACAAGTCCGCTATCAGAGGCTAAGAGGAGATCATTGGTAACTTTCACCAGTGCTGTTTCTGTGCTATGATGCACTCATGTAAATGATCACAAAGTTGAACTGCAACCATTTTTTCAAGAACTTTAGACAAAAAAGGGAGATTGGATATAGGTCGATAATTAGCCAAAACTTATTAATAAGTTAATGATGCTGCAGTGACTAATGGGTTGATCTATCAATGATCTATAAAAGTAAATAGACTATACACTGTATATAACACAAGGATTTTGAAAATAGATGTAATGCATGTCCAGAAATAACTACTATTATGTCTGAAAGTGGTTCTTTGTGGTCTTGAATATTCAAGATTCAAGAGGCTTTATCTATCCTGAGGGAAATTGCTGTGAAACAGTTATGGAACAAGGGGGAAAGTACAAATAAAATAAAATGAATAAAAATAAAATAGACAAAAAAGATAAAATGTAGCTAACATAAAATAACTAATAAAAGAAATAGCTAAAATAGCTAGAAATAGCTAACATAAAAGAACTAAAATAAGTAACTGAGTACAATATGTGCGCGTGCAAATAGCAAATAGCAGCCTCAATAAAGAAAACAGTATGTCGACGCAAGTGATTAGGGGAAGTGTCATTGTAAAGTGGCATTGGGTAAGTGACATAGGGTAAAGTGCATATGTAGTAAGAATATTTGAAACCGTCTTTTTCAGCAAATCATGCCCATGGGTTGTTTGTTCGTGCAGGCAGAAGCAATCTACTCTATGTTTACAGCAGAAGAATATGGTATATCATGTATATGTCATAAGATTAGCCGCATTCGGACAGAGACGTTCTAAGAACTGTCCACCTCGAATTTCGTTATAAGAACTGCCCTTCCCCAGGGGAACCGTTTCATTTTGCGTTCGTACATGAGTCAGGGACTGATGTGACGCAAACATCTGCAATAGGCGTGTTACTTTAGCACCACACACAACAACAAAGCAAAACCCGCAAAAAGTAAGGATAGAAGAAAACAACACAAGAAGCTAACATGGAGAGCGAGGAGGCCACCGTGTTCATGGTCTGCATGACAGTAATATTAATCATGTATTAATCACATCAGGCGTCTCAGATCGAGGCTGGAAGAGCACACAGCGAGAGTCAGGAGACAAAGAATTGAACAGTGGGCGATACTTCTTCATTTCATGGAGGATAGAAGGACAGCAGAGCACTGCAGACAAAGGAGAGGACTTGTAAGTTTAACTTATTAAACTTGTGCCGGTTGTGTCCGTGTCGTATGAGTAAACATTTCAGACAAGGGGCGTAGCTACCAACCACCAAACACCTAGGTCATATGTGTTTCTATGGAACCCAGAAAAGACCCTGCCTCGGAGAAGGAGCTAAAATGGTTATAGGAACTGAGGGCCGCGGTCCCTAGTTCCTGTATGTCCGAATGCGGCTACTCCTGTTCCTGAAAAGGTTATAGGAACTGCAAACGGTTCCTACAGTGGGAATGCGCCTATTAACTGCATTGTAACAATGTTGTCCATGACGGTGTTGGAAGAGTGTTTTTCATCCACAATTGTTTTCTAATGCTGCTCAAGTAGTTCTGATTTCTTACCTTAACCTAAGAGATATTAATTCTCTTCAAACCAGAAAGTGACAAAAGTTTTTTTGTGAAGTATTGTTGCGTTATAACTCCAATGTGCTCATATGAATCATATTATACTCCTGTTGCTTCTAGAAGCAAATAAACAAATAACCTTTATGGTTGTATCAACTGGAGGACTTTCAGGAAATCAATTTTCAAAATATGTGAGCTCAACAGACAGATCAGAGGCATTAATACATTTTATTTAAGGTAAAACAACATTAAACACCATTTACAGAAGGACATTACATCTTCCATAATAACATTACATACAGGTTGTAACAAATAATGCAACAGCTATTTTACTGTATACGATATTATTTCACTTGATGAAGTGACTTCTGTTTTTCAAACCATTTGTGAAAAAGGTTGAAAACCAAACTGCAAGAGAAGCTTAATTTAAAAAAACTTTCAAACTCAGACTCATTCTTGAGCACAGCAAGGCTGCACATTGGATCCAATCTGTGTTTATCCAACTCTAACCACTCATGTATATATGTATATATATATATATACATGTATTGTGTGTGTATTCATCATATATGCATATTGATACGTCATACGTCTTTTTTATAGCATTAAGGAGACACTTGCAACCCTGTTTGAAACCATAGTGGAAGCATCATTATTTCACTTCATGGCAAGTGTTTCATCACTTTATTCATTTCTATTTATCTATCACTCATTCATTTAAATTTCTGCTGATTCTCAGTTGTTTCTGTCACAGTGTTAAATGTGCTAGTTCACTTAATCTTTCCTTTACTACACTTATGTAAAATATATAAAGAACATTCAAATTTGAACAGAGTCTGAACTCTACACACAAAAGATCAAAAATATAATTTTTGTACAAGACTGCTGGCTGCCAAAGCTGCAGAGAAGAGTAGTGGTGATGGAGTGAATAAAACGATGTGTGTCACACTAAAAGTGTGCACACACAGGAAGCGACAAACCAAAAATAATTATTCAGCTGCTAATACTGCCTGCAATCCCTTAAAGCCACTCAAGGCATGGCTATCTTAGCACAGCTCGATGGTATTAACCCTCTTCTGTCATGCTGCTTTACTGACAGGCTTCTCCTCCCTTTTTTTCTGCAGCACAATCACAGCCTGAGGGTGACACTGAAAAGCAGCAAGATAACTTCAAGTACAGCATTTCTACAAGCTCTCCGCAGTCTGTGGTAAAGGCTCAAATCTGGGGAGGATTCTTACTTTTGTGAGGACCTTGGCATAAGGCAAAAATTTTTTACATCCATCCACAGAAGTTGGTTGAGTTGAAACAAGTACAAACCGTTTTACAGGTCAGTGCTACTAATCTGATCTGATCTAAAAAAAATGTTTCACACAGACATGTTATTTCTGTCTGCTGCCATTTTTTACATTTTCACCAGAGTCAAAAGCTTTGAAGACTAGGTTTTGATTTCAGCATTAGTAAGTCCACAAAAAGATAGGAATATGCAGAGTGTTGGTACAGTAAGGAAGTGAGGAGTCCTGACCAACTTCTGTGTAAAAGGTTTTGTAGCCAGTCTGTTAGGAGAGAACTGCCCGCTTGCATCTGTAGCAACAGAACAATGAGCATCTCAAAATCTTAGCTCATCAGGAAAGTGTCTGACAATTACAATACATGACTGCTGGCATGAATGTAATTACAAAATTTGGCTAATAGAAGATTCATATTTGCAGGTGCTGACCTTTCGAAGCAACCATTCATCTAAAAGTAGCTTGTGATAGCTGATTTCTTTCTGTTCCTTGTCCACTGTACTAAAACACATTCACCATATCAGCAGACTATGGGAGCTAAACTGTATATGCTTTAACTATCTCCTTCAAAAATAACGAGTTCCTATCTCAGTCAATGTCTCTAGAATGACAACTAATCTTGCTGCCATTAAGAGACACAGTTTAAAACTGTGAACTTTCAGTTCAGAACCTGCAAAAAGTGCACTGTCGATTGAAATCTGCTGCATTTTGACAGGCAAATGAAATTATACACTTCTACTAACACAAAACATTACGATTCTAGCAGAATCTTTAGTAAATCTATGTTTGTATTGTTTTGTCACTGTCCATACAGATACCATTTGCACTGGTATGCATACTACTGTGACTTGTAGAATTCAGAGGCCACCACTGAGCAGTATTACTATTTTCTGAGTCAAATTTAATCTAACTTTATTTGTGTCAGATCACAATAGTATGAAATAGTATATAACATGTGGGGATCTCTAAGGGATTTGGCATTCAGTTATTTTTTTCCAGTGCAACATGAAAAAAAGTATGAAAGTGGAAGATACAGGAACACTTCACATATGGAATTGACAGGGCTTAAAAGGATTTTTTTCTTTAGCTCACTGAACATCCAGTGTCCTAGTAATGTTACTGGATGACAACATTTGTCATTGTTATGCTAGCATGAGTCCCTTTTGAGTGAATTATCATGTATTTTGGTGGCTGTAGAGCATATTACACAGAAGGTAAACTATGTGCTCTGGAGTGTATTTGAATGTACACTGTTTTAAGTGTTTGCGACAGTAGACACGTTATTGAGACAAATGTTAAACTGATGGAAAGAAACTGTAAGAGTTGTATTAAGGAAGATGTGGAAAAAATTCCAAAGCCATCCTTAAGTACAAAAAACAGCTGTAGCAGGGTTAAGTGGCTACAGGGTTATACTGTGAGAGTCAGTGAGAGTGAGAGGCTCATTGTGGCAGGCAAGACATCTATATCATATGTAAATGTGTGTTTTAGAGACTATCAGACTAATTTTAGAGATTATCAATTTTTTTCCATGGCGTCACATTTGCAGCCTCACCTTTTTGGCTTATTAACAGTGCAGGGCCATTATTATTGTTTCAGTTGGTTTCAAACTGACCTTTGAGGAAGAAACCATTGTATTGATAGTACTTCACAATTATCACCACACATCTAACCTGTAAAATTTTCACACAAAACATTCAGACAAATCCCAAAATCCAGTGTGAACAACTTTGCAACTTTACATCATACAGCTGACCCTCATTCAATGAAAATGTCCAAAACATTTAGATTATATGACAAGCTAAGGGGAACACAGCAGGTGGAATCCTCTGCATGAGAGCATAAGTTGGTGGTATTGGACGGATCAAAGTTATTCACCACCTGCACAACATTTACTATAAGCATGCACACAAGCACACACACACACTCACACCCTAGTTCTTACACTCCTTTAACTTATAAGATTCTTAAAAATTCTGGGTCAGTCACAATATTTGACCCAGGGGCTGAACACATTTTTGCAGCTGCTGAAATTGATCGTGTTTCTTTTTATTTGATATATCAGATCAAGTAAAAGACAGATTGTCATGGGCTGGATCAAAACATAAGCTGCACAGCCTATTGCCTTAGTGCTTTACATTAGCTGATATTTTTAGATGGAAGCACTTATGCTCAAATATTGCCTAAGCTTAATCACACACTCGTTTCCATCAGACACACAGCTCTATTTAATTACATAATGGTGTCCATATGCATCCTGGTGACTGCTGTCCCTCTGGTGTTAACATCCCCAGCTCAAGCTGAGATCTTGGTGAAGAGACTTTTCAGTTGCGACACATCATATTGTCCAGCTCTGGTGTCATCGTGGAGGTCCACTGATCATTTGTATTTTTGTTTTTTATAAGCAGTGCTGTACTTTGGTCAAGATTCAGTAAACATCCCATGGACCATGATAATGCCCATTCATCAATCATCAAATATCTATATCAACATAGTCATTCCAAAGAGATTAAGAAAAAACTTCCTGAAAAACCCCCACCAATGTCAGCTGTAAACTGAATAGCACATTGTGAGGTGGTGGCTCTTCATTTCATCTGCTATTCCATTTATTCAGTCATCAGACAGTAAGGCTTTCATAATTTCCTACTCCCAGCCAATCTTATACACATTCAGCATGACAAAATTTGACTTTGTTCGTTGATGAGTTTGCTGCCATTTCTTTTTATTCTCTTTTCTCCTCTTTGTGTTAATTATGGAGGTAAGTTGTATTTTGGTTGACCTTTTGTAAACAGTCTATCTTGGCAATATCTGATTTTGTTTTGCTTGTTACTTAGGCTGTTACCTACCTGAAATTTTACATCAACTTTCCTTCCGTATAAGATAAGAAAATTCTAGAAAAACTCAGTCTGAATGTTTGACCAAGGAGTTGAACACATATTGTACATAAAAGGAAATATAATTTCCTTTTAATAATTGGGATAAAGTATTTATATAAAGTATTCAAAATGTTTGTTTCATTTAATTTCTCATTTGCTAATCTTTACAATATGTTTGTGAGCTCTTGAGATTTTGGAAAGCTGGATCCGTTCCTTGTTGTGTCTTAGCAACTCCTATCCTAAGAAAGAAAAGCTAAATCTTGTGTTACGCTCCTGCATAGATATACACAAACGTCCCAGTGACTCAACAGTCATATTGAATGCAGTTTGATCAGCTGCTGCATTAGTAATTGCAGAGTCAGACATCAGTTAAACTACTACTTGACCACATTTTGCTTTTAGCATTAGTTTTGTTCAGCTTTGCCTTTCATGTTACTGCGCACAGCTTTACAGCAGAGCTTCTTCATGTCACATTTGTCAGTAAAGTATTGTAAGAACTGACTAGATGGATGGTCCAAGCTTCCAAAACAAGAGTAGTCTGACACTGCATACTCCTGCCAAGGCTGATGAGAAAAAGAAATCCTGGATCCAGATCTGGATTAAAAAGTTAAAGTCACTTCTAACCTGAACGAAGCCACATCTCTGGTAAAAAAAAAGAAAGTTCCATAGGGTTATGTGTAATCTTGCTAATGGACAGGAAAAAAACAAAGCAAACCAACAACATAACCCACTTAGTGAGGATGATATGACAGTAAAAACAATTGTGTCTTTTCTAACTTTACAACCTTAATCGACACAGGTCTGTAAAAGAGAGAGATATATTTGCTTCAATTCTTCCTATTTGCTTCAGCGTGCTAGTTGTGCACCTTAGTGCAAACACAAGATTTTTATATTCCCCAATGGCAACGGACAAATACAACAGTAAGGTACTATGTACCTGTGATTGAATAACAAATCCAACTCTCAAAGCAGATGCTCTGGTGGCGCCCTTGATGGCTGCGACCGTTCTAACTGTATGTTTCTTCACACACTGGAGTTGGATAAACGCCATTTCAATCTGCGTGCAATGCAATGTTGTAATGCTTGATTGACAATAAATGCTTCTGATTCTCTGACTTTTACCATAATCTAACTTTAGAGTCAACTGATTTGAGAGCGCTCTGATTTTATGGCACCAGATTGATTCATGCATTGCTTCAGGATTCCAAAGGATGAATAAGGAAAATACCATTCTCCATCCGTACATTTGTGTTTCCCTCCTGATCACCTTACTGTACACTCTACTCGCAATGCATTCATCCATTGCAAATGACGCAGGATTTGTCAGTCCTCTGCTGCAGCCCAAGGTGCTTTTTGCCCCTAGTTTGTAATCTGATCATTTCTTATTTACCTCTGCAGGATCTGTCTGTTACTTTTTTCTATTCAGCAGCTTTTGCTCTGTTTGTGATTCCAGATCTGAAACCACCAAATAAAACTGATTACATTTTCTCTACCTCACAAAGGAAAGTTTCAGTATTTCACTATTTGGAATAGTAAGAAAACTGTATTACAACTAAATAATATTTCATATGCAAATAGCCAATGGGGAGTTTTCACACATTCTTGGCCAAAAATAGGAGTGGAAATCAGTTTTTTTTTTGTTTCATGATGATGGAGATTTAGAAAAAAGAAGCATACAAACACACAGCTTTATAATTTTCTGCCAAATAATGTGTATGAACATTACTGCCTTTGTGTGCACACAGTTTTAATGCATCTAACCTCAGTCGTTCTCTGTTGCCAAATAACAGAGGACCTCCAAAATGGAAACCAGAGGATGCGTTACATTGCCTTGGAGCCCTCCATTACCACTATTATTATTATTGTTCTTACGATTGATTATTGTTAATAGTTTAATAATAAAAAAAGAATTTAAAAAATGTGTTGTCTATGATCTCACAGTTCTGTTTTTCTGTTCATCTGCTCCTGTATGTGTCAACTTGTGAGTTTTTGCAAAAGCATTATTGGGGCGAGAGCAATATTAAGAGTGTCCATTATATAGTTTCGAGCTGAGTATATCATACATACAAATATACATTCTTGAATAGGAGAAACACAAAACACAACATGTAACTATAGCAAAGTCTTTTTTCTACACTGTGACAATGAGTTATTGGAAATTTATAAAAAAGTAAACAAAATTTTCAAATGATAGCCGGAATCTTAATTACAAATGCACACATGCTCTTGCTCACTCACTTTCATGCTCACACCACACACACTCACACATATCATGAAGAATAAATAAAGAGAACTGGGGCTCTTCTCAAAGTCAGCATCATTGTCTTCATCCTTTTTTTTCGCAACAGCCACCTGAAAAACAAACAGACAACACACTCTGTCAGTTACACACCTCAGACCACTGATACAGTAAAACACTGTTGCGTTACACGTGGCTTATGTTCTCTTTCTGTTGCAAATCAATTTAGTGTTAACCCATACCCTGGGGGATCCATGACTTTATTGGAAATAATTTTGGACAATTTTTGGTTTCCCAAATGAATGTCTTTAGTTAACTAAGTGGAATAGTATAACATAATACAGTTAAATATGTTAACTGATCATGTTAACGAGTGTCTTCTTGCCTGAAATGAGCATATAAAGTCATGTGAAAAGAAAATACTCCTCTTTCCATTGTAATGTTTTATTTATCAGGATATAGAAAAAATATATATGGTTACTACCAGGATGTAAAATGAGATAAATCTAACCTTGGATGGACAGCAACTCATGACATATTATACTGTCATTATTTTTTTTAACAAAAACTGAGACAAAATGTAGAAGCAGTGTGTGAAGCAGTTCTTCAGAGCCTAATGAGCTACACCTGGAAGGCTGGAAGAATTTCTGTTGGTGAGAATGACCAAAGGGTAGGTTCCAATCCTTGTTGGAATCATCTGTCTAGATATTTTTTATGGAAAATCAAGATTAAGAACAGCTAAGGGTCAAACTTGCTCAAAGAAATACACTGTTATCATAAATAGTTCATAAGTAGGCTGTAGTTCAGGAGGAAGAGCACCTTGGGGTGAAATGTCCGGGACGTCTACTGGGAAGATTTACAGCAGCCGATTGGTGGTTCGACTCCAGCTTCCGCAGGCCACATGTCGAAGCATCCTTGGGCAAGACATTGAACCCCATGTTGCCTATCGATTCATCCATTGATGTGTGAATGAATAGGAAGCACTTAGTTATGCATAGACTAAGACATGCTGTGGCATGTATTGTTTGACCATTTACCATTTATTGTGAAAAAGAAAGTACACCATTAAACTGTTTTACTGTTTGTTTAACAAAACTAAGCCAAAAATGCAGAAGCAGTGTGTGAAAAGTCCACCCTCACTGCTTCTACAGGAGTTAGGAAGGTAAGTAGCAGCCAGGTGCTGCTGATCAATGCACTGATTAATTCATCCTCAGTAAGTGTGAGCACCTCTATAAAAGCAGACGTTTTGTGAATTTGTTGTTCTGGAGCATGTGTGTTAACACAATGCCAAGAAGGAAAGACATCAGCAATGATCTTAGTAAAGCAATTATTGCTGCCCATCAATCTGGGAAGGGTTAAGAGGCCTTTTCCATCATTCTACAGAGAAAAAGATTATTCACAAGTGGAAAACATTCAAGACAGCTGTCAATCTTCCCAGAAGACGTCCCAGCAAGTTCACCCCAAGGTGCAATGCTCAGAGAAACTCCAAGAGCTACTTCTCAGACTCTACAGGCCAAAGTTAGCATGTTAAATGTTAAAGTTCACGACAGCACAATGATAAAAAGACTGAACAAGTATGGTTTGTTTGGAAGGGCTGCAGGAGAAAGCCTCTTCTCTCTAAAAAGAACATGGCAGCACAGCTTAGGTTTGCAAAGCTGCATCTGAACAAAGCTCAAGACTTCTGGAACAATGTCCTTTGGACAGACCAGAGCAAAGTGGAGATGTTTGGTCCTAATGCACAGCAGCACGTTTGGAGGAAACCAAACACAGCATATCAGCACAAACACCTCATACCAGCTGTCAAGCACGGTGGTGGAGGGCTGATGATCTGGGCTGGTTCTGCAGCCACAGGACCTGGGCACCTTGCAGTCATTGAGTCCACCATGAACTCTTCTGCTTACCAAAGTATTCTCAAAATTCAAATGTGAGGCCAACTGACTCTGCCCTACTAATATAATGGCTTCCTGTTAGGAGATGGCTGTTGAATTAAGGCAAATTGCTGACTTTGCTCAGAATAATACAGTCAGTGAATAACGTTCGTAAATAAATATAAATATGTGTCGATTAGGAAAAATACATAAATGTGGAAATAAAAAAATTAATGTAAAACAAAAAAATAAATGTAAAACAAAAAAAAGTAGAATTAAAGGAGCAGTGTGTGATAATTATGGTGATTTATTAACAGAAATGGAATATAATATATATAACTATGTTATTAGTGCTATATAGTCACCCTGTGAATCGAGTCGTTACATTTTTATTAATTTGGAATTTTGCCTTTTTATTTACATATATCGCGGCCCGCTCTACACAAAGGCTTACATGGAAGGAGACCACTTGCGTCGCCATATTGATTACAGTGGCCTAGAAGGGACAAAGGGTGACCCAGTGCGATTCGCCGGTACTTTGCATACGAAGAAGCCGGATGTGACGTATTAGAAAAAGAGGAAGCGATCGGAATATATTTTGGACGTTTTTTTTAAATTTTGTGAAGTTATCTGAATAGACACGGCGGACCATATTTACTGTTCTGCAAAACAAACCTCTAAAGACCACAAGTCGTCATCAAAGAAACGAAAACATGATGAATCCAAAAGGATTAGAGACAGAAGATGGGGTAAAACGCGAGTAAATATCGGCTTCGCCTTTCCCAAATGGAGGTCGCTGATGGGGGAGAAAGGCTTTAAAAGAGAGGCAGAAGTTGCCTCTTTTCTGCTGGAAAGGTAATTCAGCTCAGTGTTACTAATGTAAATGATAAATGTTGTTTGGTGGCTGTAGCCTGTGCATGTTACGGAGATCAGCTGATCTGATTAAACAATCGTAACGTTTTCTCTGTGTCCCTGTTGAAAACTGTTGATTCACGTGAGTTTATGTACCAAAACTACTAAGTAGCTTTGTTAGCTGGACAGAAATCACTCAGCGCCATGTTACGGAGATCACGTTATGGAGATCATCTTCAAACCTCTGCTCCTCTTCACGTGAGGCAGTGGCTGTGTTCGTCCTGCCTCTCCCTCACCTCACCCTGCCTGCTCCAGCAGCTCTGCCGCCTCATCCTCTTCTTCGTCCTCCCCCTCTCTCTCTTACCTCCATCTCCCATTCCAGTGTTACACTCTGCGAATGGTGAGAAAAACGTATTGCCTGCTAATGCTATCCCTCTATCAGACTAAATACAGACAGCCTTTAACCTTATGTAGCTAATATTAGCTTATATTACCACACAAGTAGCTACCTGGTCCATAAAACACTAACATAATTCAGAACAATTAACAGTGATATTCACTGTAAGTAATCTTTTCACAGAATATCTATTTAGATATAACATCTATTTGTAATTTACATCTCTAAAAGTAACCTCAGAACTTGAGCAAATACCATTCAAACGCACTTGGAAATTACAGAATTTGACGAACAGCGGCTCTTACACACTGCCCCTTTAAATATAAAGTAAGTAAAAAATAAAACAATTGAGAAAATTGGCAAAAATATAAAAACTCTTGCATCTAATTAATTATTTTCTCATATATCTATCATTTTTGATTATGACAGTTTTTTTCCTTGATACTAAAGGTGGTTCCACAAGCTGGGGTGGACTTAGTTTTCACACACTACTTCTGTGTTTTGCCTTAGTATAAATCTAATTCTTAGACTTGGAAGAGACCAGATGATATATTTAGTCCTCATTCATACATAAAATACCTTCACATTAGAAGTACTTTAATTTTTACAGGACTTTTTACTGTTATGTTATTTGGATATTGACAACTCTGTCTGAAATTATTTTAGTTTAAATTTGTCTCAAATTAAACTCCATCACTTTCCGAGGTTGGTAAGACAGCAACAAATATATCCAAGGAACAATCACTGATGAAAAAAAAAGGACAAAATAGAAAGAAAACCAAAAGCTGGGTGGAGGGTTATGATGGGGCAATGGAGAAATGACCAAGAAGGAGCAGAAGATGAAAAGGAGAACTTGGGATATAGATTAAATGCTATGATATAGATAAAATAGATGAATAAATAATGCATTATTTCTCTTCTGGATGCTTTCCACACCAACTCTCCTCTTCAGTGGCTCACTTTCTATTTCTCTCCATCAATATAATCTGTTGGTTTTCTTAGACTTTTTAGGGCCCGATATGCAAGCAGCCAAGGCCCTATTGTATCTGAAGTCGTTATTCTTTTTGTTATTAAGGTACGAGCTGCAAGCAGCCGCAAGTAAACTTGGTGAGGTTACTTTTCAGCCATGGGGGATTAAAAGTTGTGATCAACTTTTCCAAAGTCTGAAGGATGTGTCAGTGGCAGATCCTCAAACTTTAAGGACTCGCTACAGCTTGCCGCAAAACACAATGTCACTTATAACTTGTGCATTCATTGTCCAATCTTCCCCAAACTTCATAGGCTTGCCCGGGACTCTGCACATGTGCTAGGGCCCGATCATCGCTGCGTGCAGCTTTCATTTTTTTTATTGGTTCTGTATGAATTGGACTAATTTGGAATTTAATTAATCATATTTGATTGTATCATGATTGTATTACAAAGAACTGGATTGTAATCAGCTTGAATTGGACTGTGTCTTAATTTAATTTAATTTAATTTAATTTAATTTAATTTAATTTAATTTAATTTAATTTAATTTAATTTAATTTAATTTAATTTAATTTAATTTAATTTAATTTAACTTAACTTAATTTGGTTCTCCCAGCCTTTGGTAGTCAGCTCTCTGTGGAAGCAGCCCAGTTTGTGCCAAGATTCTCAAATGTTGGATGATCAAAAAAATCAGCAGCAGAGGACTCTTAATTTGGAACTGGAGGAGTCGGGAGACACTGCAGAGCCACTTCGTTGAATAGATTTAAACATGGTTATATTTAGGAACATGCACATCTTACTGCAAGTGCAAATCAAGGTTTTGAAGTTAAAGTTAAAATTTGTGATGGACTGCCTTAAGGTCCTTATTGTGTAAAGTTGTGGCACAAAGCATAACGGTTACTATGCGCCGGCCTTATCGGCAGCAAGTCTGTGTAGCTTTCAATTTTATTAGTCTTTTATATAATTGTATGTAATTTTTTGTTTTTATCTAAACTTTTTTAGTGATTTTTTACTTACATTTCGTTTTAATTTATTCATTTTTTGACAATGTGCACTGTTACCAATATTAGACCAGTGTACACAAGAGAAGAACTGTTGGCACTGTCAAGGATTGGATGCAGAATTAAACATCCAATTCTGCCCGAGAAAAAAAAAGCTGTACCGTGGATGCAGAGCTGGAGCAAAACGAAAGGCAAAGAAGGACAAGCCTTTTCTGCCCTCTGTGATTATGGGAAACACTAACTCGCTACCAAACAAGTGTTTGGTGTGGAACCAACAGCTGTATAAGGTGAGCAGTTAGATCTGTCTGTCTGAGTCCTGGCTGAACGACAACACACCTACACATCAACAAGAGTATATGTGCATACACTAGACTTGGTTTTAATTTGTGATCTGTCACAGACTGTTTCAAGTGTTTTGAAAGCTAAGAAGATTAGTCAAAGATCTGATCAATCCGGACTGCAGTATCATTTATTCTGACATGAACTATGACTCTGGTGTTGGAAGATGGGTTTGTTGGTATTAGATCATGGAGCTTAATAAGAATATCACAAGCAGCTACACTGAGAAAACACATTCCTGATTATAGAATCTCTGACGATCAGTGTTAATGGGGGGAACAGTGGCTGAGGTTTAGTATGTTTAGCCGCTAGTTGTATGTCATGAGTCAAAGGAGCCTTCATACTGTGGTCAAATGCTCTGGTTGTGGATGTGCAGTTGGAGACTGCAATGGTAAGGACGCAGCTTCCATGTCCATGGTGGGGTTTGCTGGAGAAGGAGAAACACCAGAGCATCTGCGGATCACATCATCATTGGAGGAGACCACTGTTCTGGTTCCCCAGTTGTAGCTGACCAGCACCATGAGCGACATCCACCAGAGGTGAAAGTTTCACTCCCTGATCATTGGAGGGGGACTGCAGCAGTACTAGACTTATCAGGCAGTAATGAAAACCGATTGGAAAGTTTCAAACAATGTTGTAGTGCTGGTGCGTTTCAATGGCTATGTTCCCCACGGACCATCTTAGACCAGACTAATGGTGTCTAGGGATTGAAGCGATGTGGTGTAGAGGTGACCACCAGATGGGGGATTTCTACATCAAAGAAGAGAAATTTACAACAACCTGTGCCCATGAAAGCATTTTGGCGGAGTTTTCTCAGCCCCTCTTTCCACAGACCTGTGTCATAAATTTGGGTAAATGCATTAATAGCTTAGTGATAACTAAGCTGAACAAACAACAGACCCTCTCAGGAGAGTATTGGAGAAAACCAGAACAGGACACTTCTGACCCTATCTGGGTCAAAGTAAACAATGGTGACAGTTTGCCCTGATTCTGACTGAAGTCAGAGACAGTCGCAGCATGGACCTCTCAAAAGGATCTCACCCTGAATCACTTTTTAGCTGAATCTTGAAACTGTATTAATTGTGCTTTATATCTTTGTACAAGTTCTTTCATGTCCTCAGTGATATCACAAGCTGCATTTTAATACCTTTTTCATGATCGTACGTGGAACAATACGGAAGATATTATTATTTTGGGAAAATTACTAATCAGCTTATGGAGCCACATTGCCCCCGAGTGGTCCGTAGAACTGAATAGTTCAACCCAAAACTTGCTCCCAAAACACAACAACTTGCATATGACATGTGACATTTATATGAAATAATGCAACTATTAACCAATAATCAGCTGTTTCTTATTGTATTCTGTGTTTAACACAGGAAAATAACATTGTTTGGTTCGTTATTCATACTTCATAACTTTACAGATATCCATCAGAATTTTGAGACTCATAACCATCATGTTATGTTATGTTATGTTGTTTTTGATGTCTTTATATCCTAAGTTTATGCTATATCTTTACCCTTTATATCTTAACAAGTTATGGTGTTTTAGAATCCTCTGAACAAATGTTTATGAGATGGAGGAATGCAGGAGTCGAGTTGCTTTGAGGCAAACCTCGTTGCAGGTCGCCTTACAAAATACGCCCAGGCAGACGTCACAACAGTTTCAAGCATACCATTGGCTGAAAGTGTAGTGTAGGCCTACGTCATGCCCCGCCTCCGCGAATCAAACTACGGAAACCACGAGGAAAAGTTAGTTATTGCCCGGTTATCGCATAAGTTCTTGAATAGAACATGGACGGAATATTGAAAGAGAATATTGAAGGTCCAGATCAGTAGAGAAGATGAAGAGCAGAGAGTTTTAAGATTGATGGAATGGGAGTCTGACGGAGAGTCTTTGAAAATGGCAGGAGAGGAAGACGAGATGGAAGAAGAAGGTCCAAACAAAACAGAAAGAGAAGAATATAGTAGAAAGAAATACATTTTGCGTTTTTGTTCGTCCGTCATCCTGTCTCCTCTCTATAGCTTATAGTTTATAGTTTTAAACTCTGCTGCTGCAGCATCCTCACCTATTTTTGATCACCAAAAGGAGCCAGCCTTAAGCTTGTAAACCTTTTTGTCAATCTTTGGTGAATTTAAGTTCACCTCATCAGAGTTGGTCAGCAACCAAAACCAACTCCACCCTTGGACAATTTTGTCATTATTTGTGGTGAATTCCGACACACCACCCCGTTCGTCTTCCAAGCTACCAGAAGCCCTCCAGCGCAGGAAAGCGACCGGTCCAGTCCTTGAAAGTCAACCACAACGAAGGCTGTGAGACGCAGAACCGAGAGAGACCCAGTGGGACCCGCTGGCGATGACCTGTGGTTCGGAGCTGACCTCACCGTAAGATCCACCCTGTTCTTACATTTCAGACGGTATGCAGTGGGTGTCGAGATAATTCACTGTTAAAATGATAAATTAACCCAAGTTGTTAGTCTTTGAATTCAAATAGTAACAAACCTAGACTATTTGAATGATTCTGGTATCCATCCATCCCCTCCCCTTAGTTCTTTTCAATTCACGAAGTGTTTCTTATATAATCATCCATATTCATAACATTTCTCTTGTTGTCTTAAGGTTCATGTCATGTCATTTTAATAAATGGTTCATATATATATATATATATATATATATATATATATATACATATATAAAATCAACCGTTTTTTTGTGTATGTGTTCTTTACGTATGTGTGAGTCCAACAAAACGAGAATTCACGAGTAGCGACTATATGAGACTGGAATTTATTAATTATTAATTAATAATTGATTAATAATTTAACATACCAGAATCGTAAGATTCTGTCTTTTTCCTTCGATTGAAGGTGGTGCCCGAAAAACGAGGTTAAATAAGGCTTATTCAGATAGTGAGAACTTTTGGATAAATCCTTATATCTTATCACATCACGCTACGTGTGTCCGCTATAAATATTTATTGTTGGTGCTTTGTGTGCCGGCGATTTATTTCTTCTGAAGAAATAACTGTAATCCAGACATACAATTTAGGGCAGACAAGGAGACAAGGTCCAAGTACAGGCAAGGGTCGTCAACATGAAAGCAGAGGTCCAAAACAAATTTGAGGGGGACAAAGCTGAGGTAGAAAACAAGGTTAAAAAAAAAGTAAGTGGTTCATAGGCTGTAGTAACCACTGTCTTGCTGAGACATTCTGGCACTGGAGAGATGGCAAGAGGAGGCTTAAATACAGGAGGAGGCAGGTGAGTAGCATGAGACTGATTGCAAGGCACAGGTGGACATGATTAGGATCAAGGCAGGTTGAGCAGGAATCAGGTTGTGACACCATTAGCTTTGCTAATGTAAAAATAAACATTAATCATCTGGTTCGTGTTGTTTCATAAAAAATTTAAGGGGTCTCAGTGTCATGCATGGTTTCTCTCCAGGTTCTCTGCCTTCCTCCCATCGTCCAAACATGCATGTTAGGTTGATTGGTGATTCGCAATTGACCAAATGAGTGTCAAATAATGTTTGATGAATATAGGGACACTGGCGACCTGTCCAGGGTGTACCCCGCCTTTCGCCTGATGACTGCTGGGATAGGCTCCAGCTCACCCGCTACCCGACCGACGGATTGACGGTATAGAAAATGGATGGATGGAATATAGGGACACGCTGGAAGAGAAAAAAAAATTCTAAAAACAACCATCTTAATCAAGTTAAAACAGATTTAAATCAGTGTTCTCAGTTTTCTCAAGCAGAAGTGACAAGTTTACAAAGGAACTTATTGGATAGGTATGCTATCATGAAAGTGCCCAAATAGGGAAATCTGTCAACAGACTACCTGAATGGTAGTTTCTTAGTCATTTCTTTCACAGTGCATTCTAGCAAGAATATCAGTTAACTCTGGAACATTTCTCTATACATGGCACAGCTCTGCCAGTTCTACAAAAGGGCAAAATGTTTTTAGCTTTCACCACAGCATCCCTAAGGTGTGCTCTGACAGAGGTGGCCTAATTGCAGACAAAACCAGATAGAAATATTATCAGGAAATCCAAATTACCAAGGATGTATCTGCATGATTTTAGAATGTTTAAACTTGGGTATAACCTTAAAGAGAGAGACATAATGAACAAAGAAGAAAAACAGATCTGAGATCAGACAAAAGATGTGCTGAACACAAATGAACCATTTGCTGTTTGGGCCAAATGAAGACAGTCCAGTAGTTAAATTTACATCAAGACAAAGAAAATTCACTCAGCTTTTTTATGCTTTTGTGTTGCCATCCAGACAACTTTACACAGAAACTTCTTATAAGACAGTGTGAATGAACAAAAAAAGTTATTTCCAAAATGGACTAAATTTAACTTTAGGTTTAAACAAGTCACACTACAGCTGAAGGGCTAACGTTAGATGGCATTAGTGTTGATGGGTGGAGAATGCAGCCCTCAGTCATTGGTGGGAGTCTCAGATCCAAACCCTAACCCTAATCCATTGGAAGTGAATACTGAGTGGTTGTATTCTGGGTTCCATAAAGCTTTA
Organism: Leuresthes tenuis; assembly: GCF_036924035.1. NCBI lineage: Eukaryota > Metazoa > Chordata > Actinopteri > Atheriniformes > Atherinopsidae > Leuresthes > Leuresthes tenuis. The sequence goes on from NW_027325364.1 coordinate 36,585,132, forward strand.
AAATGACAGTGTGGGGAACAGACTCTTATTGCAGCCAGTTGTTTTGGGTTTTCATGGCCAAGTGAAGCCCTGAGAGGCTAGTGTTTTTTTAGAGCTCTGTGGTGTCACTGGGAAATGCTTCTAATTTGTGCGACTTGCAAGCTTGCTTGAGCTTAATGTAGCTACACATCACATTCTGCATACATTTAATAGATAATTTTCTTATTTCATTAACATGTAATGGTTAGTCTCAAGAAGACAACTGCAAGATCAGATAGTTCTGGCTGCGTTCTGGCAGCTGTGGTGTCACTGCTTGTAGTTGCAGCTTGTGTTAAAAAGCAGAGCTGTTGCCTACACTTGAACATGGATACTGTATCCTATTTTCTGGAAATCCACCCTGAAACTACTTATCTGAAGATAGTATCAGTGAGCCACTATCATCACTTGAATGAGTAAAGAAAATATACATAAAATGTAAAACATTGAATATCTCATATATTCAGATGGTATTTGAACACCTGAACTACTGCTGCATTTTATGTGAATTCTTAACGGACATAATAATACTTGAAATGTATCACTGCAGGCTGTATTCAAGTTCAATCAAGTTGATCCGAGTTCAATCAAGCTTGAACCCTGTAAACAATGCACAACAATAAGACACCATTTATGTGCCTGTGAATATGTATCCAATACTAAATGGGCCATCTAAACTTGCTAGTCTTCCTCCACACCAGAGTGAAGGGGCTGCTGTTGGTGGCTTTGGAAGTTGTTTTATTGAGGCCTCAGCAGCTGTATTTAGTGAGGAAATCAGCTTGAACATACCATTCTATTTCTGTACGTTCTCCTCTCTCTTCCTAATGGGATTATAGGGAAATTGAGACAGAGAGGACATGGCACAGAGCTAATTTAGGCATCTGAAATTGCTGAAAAGGTTGGTTGGCAGTAAGACTTTTTGGGGACCAAGTTTTGTATCCTAACGCATCCTCTGTGATTTCCCCTAATACTTTGTCATAAACTCTTGGATTTATCTAGCTTATCTAGCTACTTTACTACTTGCTGGAGGGTCATTTATAATCCATCTACATATTACACAATAATGCCATTGGATTGTTCCATAGAGGTTATAGACATGCATTGCTCAGAATCTATGGTAGTCTCCTTTAAGTTTAAAGAGCGCTGCAATAGGACCACAGTGCCCACTATTATGTACACACTGGACTTTTCTATTGATTTGCAAGTTGGATAGGAAATGTGTAATCCTGCGACTCAATTCATTTTTACCTTTGGAGAAATAAGGTTTTCATATGGGTAAGCCTGACAAACACTTTCTCTTAGTGCAAATAAGAACAAAAAAGTTTCACATTTGAATCTTTCCAATCACAATTATTTTGCCATTATTTCCCCACAGAAAACAAGAACAGCGGTTAGTCTCTATTAGATTAATCTTTCTCCTTTATATTTTCTTAATGAGAGAGGTGAGCGAAATGGGATGGGGATGGTCATAACACAGGAAGTAATTAGGCAGTTCAATCCCCTCCTCCCCATCAGCTATTTATTCCATAATCCATATTCAAGTGGATCACTGCACACTGCAGTGTTGTGAAGACCGAAATACATCACTAGCACTGTATGTCACACAGTACCCAGCCTCTGGGATACATTGTGAGGATTTTGAAAGTATTTAGAAGGGTATGAACTATAATTTGTAAGACCACTGGTTTAGAAAATGAGAACAGTGTTGCTCTCTTTCACTGAAAACAACAAAGACAAAAGCAACTAAGTGGAAGACAAAGCTGCTCTAGATCCAGATCATTGCTCCTCATGTTTTACCTTCCATAAGGTAAAACGTGATATAAGCGAGCAGGACTAATGAGACGGTTGTGATAAACCAACCACCTTTACCCTACACAGGCTCTGCAGCACACCAACATGCTGCTGTTTGGCCTCCGGTTTAAAATTCTGTGTGATGAAGACTTAGCTTGGCATCACCTTCTCTAGAGAACACTATTGTCAAGTGTATTAATTAGTTTATTTTGTGTAAGTAAAACTGTGTGCATAGTTTAGTTAATTTACAGGGCATGCATGAGAAAGATGGAGGAGGACTGCAGAGGAGGATATCTGCTTGGATAATTTGTTTCATATTTACATAATTATTTAGAAACTCCTGCTGATGCTGAAACTGAAATTTTGGGATTTAATTTATTCAGAAAGGCATGTGTTTACTCAGGGATTGTGCACAGGGACTCAGCTGGTTCATCAAGCATATCTATAATTAATTTTCAAAGCACAGGGTCTACCACAGAGGCTGCTAAGATGCGCATTTCTCAATGTAATATTCACATTTTCTTCCTGTGACTCAGAAGACATACACTCTGAAGAACTGGACTATATCAATAGTGCCTAATCTACACAGCATGCAAAAGCACTCCGACTGCCTCCTGCCTTCATCCATCCTCTCCTGCTGAGCCCACCACAACTAAGTCTGGGACTGCTTACACAAACAATTAGATATTTTTGGCTTCCAAAAATACATTCAGTTAATTGTGCCTTCTGTTAGAGCTGCCACTTTGTTTCGAGCCTGCAGCATAACACACTCACACACACAAGCACACACATAAACAGATGAGCAGAGATTGAAGAATGAGTAATCTCTGTGAACCTCATGGTCTATGACAAACCACCAGGGATCCCATTTACACATAAGAAACACTAATTACCATGCTGCACTGCAGAGGACAGGCAGACATACTGTACACTGGCCATTCCCTGATAACGACTTCTCAAGGCCTTGACTCAAACTGCAGCTCATCATTTAACACAGCAAATTAAAAAGATATATCAACAAATGTATGCAATGATTGGTGGGTTTACAGATTCCACAGTGACAGAGGGGGTTGGAGTCAAATGTTCTCCATGGACTTTCCTTTATCAAGGAAAGGAGTGTTTCTCTTAATTTAATTGTGACAAAACTCTTTAACTGTAGCACGGTCAAGGTGTGGCTTGCAGTACATATAGTGACACAGCCTGATACCTAAGCCTTTGATGAAATACACTGGTTTGAAAAATTTGAGCATAAAACTAACTTACAAAGTGATACTAGTTTAAGGTCCATTTACCATCGTATTTATAATAGCAAAAAATTATAACAAATTTTCCCCCCTTCCTAGGACTGCCTGCTAGTCACATGTAGGTTTGATACTTTGTGAAGACAACTGGTTTGATACTCTGCCTTCCATGTTTCAGGCCTCCAAAGAGTTTGTTTAAATTTTGGGAGACCAAAGTCTTTGTTAAATGTTGAGGAAGTCTAGTGGTTAAAAGCCCAAGGAAGAAAATGTCAAAGAGCATGTTAATCAATATTCACCAAAAATCACGTTTATACTCAGTGTCATCCACAACTGTCATTGCCTTTTATGTGCATTTTTTTAAAAGCGATTTCTAAAAACTGTTTTCCATGGGTATAGTTATGTATGGGGCTGTGTGGCATTTGTTGCATCTGTATGTCCACCACATCTGTTTGGATCTCTGACTGAGTGAGATTTGGGCAACAATTTAGTGACAGAACTTAAGAATTCAGAATGTAATTCTGACTTTGATATCTGAGTGTGCGCTTTGTATGCTAGTTAATCCATGCAGATTATCTTTACATTCCTGTCCACTGTCCACAGGTTATTATGGCTCAATTTGTTAATTCAAAATAACCATACACACATCCTTAATAAGTGCAAAGCGGCTGCTCTCCCTGCCTCTTCCAGCTATACAAACTTAGCTTCAGGCTCTACAATAACACCTACTCTGTCAGAAGTGAAGGAGTAATATTTTCATAACAGGATGCCATCACACAAAATTTATACTTATCCATCCTATGTGGACAGTATAGATTAAACTGCTAGTGCTAGCCCATGTGTGAACTGGTTGGTGTGTTTTTAGTGTGCCATTTTTTAACTGGATTACAGATACTAGGTAGTGTTTATAGATTAATGATCAAACACATTATTTGGGTATTTTCTGGCTTCAAATGGAAAAAAATGGCAACAACTATGAGCTGCAACTCTGGGCTCTAGCTTAAATTTCAATATGGTTACAGTGGCACAATGAGCTCAAGAGCGTTTTATGTAATGTGAGTCCATCAACAGTGAGGATGTGATTCCTAAGAGCCTGAAACTTTTGCCCAAGGCATTACTTGAAATAATAAGCAATAATGCTTTTGAGAACAAAACAAGCAAAAGCATGATGCAAATTCAGTAGAGAACTGATCTGACACAGAGAGCTGCTGTCTCCTCACACAAAACAAAGATAACCAGGCGCTTGATGGGACCTGTTCAGTACAAATACTGCACTTGGTTTGTCTGAATGGTCCAAATGACCATTAAGTAATGTATCCTATACTTGAAACGGCTTCTGCCTAACTGAAGATGTGTAACATCATGTAGCTGATAATATAGATTCATGCTCTTTTGTACCATTTCTCAAACTGCCTCACATCCATCTCTGCGAAAGTAAGTCACACTGACTAGATATATATGACAAGATTATGAAGATTACAGCAAAAAAATAAATATATGATGGTAAGTATTTGTGTATGTTACAAATTAGAGTCAATAATATTTTATGGTGTTAAGATACTAATGTCAGTAAACCTAGACATCATTACATAAGATCCAGGTGCTGAATGTGGTAAAATGGTAAATGTACTGTACTTATACAGTGCTTTTCTAGTCTAGCTGGCCACTCAAAGCTCTTTTACACATGTGACACAAGGTGGTGGTGGAGAGTCTGGCAGTAGGTCCAAACCTGAAATGGAGCAAAGCTCTCTGGAATCACTGCATAGGAAAAAATATTATGTTCCTGGATGAGGAAGTTATATAAGTAAATAATAATAATAATGACAAAACAAAATCATTAAATTACCAGAGATGCTAAGAAAAAGAAAAAGATGGGTCTTTGTGAGGATAATGAGCTGTCGGGTTTTATCCTGAACAGGAGGAAAACGTTTCTGAGAACAGCAGCTGAGCTCCAACTGGGTAAACACCATGAAGGGTTAATACGCCCTTAAACACCCCCTCGTGCTGGGCTTCACAGGAGCCTCGGCTGTGCAGGGGCTGGGAGTGTGGCTGGAGTCAGGAGGCTTGTGGGAGGAGGAGGGTTGGCCCTCACTGTGTTCTGCTGGGACAAAGTAGGCCCCACCTCTTCTACACCCGATTACCATTGCCCTCTCTCCCTTTAAGTCCGTCACCCTGGTAACACACAGAGTTGTTGACACACAGCCTCTCTCCCTCTCTCTCTATCACACAAACACCCGCACCAACACACACTCTTAATAACAGGCCCTGCGGTGCAGCAAGCGTAGGGCCTTGTTAGCCAATAACCAGCCGTGAAATCACTGCACTATACTCCCACCACGATGAGTAAATCTATACCTTCTGTTTGTCTTTGTTCATGCTTCTGAGTGTATGGATGCACTGAACATGAGTGTGTTTGCTGGTTTTCCTTCAGGCCATGCAGAACTTTATCTTTGACTATGCTGGTTGCAGCTAATTTCTAACACATACCTCAATACCAGAGGATTAAGTTAACTTTCTTGACTTTAAATGAGGTCTTGATTGGGTACATATCTGTATGTCTGTTCCTGTACATAAGATATAAGATAATGGGTTTCACAGGTCATTGAGCAGCTTCTGCTTCTGAGCTGCTGACCTAGAGATGAAAAATATATCTGATTACAAATAATTTATTGATTAAGACATTAAAACATTTAGTTGTGGCTATTTAACTAAAATACCAGAAAACTCAAACTATATCATGCAAAATTCTGTGCATCACAAGGCAGTGACAAACATCAGCCATGATAATAATAGGATACCCATCCATCCATTTTCTATACCCATTTAATCCGTCGGTCGGGTAATAGTAGGATACTTTGATTAAAATATCAGTTGCAGTTGTGTTTACCTGTACTCCCGGTCCTGACGACGACTTCCACGACTTTACAGCATAACCATTTATATTTTCCTATGTGACTGAACAAAGCTATTGCAGTACACAGACAATGACTATTTTTACACGTGCACCCCGACAAACCACACTCAGCAAAAACCAACTAATTTATGTGTTGAGTCCAGTATTTTGCTTATAGTGGCAACTGAGAGACATCATTTAAATATATTTTAGTACTAAAGGAAGCATTATGTGTGTAACATAGTTTAGTTAACAACAAGAGTTTTGAAGCTAACAATAAACTTTACTTCAAACTAATGCCCAGACCCGTGCTGTAAAACATGGAACCAGAATCTTGCCAATTCTGCCTCGAATAAAACTTCTCGTGTAAATAGCAAAGAAGATGATTGCTAATTTTAGCGTTAGCATTAGCCTAACCGCTAACTTTACACTCGATTAAATCACTTTTTCAGTCATGTAGTCCGCTTACGACAGAAACAGAACCATTAATAATAATGGTTCTGTTCTGTTCTGTTTTAATAAGAAGAACTTTGAAGTAAAGCGCATGCGCTACAACTACAAAAAGCCAGCATCAATGGAGTCCCGATTTGACGAGTCACCATGGCAACGACGAAGAGGAGGGCTACGTTTTTCACTAACCTCGAATTGGAAATCTTAATGCGCTCATACGGCGAGTTTCAACAAGTTTTTAGAAAGAATTGCAACACGCTGCAGCTGCAAACGAGAAGGAGATGACATGGGAGGACAATGCGTAAATTTAAATGTAGTCCTTTGCAATCACAATAATATCACAGGGGAAAACTGCTTGAATGGTAGCCTATTCATTTATTTCATTTAGGTGCAATCCCGCGGGGGAGAAGCATCTTGGCAGAAGCTTAAGATGAAATATAAAAACATTGTCCAAACAGGTAAGACCTCGGCATTGAGGTACTTAATTTTAATCACGTTTTACACTGTAAAGTAAATATTAATTCGGCTATTTGACTGTGCAGCTGTTTTATCCCCAACATAATTCTGTTTTCACACACGTAAATGTCTTCTCATCTATATCATGTTCTGTTAAATAATTAAACCAATTCAGACTAACACAGACTTCTACTCAGCCAACAGAAAGAAGGCAGATGCCTGTAAAACGGGTGGTGGCCCAGCACCGCCACCTCTAACAGAGGCAGAGGAGCTGGACCTAAACCACAATATTGGAAGGCCAGTGGCTGAGGGATTCCCTGGAGGATTGTTGTCAAAAGGACGTGCCATGTTTGAGACCTCTGGAGCCTTGGTCTCCTGCGCCTCGGCCGTCTCCAGCACCCAAGTCTATGTCCCCCATCAGTAACCCTGAGGGGAAGGTGATAACTCTATTTGAATATCTCCGCCGGATGGCAACCAGGTTGGAAAGGGACCGGTCTCCAGCGTCAATGTATGTTTTTGTTGTTTTTCTGTTTGGTTTCAGTTTTGCCATTTCCCTGACCTTTTTCCTCAGTTCCCTCCTGCCTGGTCATCAGGTCCACTTCCCTCACCTGTGTTCACATATCCTCAGCTGCTGTCATTCACTAATCACTCTCTCCACAGTATTTAAACTCCCAGTTTTCTTCACGTCAGGTCCTTGTTGTTGTTTCATCCATGGTTTCCCTCATCGGTTCTTGTTCTGCTCATGCGTCTTGTTACAGTCTGGTTAGTTATTTCTTAGGTGTTTGTTGTTTTGTCAAGTTTAGTTTATGGTGTTCCAGCTTTGCCGCAATTTTTGTTACTCTCCCAATAAACTGAGTTTAGTTTCCGTTACCTCCTGCCTGATCTGTGTCTGCATTTGGGTCCATCTTCCTTGCCTCCACCACCAAACCGTGACACTCTGTGTGAGTGCGTTTACCAGCTGGTTTAGGCCTCTGTATGAAAATAAATTCACTCTTAACTAATGAGTAGGGAACAAGAAAGTCATGAGAGATGGACAAATTGACAGTTGGTTTTGGCTTTTGGGAATAAATCTAAAGTAAGGAAAGGTCAGATCAGAGTGTAGCTCATACAGACCCTTCTCTGTTTTAAATATAGAAATTACATAATATTTGGCTCAATCATTGCAAATGACTAGAAAATATTATTCTAGATCTTATAAATGTGATAAATCCTCAAACAGAATTTTTCAAAAATAGACAAGCACAAGATAATGTGAGTACTACACTTGATAGATATCTATCTTGATAGATATTGATATATGGTCAATGTAACTCAAAATCATTTGCTATTAGCCTTGATGCAGAAAAGGCCACTGACTCAATACAATGGGAGTTTCTCTGGATGAATCTATGGGTTGTTTTAGATCACTGTACAATTCACCAACTGCTCGATTTAAAATCAATGGAAGTGTTTCTGGGGCCATAACTTGGGAACGAGGATGTCGCAGAGGGTGTCCCTCAAGTCCGGCTTTATTTAAAGATCCACTGCCTCAAATGATAAGAGAAGATGATGAAATGAATGGTTAATAGAGTAGAACACAAATAATGTTTATATGCGGATGACGTACTTTTAACTTTGTCGAATTTGGACTGCCTAAACTCATGTCTCGTTTATATTCCTCGCTTATATTCAGGATACAAACATATTAAATGTAAGACCAAAACCCTTGCTTATAATTACACACCAAAAGAAGGCCTACATAAGAAAGATAATATCAAGTGGAACACTAGAAAAAATATGTATCCTGCGGTCAACATACCAAAAAAAATAAAATATCCATAACCTAAATGATGGTTCTCTAACTCAAAAAATAAAAGCAGACTTTCAAAGATGGGCACCTCTGACAATTGCTCTGAATAGTAGAATAGAGATTGTAGAAATGAATATTTTGCCTCATCTTGTCATGGTCGGCTGGCCGAGTTGGGTGATAGGTGTGTTTTACTCTGGTTCCTCCACAGGTGGAGCTGTCGGACAGGTTACATAGGACTTTGGTTTCTTTCTGCTCACCTGTGCTGCACTTGGTAATTACTCCAAGGCTTTAAGAGGCTGGACGTGACAGCATTTCCTTGCCAGACGTTCCTGCCACAGTCAGGCCATCTTGTTTGAAAAAAAAGTTACTGGATGGGAGGTTTAGACAGTAGTCCTGGGAAAGGTATTACTGCATACAGTGTAATTTTAACCAAAATAAACTTCTCCAACCTCAGGAAAGTTTATAATCTGAACAAAAGTCATTTTGATAGATACTTGCAGCAGAGACATTACTTTGATGAATATATATTAAATTACACACGAATCTGATATGATGTCATTAATATTTTTATTGATGCCTTTAAGGGATACATCCATAAAATGTTGGTTTCAAGACTGTATTTAAGTTTGGAATCCCTTAAGAAGCATTACAGCCTGTATTGTTAAGGTAAAATGAGAGAATGAATCAAAGAAAAATGTTTAAATACATGTAAAAAAAAAAAAAAAAACTTTCATCACCTTCATTTCTGCTTTGTGGAGAGATTTTTTGAGGAAGAATTGTGAGAGATTTTTTTTATCCTTACAAAAAGAAGGTCTCTGCAAGACAACAGACACGAATCTGGTAACTACTGGAAACAATCTGGTAACACAATGGCTGACTGCTACCATATATTCTGGAATTGGCCAGCCATCCAATCTTATTAGGTTGAGGTAGTAACAAAAATTAAACTTGTACTTGGCTTTCAGATTAATTTTATTTTTTTTTTCCATATATTTAGGTAGAATATCGACTGAATTAAATACAAGAGACAAATACCTTCTTACAATATTGCTTATAGCCAATAAAAAAAGAATAAGAAAATAATGGCTGGATAAGTGATCCACTAGTCACGGGGCAGTAGTTGGCTGTTGTGAAGGATATTCAGGAAATGGAAAGTCTAACATTGTCCTTAAGAGTTTGTACGGAAAAGTTGAAAAAGTATTGGTCAAAAAGTTGTGTGTGTATATATGTGAACAGTGATTGTGCATATGAGGAAAATACAATATTGTAGTGTGTTGTAATTTTTGTTTTTGGTTCTTTTTTTTCGACAATTGTGAGACACATTGCCTACTATATTTGCTTTGGAGTCAAAGGTATATTTTACATCTATTGGGTGATATATTGGTACATTGGACAGCTGTAGCTCACGAGGAAGAGCAGTTGTCTGCTAATTGGAAGATGGGTGGTTTGACTCCTGGCCTCTCTGGGCCACTTGTTGAAATGTCCTTAGGGAAGACACTGAACCACATTGCCTACTGATGTGTCAATCAGTGTGTGACTGTGTGACAGAGAGAAAAGGACTATGTAGCTTAGTAACATAGAGACGTAGGTATAGATTTAAGAAGTGCTGTATGAATGTATGCGAATGGGTGAATGTGGCATGTAGTGTGAAAGCACTTTGAGTGGTCAGCTATACTAGAAAAGTAATTTACCATTTACATGTATTAATGGTAGAAGAAGAAAACGAAAAAGTGACTGAGGAAGACAAATGTATACTGAGAAGGACTTGTACTGGGTCAGATTGTGATTGCTTTTCCTCTGTAGCCATCTACATTGACCTCAGTTTGCTTTTTTTCTTTCTTAAATTGGCTGTTTTATTTAGCCCTGGGTGACCTGTTTATCTTTCTTGTTTCTGGTTTTTGAGAAAAAAATCTGAGTAAAAAAGTGAAATAAAAGAGAAATAAAGTAAAAAACAAAAATTAAAAAAGAAAGAAAAGACAAAATCATACAAGAACTATCTTTAAAGTATTTTTTTTCTTATTAGACCCCAGAATAATCAAGATGCTGTTCCTGACTCCTAGATTGAGAATTACCTCCATTCTCAATGAGACAGATCTAAACTTTTAAATAACACGTGATAACACGTGCAATAAATAGATGCAGCAACTAATAAGATCATTCATAAAATCTAACTGATTCACATATTCTTTGAGAGCTTTATGAGGGAGAAAACTGTAAGAAAAACATACTAAAAACAATCAATATACATGCACTTCGTTCTGGATTCATGATGCTGCAGAGAAACATTGTGGTAACACACAAACACCGTCTGCTGTGTTTCTGCTTTGTGCCTTTGGAATGCTTTCAGAGCCTGGTGAGTGTCAGCACTTGCTGTAGTGTAGCTCTGTGACTGTTTTGGTCTCTCCTGGTTATCACAAAGTTCACGGCTGTGGCATTATGACTACTTACATTAGCAAAAGAGGAGGGGCAAAGAACCTGCTTTGATAAGTCAAGCATAGTGGATGTGAATGAGGCAGCGACAGGCGAAGCAAAACACACATTCATTCCTCTCACAATGCCAAGCAGCACTTTTAATTAAACCTTATCCAACATGATGAATAATGCAACAGCTTCTGAACAGGCCTCCGTCTCTTTTCTTTTGCTCACCACAAAGTGCTCAACCATGTCAACCAGGTTAACGCATACATTAAGGAGAAGAATAGCACAGAAGAAAGGCTTTCCTCTTTCTGCTGCAACATAATAAATATACAAAATGTTTTATATTTTTGCCAAGAGAGAAAAAAGTGCATATATGAGCAGGAATGGTATGTATGATGGCTGCTATTTTGTTGCCTTGTTTATACCATGTCAGAGTTGACAGGGTGGGAGTTTCTACACATTGCTGTTCAAAAAGCACTCATACGTGAAAAGCAGGTACAACTTTTGTAACTTAGTTCAGCTTCTCTTATGAAGACAAAGGGCTTAGTGTGAAGTACAGAGAGAAGACAAAAACAACATAAAATGTTCCCTGTGGGAGAGAGATGGCCTCCCTGGATCAGATAAGACTGGCTGGAGAGAAATACATCAGTATCCCCCTGCTCCTATACTCATGGACACACTCCTAAAGGGACAGAGAGAGGAGTAGAGGAAGGGTGAGGGGAAAGGGAGGAGGTGGTGGCAGGTTGGAGAAAAAAGGGGCAAAAAGAGACATTCAGAGCATTGAGGAGTAAAAGGACTGCATGGTAGAGTGACTCCATTACAGGGCAGACTGGCTGGGGCATGGGTAGACATGGAGAGGGCTGCATTTAGTTCATAGAGAATCAGATACAGGGTAGCTTTACCAGGAAACCTCTGGGCTCAGAGACTCTACCAAAGTCATCTAGACAGCAAAAGAGGGCAGCTCAAAAGAAAGCTGCAGTTTGTCTGCAGATACAGGATAATGATCAGGATAAGATGTGCCTTTTAGTTTTTATAAATAAATCAAATTACAAAATGTTTAACAGTGATCTAAAGTCTCCCAGACAATTCTCTGTCTGTTGAGGTGAGAGTATTTTATAAGAAGACTCCGGTTCAATAATTGACCCCTGGGTCAATTATGGTGTCAGTGTCTGGAGGAAATAAACTCCTGGATGAGAGAGAATTTTCTACAATTACATGAAGATAAAACTGAGATCATTCTGTTTGGTAGCAGAGAGAAGAGGGTCAGCATTGGTAAATACCTTGAGACTCGGGCCCTTACAATCACTGACCAAGTTGGTAACCTTGAAGTGTTGATGGACTCAGATCTGACTTTCAGCAGCCACATCAAAGCTGTCACCAAGGCAGCTTTTTACCAACTCAGAAACATCAGAATTAAAGGTTTTCTCTCCCAAAAAGACCAGGAGAAACTCATCCATGCATTCATCTCCAGTAGACTCCATTACTGTAATGGTCTTTTAACTGGACTTCCCAAAAAGAGCATTAAACATCTGCAGCTCATCCAGAACGCTGCTGCTGGAGTTTTAACCAGGACTAAGAGATCTGAACACATCACACCAGTTTTAAAATCTTTACTCTGGCTTCCAGTCTGTCACAGAATATATTTTAAAAGTCTACTGATGGTTTACAAATCCCAGAACGGTTTAGGCCCAAAATGCATCTGTGATATGTTCAGAGAATATAAACCCAGCAGAGCTCTTAGATCCAAGGACTCAGGTCAGCTGGTCCAGTCCAGAGTCCAGACTAAACATGGAGAAGCAGCATTTAGCTGTTATGCTGCAAACAAGTGGAACAAACTGCAAATTTTTAAATCCAGGTTAAAAACATTTCTTTTCTCACGTATCTATGCATGAAATCTGCACGGTATCTTTTAATTTATCTAGACTGTTGCTTGTTTTTAATAATTTTAATTTAATTTTAATTATTTTATTGCTTTCTCTTTATATTCTTTTATGTATTTTTAATGCTTCTTCCACTTCCTGCTGCAATGCTTTTATTTTAAGTAAAGCACTTTGAATTGTTTTGAACATGAAATGTGCCACAAATAAATTTGACTTGGCTTGACTTAATGCTTCTAGCAAAAAGCAATTCCCTCTGTAAAAACTCAACATTTTTTTACAAGAATTATAAGATTTTAACTTTTCAACTTCATGCAAAAATATGGGCCTGTTAGCTCTTCCAGTTTGATATATTAAGCTTGTTTTCTACAATAAAACCCATCACTGACACTCTTAAACCCTTCTCTAACCAGCCCTAATGTGTCCAGAGAAAGTGGGGTTCTGCTCGGAGTTGTCTCAACTATCCTTCAAAGGATCCTCTTTCCAAAAAGGCAATAGCATGGGACAATGGCCTTCGCTGTGCAGCATTGTTCCATTGTAACATGTTATCACACCATAGGTTTGACACCATAACACCATAACACCAGACCTGGGATACCTGCTGAGAGAGAAATACAAGTTAATGACAACAATGATGTCATATGTATATGGAGAGCAAAGTGAGGAGAGGTGCATCATGGGAGGCCCCCCAGCAGTCTAGGCCTAAAAAAAGGAAAGTTTTAAGCATAATCTTAAAGGTAGAGAGGGTATTTGCTTCCTGATCCAAAACTGGCAGCTGGTTCAACAGGCCCTGATAACTAAAGATTCTGCCTCCCATTCTACTTTTAGAATTTCTGGGAACCACAAGTAAACCTGCAGCCTGAGAGCAAAGTGTTCTGTTGGAAAAATAATGCACTATGAGATCTTTAAGATATGATGGAGCTTGGTCACTAAGAGCTTTATTTGTGAATCTATTCTGAATTTAACAGCAAGCCAATGAAGAGAAGCTAAAACTGGAGGAATATGATTTCTCGTTCTAATTCTCATCTGGCTGCAGCATTTTCGTTGTAGGCTTTTTAGAGAAGTCCAATAAGAAAGAATTACAGTAGTCCAATCCTGAAGTAACAAATGCATGGACTAGTTTCTCTGCATCACCCTGAGACAGGATGTTCCTGATTTTAACAATATTACGAAGGTGAAAGAAGACAGTCCTATGACCCTATTTTTTTGCATGTGAGTCAAAGGACAGATCCTGGTCAAAAATAACTCTGAGGTTCCTCACTGTAGAAGTAGAAGCCAAAGAAAGGCCATCTAGAGTAACTATATAGCAAGACAGTTTCCTCCAGAAGAATTAAGGTCCAAAAACAACAACTTCAGTTTTGTCTGAATTTATAAGAAGAATATTCCGAGTCATTCAGGTCTTTATGTCTTGGAGACATGCTTGTAGTTTGACAAACTGATTGATTTATTCTTGTTTTGTATAGCTGATGTTTATGTTTCAGATCAATATGACTTAAACCTTCCTAATGCAGTTCATTTTTTCAGTTTTTACTACCAGGGAGTATTACAGTAGATGTTCTTGACAACCACAAATACTTTGGATTCCCACAGGAAAATAGCACCTGTTAAGAGGCTACTAGGAATTTAGTCTGACTCGGTCACAGGAACTGGTTGAAGAGGCTTTGTAATTTAGAATAAAACTTACAGATCCATTAAACCTTTTAGTTCAGAAACTATGCCACTGAATGCTGACTTTCAAGTTTTGATGGGGAGAAAGAAGCAACTTCCATTTAATATGTACATAACGGTTTGGGCAATGTCTCTTTGTATCAATTTAAATTAAACTCATTATCTACAATGTTTCAAATGGCAAAGTGACAAAGTTAGCACACTTTATTTTAAACTAACTGACTCAGCTGAGACGAGAAGCTCCAGATCTGCTGCTATTGGCTGCACCACATAAGGATTTGCTTTCTCTCTTCTTTTTGAAAGAGCAAAAAAGAAAGGAGGGACATATGCAATGCTCATTAGGGGAAGCCATAAGGTCATGGGAAGAAGTGGAGGGAAAAAACCTGTGAGAGACGAAGGGGCGGAGTTGTGATCCTCCTCTGCATCTCTGCAAAATATCCTCGACTGCTGAGATTTATTTACATTAAGTAGGAGGCATCAAGTAAACTTTTAGGTTGTCATCGCAGTTTCTTCTTTTGTCAGTTTTTCTCAGAGGGGTAAATGAATAGGGAAATGTCATTTTAGAAGCCATTCTTGAGAACTTTTATTTCTGTAAAGCCCAGCATATAATATGCTAATTTTGGTTGACCCATATGAAAGATGAACAATGTGAAAAAAAATAATGGAAATATCTCTGATTCTTGCTAAAAATTGTAATGTCACATGAAACAATGAGAGAGGTTCAAAGACTGCTGTTGTCGCAATGTTTTGACCAAATATAGTTAGGGAAAAATTTCTGAAAACATCAGAAATTTGAGATCAGTCTGCAGTGTGACTGCTGCTACAGTACCATCCATGTCTATTATGTTTCTGTATTTATCAGACGCTTTTATCCAAAGCGACTTACAAATGAAGATTTAACAAGCTACATAAAAGCTAACAATAAACAAAAAAACGAGTTTTGATGGAAGCCAAATGAGAGAAACATTAATTTGTGGAATTCAACCAAGAAAGATGTAGACTGTACACACTGTATGTACAGTATGTTTTCAGTCTGCATCTTTCGTTTTTTGTTTTAGATTTCACGTAATTTGCACCAGCTCTGCTTCAATTACGATGCTGCAATCCTAGCTGGTTAATAGACATGGTGTTTATGATTAAGATATGAAAGCATAAATATTGTCAACTCAAGTATTTATACAGTATCTATAAGTACAAGCCATAACATATTTGACTGAAACCAACCCACCCTGCTGCAACACAGTTTAGTTTTTCCACACACTGCTTCAACATTTTGGCTTTTTTTTAATTCAATACTTTTAAAATCTATAATGACATGGTATAATATGTTTGCCATGGTTTATATATGTTTTCATTATGTTCTGTTATGTAAAACTTTAAAATTGAAAGTTAAACTTTCATTCAAGAATTTAAAATTCAGAAAATAATGCAAAATTCTTCTCCTCACATACAAAAGTAAATGAGTAAATTCCACAAATAAACCTTGACAAGGCCCACGTGAAGTGAAAACTATTTCATGAAGCTCATTGAGAGAAGGCCAAGGTTTTGCAGCACTGTCAACAAAGCAAGGGTGGTTACTTTGAGGAATCTAAAAATGAAACATATTTAAAGTTATTTTACACTTTTTTTGTTTACTACATAATTGTAATGGGTGTATTTAGGACCCAAAAGCAGCACTTTGAAAATCAGAAACCGTTGGCAATGACTTTTATTTCTACACCAGCAAAACTCTGCAACAGTCCAATCTTCAAGCTAATAGCCCACACACAGTCTCTGGGTCTCCGGCTAGGGGAGTCGGCAGGTAAGTTTACCGGGAGGCAGGCGAGGAGGGCAGGTCAGAGGCAGGCAGGGTTGGCAACGAGAAATCAGGTAGGCCGTGAACGCTGGAAAGTCTGGCATAGATGCAGTAGAACAATTTGGCAAAGATGAGAGTGTTGGAGAGGCTTATATGCGGACTGATGAGCTGCAGGGAATGAGCTGCAGCTAAGCTTGCAGGTGAATGTAGTTGGGCTGATTAGGTTGGAGTGGCTGGCAGGTGAGTGGAAAATAAAATAACTGAGGCAGAAGGATAGGTAGGGAGACAGGAAGGATGAACTGTGACAATTATACTTTACTTCAGTGAGAATCTACATGTAAATAGTCATGAAAATAAAGAAAAAACGTTATATGAGAAGGTGTGTCCAAACTTTTGACTGGTAGTATAGATAAAACTGAATTGAAGTGAAAGCCAATGTACTTTCTTTTCACAGACTGTATGACTGAATATGCTTATATGATGACATATACATGCATGCACGCAAAATAAATATTAACCCCGTAACATTCCTACATCCCGCCGGTGGGACGCTGCATATTTCAGGACAAATCTGGGGTTTTCCACAGCCCCCCTTTTATGTTATATACCGTTGGAAAGCTAAGGTTCTTGAAATTCGAATGATGTATGCCAATCCAGGATACAATCAGAACTATGGACACGGTAAACACTTATGTCAAACTAGTTGCAAAAAAATGCCCAACTCACTTATGAAGAGTATTCTAAGACCAGATACAACTCCAACAAAAGTGGTCCTGTTACATTGGCAAGGGTCCAGTAAATATACTCCAGTAAAATAGTAAGTCTACAAAAAGTCTTATGTCCACAAAGACCACAAAGACACATAATCTGCAGCGGCAAACTGTCGAAATTTCCGTCAGAGGCGTATATTTTCCAGATATTCTTGATCATATCCTCAGTTAGCATGCATGTATTAGCCACACCGTGATACCAAAACAGCTCTGGGCTTTAAACTTTAAAAAATGATTGTTTACTCTGTCTGCTGGGGCACAATAGTCAATTATTCGCTGATAGGTCAAAAATATCTGCACATATTCTTATGTGTGAGGCTCGAACCAGCTGCGGCAGCTTTTACTTTTGAGTGATGCATTAAAATAGCTAATAAAATTTCGAAAACGATATGATGTATGATGGGTGGGCTTTCTTGTATATATGGCAAAAGAAACGCGTAAAAAGTGTGACAGAGAAGTAATCCCTAGCTTTGTTAGTTGCAAATTATGCATTGTCGTGCGTAATTTCAAATTCTGCAGTTTATTTTCAGTCTTGTATAAAGTACTTGAAAGCGATACTTGAGTAAAAGTACCCTTCCATCTTAACAGAAAATGACTTTCAAAAGTGATTGTCTGACATAAAATGTACTTAAGTATTAAAAGTAAAAGTAAAGGTATTTTTTAAAAAAGTGAGTGGTTAGAATTTTGATTATCGAATTTATTGTGGTTTCCGTACAGTGAAAGCATAATATCCAGGCACAGGAGAAAGACGCTTAAACTTTTACAACATTAATAATGAAACTTCTGCCATCATCAATGGTGACGAATTCTCTCTCTCTCTCTCTCAACCTCCCTGTGTGTTATATGAACAAACTGCATGTCTTTCAACTAGCAAGAAGTTATTAACTGAAACTGAAAAGATGTCTGTTCATCTTCAGAAGAAGTTGATTTTCAAAGTTGCTAGAATTCAGTCTGGCTCTTTTTGGACTGAAGACAAGTCCTGCGATGCTGAAGAGCCTTTCTCAGTCCGCTGAGGCAGGTAGAGGAGTGTTTAGCTTCATGGAAACCGCTGGGAAGGATCTCAGCAAGTCAATGTGATCTGCTGAACAGGCCAAGTATCCATAGTTGTCTGGCACCATATTGTGCTTGCAGAGAAGAAGTCATCGTCATCAGACAAACTGGACGGGTTGGCATTTGCTAGCTGAAGGGAGGGTTCTTCAATGTGCTGTCTGATGTGGTCAAATTATGAAATAGTGACAATGAAAATACAAATTATAGATCTAATCTAGCTCTCTAACATGTTATGACCCCAAATTTAAGTTATGATTTAAGGTTTGTTATTTTAATTTTATGTACAATCCATGCTTTAATATATACACTTATTTTTTCACTATCCCCATACCTGTTTTGATAGTGGATTCATTGTTTTTTGTCCATGTTGTACAGAATTTTGGAAGTAGAATTGCGATCAACTCAGGGTCTCCTGACGTGGCCAAAACGGTTCTTGATTCCCACCTGCAAGGCAAGTTTAATTGCATAGCACATTTCAGAAACAAGCACTGAAACAAAGTGCCAAAGTAACACATTTTGAAAAGAACATTTGAATATAATTCAAATGAATTAATTAATTAAAGAGTTAAAATGAATACAAGAATAAAGGTTACCTGTAAAGCATCTACCACAGGCTTGCAGTACTTTAGTGACAACTTTGACTCTGTCAAGTTTAATAGTCAGCAGGTTGATGGTTGGAAGCAGCTATTCCATCATGGCATTTGCTTCTGCTTGCAAGGTGTTGGTTGCCTGGGCAACTGGACTCATGGCAGCAGCATACTCAGTGAGGAAGGCAAGTTCAGCTGGACTGAACCTGCGATGAAAACAAAGACAACACCATTGTTTAAAATAACACAAACTATTTAACTGGATTCAACAAAATAATTGCTGGATGAGTAATTAAATATAATTGATCAATGATAAGTGGAAGTTTCGATACAATGGGAAACTTATGGTCTAAAAAAGGATTGGAAAAATAAATCGTTCATGTTCAACTATGATGAAATAAAACGGACATAATTCTTACTTATATTGGAACCTTTCAGTTGGTGCAGATGCCTCTGATGGCCCCCTCTCTCTTTTCTTTCATTATTCTCAGCAGTCTTTCCACTGCCAGGAACAAGGAGTTTTAGCTTGTAGCATTTGGGCGCAGCAGCTGGAGGGAGCAAGCATCTTCAACAGTTTCTGCTGCAAGGGTGGATCTTCCACATTTGTTCCAAAGTGCATTACACTTGCCAAATGTTGAACAGTACACTTTCTTGTACGCCACATTGGTTGTTGCTTTCATGGCATCAACTGTAGCTATTAGGTTGAGTAGGTGACAAGCACAGTGCTGGTGCTGTGGGAGCTGGAACTCTAAACCATCATCTTCATTCAGGAGCGCTGACACATCAACAACTCCACTTCTTCATCCCCCTCTTGATTGTCTTGATCATCTCATGGTTGAGATGCATTACCAGGATCACCATCACTTCCGACTGCATTGTTGTTTTCATCTTCACCAAAAACTTGGAAAGCTTTCATGAAGTTGGAGCCGTTGTCGAATTTCAAACTCAGAGTTTCATTCAGGGCACTTGCCAACACATCAAATGTGTGTGGACCTCTCAGTTGTTTACAGGCTAGGGCTGCTGAGCATCTTTTGAGACTGTTGGGGTCAATCCAATGGCCAGTAACGCCAATGAAGCTTAACCTTCTGGCAGACCAGGAGTCAGTAGTGGTGGCAATATGGTCGACTCCCCTCATGTCCTAAGTTGCCGCCTTCTCCATTCCCATGGAAGCATCATCAATCATGGAGAACAGGGTCAGCCGTGATATATTTTTTGCATTAGGCTGCAGTTCCTTCACAAAATCGCAAAATGGTTGTTTTTCAACAACATGGAATGGTTGGAGCCCTTGGACCACATACTTCAGAATAGCTTTGTCAATGGAGCTCTGAAACACAGTCCTGTTGTTCACCAGTGTGGTCTGCCTAATGGTGGAGGTCGTGGGAAGAGTCTCAGGAGCCCTTTTTCTCTTTCTTGATGTCAGCTCTTCATATTTTTTGAGGTGGTTACATGCTTTCTCTGAAACAGTTAGAGAAAGACATTTTATAAGCAAAACAACTTCAGCTACAGGGTTTATAAATTACTAAACAATAACAGTCAAATGACCATTATTTATTATTATCTTTACCTAATTGCAAGAATTATAAACACTCATGGAAGCCCACCCTTACTGCCTAGTCACTAACACTACTAACATAGACTTGGCTTCAAAAATTTTGTGTTGAACTAATTCCTGAGGGCAAATCATTAGTTGTTCAATATCTGGACATTGGCTAATCAGAAAAGTTAACTAGCACACATTAGCCTGGCCATCATGTTAGCCAGATATCTGAACAGGCTTATGATAACTAATTCATGTAAAATAACGTTGACATTATGGCTTCATTGAATGAAAATTAATTTAACCTACCTCGACGTGCTTCTTCAGGTTGGGCAGGGAGTTCTTGAATGCCAATATTTCAGTCACTCTTGGTAGGCATAATAGGCATTCAATCCGGAAGGAAGAATCTTTCACTCCAATGTACGAAAATATTTCTTGCAAATACCGCCACGAGTGTGTAACGTTATTTTCATCACCACCACGGAGTTCACCAAGTTCCCAAGTGTAGTAGTGCTTCCATGGTGGCGTCAATAATGTGACATGCCTGGACAAGCGGCACTTCTTCTTCTTTGCGCTTGGCGATTTACATGACAACAAAGTTTACGGCATTACGTCATCAACTCAATTTTATTCTGATTTGAACTTGTAGTAACGAGTAACGAAGATGATTAGGAGAAATGTATCGGAGTAAAAGTACATATTTTATTCAGGAAATGTAGTGGAGTCAAAGTGAAAGTTTACTTAAGTACAGTATAGTATTTGTACTTTGTTACATTACAACACTACTGAATTCTCGTTTTGTTGGACTTACAAATACGTAAAGAACACATACACAAAAACCGTTTGATTTCATATATGTATATATATATGAGCCACTTCTTAAAATTATATGACCAAAGACATGAACCTTAAGACAACAGTAAAAATGCTTTGAATATGGATGATTATATAAGAAACACTTAGTGAATTGAAAATAACTAAGGGGAGGGATGGATGGATAACAGAATTATTCAAATAGTCTAGGTTGTTACTATTTGAATTTAAAGACTAACAGCTTGGATTAATTTATCATTTTAACAGTGAATTATCTCAACACCCACCGCATACCGTCTGAAATGTAAGAACAGGGCAGATCTTACTGTTAGGTCAGCTCCGAACCACAGATAAAGACAGTGGATCCAATTGGGTCTCTCCCGGTTATGCGTCTCGCGGCCTTCTTTGTGGCTGAATTTCGGGGACTGTAATTAAAGTGGCCTGGACCGGTCACTCTCCTGCACCGGAGGGGCTTCTGGTAGCTCAGAAGATGAACGGGGTGGTGTGTAGGAATTCACCGCAAATAATGACAAAATTGTCCAAGGGTGGAGTTGGTTTTGGTTGCTGACCAACTCTGATGATGTGAACTTAAATTCACCAAAGATTGACAAAAAGGTTGACAAGCTTAACGCTGGCTCTCATGGTGAGCAAAATAGTTGAGGATGCTGCAGCAGCAGAGTTTAAAAACAGGCCATAAAAAGGAGACAGGATGACGGACGAACAAAAATGCAAAATGTATCTTTCTACTACATTCTTCTCTTTCTGTCTTTGTTCGGACCTTCTTCTTCCATCTCATCTTCCTCTCCTGCCATTTTCAAAGACTCTCCACCAGACTCTCATTACATTGTAGTGTCTGATGTTTACCACCTGTGCAAAGTTGGTTTGATAAGAAATTATAAGAAATCTTATAATTGCCAGCCGTGGGAGTCATGGGTATAAATCAGGACATTTTGAGAATAACATACTCCCCAGTTAGTTTGTCCAAGAATAGGCTCAAAGTTACGCACACACACCATGTCTGAGCTTTGTGCTTGGTGATGGGAACATGCAACATCTTGCATCAAAAGGCAGATTCTGCTTAACGAAGACCGCACCCTCAGTAAGGCAGAAATTTTGGGGAATCCGGGCGTGGCACATTTCTCCAGACTTAATGCATCAAATCTGTAATTCTGATATGGTCCTGGTTGACAATAAAGGTTTCTGTGTTCGACCAAGTCTGTGTCAGCAGAGTTCTTCCTGCATCACCTACACTGATTGAGTATGATTGAAGGCGACCATCCCCAATATACCACAACATCAATCTTAAAAGCCTCTGTTCTTCATGATTTAGTCTCTCTACTCTCTACCATCTTCTCTCTTCTCCGACTTTCTTCTGACTTTTCCTCTCGGTTTCCGGAGTTTGATTTGCGGAGGCGGGACATGACGTAGGCTTACGCTACACTTTCAGCCAATGGTATGCCTGAAACTGTTGTGCACATGTCGTATGCAAGTTGTTGACTTAGTTTTGGGTTTAACTATTCAGTACTACGGACCACTAGGGGCAATGTGGCTCCATAAGCTGATTAGTTATTTTCCAAAATAATTACTACTTTCGTATCATTCCACATATGATTGTGTAAAAGGTATTAAAATGCAGCTTGTGATATCCCTGAGAACATGAAAGAACTTGTACAAAGATATAAAGCACATTTAATACAGTTTCAAGATTCAGTTAAAAGTGATTCTGGGTGAGATCCCTTTGAGAGGTCCATGCTGCGACTGTCTCTGGCTTGAGTCAGAGTCAGGGCAAACTGTCACCATTGTTTACTTTGACCCAGATAGGGTCAGAAGGGTCCTGTTCTGGTTTTCTCCAATACTCTCTCTCTGAGAGGGTCTGTTGTTTGTTCAGCTTGGTTAGCACTAAGTAATTAATGCATTTACCTACATTTATGGCACAGGTCTGTGGAAAAAGGGGCTGAGAAACTCCCCCAAAATGCTTTCATGGGAAATGGTTGTTGTAAATCTAAGGATCTCTGGTCCTTACACACGAACATCTCCACACTGGAAAGTGGGAGATTTCCAAAGTCTTAAGTTTGAATAAAATTCCACACTTGAGTTTGCTACATCAAGCTCATATTACCTCAACCAGACCTCTACTCCAAATGGTTCACAAACAGCTTTCAATTTACTTTGGGTATGTTTTTTTTAGGAGTTTCAGGCATACATTTTAGGAATGTTAAGGGGTTAACACTTTCTTTCTTAGCTGAATAGTTTACACATGTCAATATTACTACATTCATTGTTGCGAGTTGGTTAACCAACGTTACACTATTATCAATTATACTGCTTCTATTAGGATAACTGTTATTAGCATGACCACTGATGCAATACCACCACTGTGTTGAGGATGCAATACCTCACTACTAAAATCAGAATTGCAGTCCTGCTTACTGGTCTGCAAATGCACAAATCTTTGGACCTGATCCAAAACAAACTTGTGGATAAACCTACCTAAAACTAACGCGCATGAAATAATATCAAATTTGCAATGGACTGGATTTTTCTATGATGGTGCATCATATCTACTGTCTGATTGAAAAAAAATTGTATATATATTTTTTTTCTTAATGCGGTCATGGCTTTTATTTGAAAGTGTCCAGACAGAAAAGTGGATACAGAGCGATGTGGATGGCATGCAGCAAAAAGGTCCCAGGCCTCTGTACATAGGGCACCTGCTTAACCAATTGAGCTACCTAGTCCTCCACCATCTGGACTAGGTCACAGCTAGGTTAAGCGATGTCATGTGCCCCAAAAATGAGGTCAGGTGACAACGTGGACATACTGAATGGGCATACCCCAAGAGGACAAGGTCAGGATTCATGGGTCTCAAACTTTGAAGAAATGATCCAAGGAGCATGAGCAATATCATTTCCATACATGGACTGGCCACCAAAAGACCTTAGCCTCACTGAGTCTTTACACACTCATCTGATTCTTCCATCATTAATGATAAAACTTTGAGAAATTTTATTGCATTTCTGGACAGAAATTAATGCTTGGATATTGCAAGCTTATCAAAACAATGCAACGGTGAATGTATGCTCTAATCAAAGCTAAATGTGGTCAAACTAAATATCACAGTGTGTCCATTTTGGCCAGGCCATGTTTGAGTTTTAAAGGGGAACTCCGATATTTTTATGCCAAAATCAGGAGTGATGCAGAAAATCTAGTCCATGCATTTATTATTTCAAGACTGGACTACTGTAATTCCTTATTATCGGGCTGTCCCACATATTCTCTGAAAAGCCTCCAGCTGATCCAAAATGCTGCAGCCAGAGTTCTGATGAGATCTAACGGGAGAGATCATAATTCTCCAGGCTCGGGGGACCTCATCTGTCACACCTTTCCTCACTTTGCTCTCTTTTTTTTTACCCGTTTAATTTCTCAAATTATTTTATGTACATTTGGCATTACTGTGGTTATTAACTTGTGTTTCCCTGTTCCAACAGGTATCCTTTGAATGGTGTTATGGTGTTTGTTGTACACTTTTTTTTGTCTTCTCAAACCCCAGCTGGTCGAGGCAGGTGGCCACCCTGGTTCTGCCAGAGGTTTCTTCCTGTTAAAAGGGAGTCGTTCCTCCCCACAGTTGCCGCAGGCATGCTCAGGACGGGAGATTGGACTGAAGAGAAGTGGAATCTGTGGAATCTGTTGATTTCCTTAGCAAGGGAATTGTTTTTGAATTGGCTCTGTACGAATTAATTTGATTAATGAGATTTGATTGGATTATGATTACAATAAATTGAACTTCAATTAGCTTGAATTGGACTATATTATTTAAGTGTCTTGAGATGACATTTGTAATTTGGCGCTATATAAATAAAACTGAACTGAAGTCAATTGAAAGATGAAAAGTATCAGATTTCACTCAAATGAAACCAACAAAACAAACATCTCTTTATTTAGGATGTTACGAGACACTGTGGTGCAAACCTCACGTTCATACAGGATATGAATTGTTGGAGGGTCAGACTGTAAACACTCTTCTACATAGTGTAGAGCTGCAGTTAACATTGAGAGACTTTACCTTGCTTTCTAAAAGAGACTGTCAGGAGTGGTGTAGAGGGAGGACCCAGATGCAGATATTTATCAAGAAAACTCGATTTATTATCACACATACAAAAGGCACGACTGAGTCGGATTACAAAAAAGGACCTGACAAAGAACTGAGGGAACCTGGAAACTAAAATACTGTGGGGAGGTGATTGGTGTGCAGCTGTGAAACAAAGACAGGTGACTTGAGTGAACCTAATGTGAAAGGGAAAACATTTGAGTAAACTATTGAGTAAAAATAAACCTAAAACCTGAAAACAAGACATGTCAACAAACAAAACTCCAAACATGACATGACAGAGACGGGATGAAATGGAAGCCAACATTCCTGGTAGGCACCGAGACAGTGAGGTTCTCAGAGGCAATGGGAGAATAAAACCTGCTGGTTTTACTGAAGGCCTTCCATTTCTGAAGGCTATGCCTCTGGTTATCCCCACCCCCACTTCTTCCATTTTACTCCCTTAGGCTCACAGTAGGAATGTATTTTAAATCACTTTGTCCTCTACTTAGAAAAGCTTTCTGACAGTCATTTTGTGAAACAGCACAATGTAATTTTCCTGCTACAGAACCAAAGATAATCTTTTCTGTTCTGTTCACTGTGTAGGTTTTGGACAGTGATGACTTAGTAGAAAGATATCAGTGTAAGAACACACTGGGGCACAAATAAACCTTTTCCTTTCAAAAGAGAAGGGTCACTGACAATAACTAAGGCAAATGCATATGTGTGTACGTTTTTCTGTATGTGTTAGTAGATAAATAGCTGGCACCTCTACATTCTGGACATTACGGTCTAGCCTTACCTGTCGTTGTTGACTTCAAAGTTACACAGAGAATCCTGTGGCTGACCTGTGATGGCTCACTGAACAGACACACGGTACAAAGACTGATGCTTTGTGTCAAGCAAAGTCAGATGAACAGAGCAGCACAGACGGCAGGACTCAAGCACCTGGCATCCCTGCCATGTCAGCGGAACTTAAAGTACACTTTTGGTAGGCTAAATGCCTTTTTTTTTTCACTAAAACGATAAAAATTAAGACATGTTTTCATGATGCTGCAGCATCAGAACATCAAGACAAAATACTTGTATGGCTTAATGTCAAAACTAGATTACACCTCTATTAAAAGATAATCACAGAAGTATTGTTGACCAAGGTGCTTTATGGGCATTTCACTCATTATTGTCTATTGTGTAATGTTAGCAAACAAGTTTTTTTCAAAAATCCAAGAGCAGTATCAACATACATGTGGGGTCATTCTTTTGTCAACATTACAAATATAAGCTAAATATTCAGTCTCCTTATACACCTGCTGTTCGTCTCCATCAGCTGCCATGAAAGGCATCTCCTTTTCAGCTGCTACATGGTGCACTGATTCATCAGCGAGTCTTGAACTGTCTGCTGTCAAACAGATAGTAATATCAACAGCCTGTTTAAGCATTGAGAGTAAATGAAGTGATTAAAACCAAAATAATGAACTGAAAGATGATAAAATGATCTGTGAAGCTGAGCTAGTCCTAGAGACCAGAATTATTCTCTGTACGTCTGTCACTATTTGACCAATTTAATATTACATGTAGCTGCTTGATTTGAAATATCATAGCTTAACTTCTTACCAACTCTTGTAAGAATTGATGACTTAAGCTGCTTTTTCACACTAAAAGGATGAAAGACTTAATATAAAGCAAATATTTTAATACCAGTTCTTGGTAAAGTTCTCTTGCTTGAAGCTGCTTAAAATCTAAATTCTTTTGGACTGTAGCACCATGCTATTGAATTTACCTCTCTGGTGTTGCTTTCGCTCCCTGATTTAATCAATGTTTCATGCTTTGTTCTGCATTCTGACTGTGAGCACAATTATTAGCCTCTCCTAATATAAAGAGTGTTGAAGCTCAGAGACAGGAAATCTGTCTCCACTTATTGTTTTGGTTGAACTGTATGGTCACAGGGTGAACTGATGGAAGGAGCCATTGCCTTCCCCAGAACCAAGTTGCATCAGCTAATCTTGTGAATAATGCAGAATCACCAATAAACATAGCCGAATGCTGTGAAGTATTGTAAAGGAGACCTGTCTCTTTTTTAATCCCTTTGACCCCTTTCCTGTCTACTTCCTCCTGCCACCTAATTTTCTGTCTCTTTCTTATTTTCTCTTTTCCCACTACAAAAACAAAAATTTCTTTCTTCCCTCTACTAAAATCAAACACACCCACTATTTCTCCATCCTGTCACTCTTCCTCTGTCCTTTTCTTCTCTTCTCTGGCCACAGTGGTGACAGACATTGTGGTGCTGTAGTGTTGTATTTCTGAGTGCAGAATAGTCAGGCTCGGCCTTCATGCTCAGCTCAATAGCTGCCCGAGTTTCCTCAAAGGCAGCCATCCAGCCAGCACAAAGCCTGCCCACTGGGAATAGATCCACAAAAGAGAGAGGGGGCTGCTTGCCGTCTTTGCTCTGCTCTGCGGCCTGCATCTACCACCTCCTATTAATAATACAACGTTGCCTCCACAAAAATAAATTCTGCCCTGCTCCCACAAGCCTCTGCTCCCATCTCTTCTTTATTTCCTCACCTCTCATACCTCTAATTTTACCAGAAAACCTTCAAGAATAGTCTTACATACATTCGACTAGATATTACATTTGATTATGCATGTAAATGATTTGCTCTCCTATGAACCATGGAGTGTAGGAGGGAAGAACAGAAAAACACTACAAAATCAAAGCATAAAAAAATCACTGCATAAGGTACATTGCTGTTGCAGGTAACCATAGCAACAACTCACATAGGTCTTGCTGCGTTTCTTGCAATAAGCTTCATTGACGAGCAACAAACTAACTAAATGGCCATGGTTTACTGCAGATGTTCATGCAAAGATGATGGCTACATGCAGGGGGAAGCAGATAATACTGATACTGAAATGATTCTGAGATGAGTAATCAATGAAATTAGAATTCTTGTGATTAACTAATTTGCTAAAACTGTATCTTACTGGTTTTCTTCAAAAGGGACAAACATTTGAGTAGTTATTTCAAGTGTCTGTAGCACTCAGTTAAGTAAAGATGAAGATTTTGATTAAAGGGTCAACTTCAGTTTGAATCATGGGGTGTTCTGCTTGCAGTCATTCCCGCCAAAAGTAGCATTATAATTGCAGGTGCACCAGGTGCTTTGGTGTCATTTTGGCAAGCTGTTAACCTCTAAAACAGTGGAGTTCATGCAATGTCAAAAACATCATGTATTACCCTGGATTCATAGTACTTCAGGATGTGTATCAATTTACCAAGCACTCAATCAATCTTTATCTCCATAGCACGTTTCATACAGATTACGATAGTTCAGTCATTTCCAAGTGGTTCTCAAGTTGGTAAAACTGTGTAAGTGTTACCATTGACTTTGTTTTATAAATGAAGACAAAGGCTATTTCTGTGGGTCATCTATGGTTCATTTCTACGGTTATCCTGAACTAAAATCAGTAGTGGTCCACTCACAGCATGTGTCCCCAGGCACAGAGTAGGTCCTCTATGTGTCTTTATAATACAATTCAGTATACGACATATTTGCCCTCCACACATATGTAACTCAAACAGGGTCGTGACAACCACCCCTTCACTTTTTTGTCCATCTATCCATTTTTCAGCTCATCCTAAACCAGGTCATAGATGCAACAGTCTAAGGAGAGATCCCCAGACCTCCCTCTCAAGGGGATATCATGTTGTTGCCACGCTATCCGAGAGATATAGTCCATCCATTTTCTATACCGTTAATCGGGTAGCGGGTGAGCTGGAGCCTATCCCAGCAGTCATCGGGCGAAAGGCGGGGTACACCCTGGACAGGTCATCAGTCCATCACAGGGCCACACATAGAGACAAACGAGACAAACAACCATGCACGCTCACACTCACTCCTACGGACAATTTGGAGTCACCAATTAACCTGACATGCATGTTTTTGGATGGTGGGAGGAAGCCAGAGAACCCAGAGAGAACCCACGCATACACAGGGAGAACATGCAGGCTCCACACAGAAAAGCCCCAGGCAGGGATCGAACCTGGAACCCTCTTGCTGTGAAGTGACGGTGCTAACCACCACATCACCGAGATATAGTCTCTATATTAATTATAGAGCCATTCAGAGGCCCAGGAGTGGTGATGAGTTTGGAATTCAACCAAACTCAGTTAATTTACTCAAGACTTTTTAGTTGCCTTACAGGCCTTGGAGAGTGAGACGTGGAGCACAGTCTCAGGTGTGTAAACTATGCATTTCAACAATTTAGGTACAAGGTTTCATATTACACACATCTGGTTGCTACATAATAATCTTGTGTTCTCACTGCTAACTTTGTCATGAGCTGTGTCCGAAATCACTCCCTAACCACTATTTAGTGACCACGCCATTTTGTAGTGGTGTCCGAATGTTTAGTGATTATTAATGTTCACTACATAGTACACTGAATGTATCCCACAATTCACCGTGAAATGTAGTGAGCATCTGATGGTCACTAACCGGAGCAAGATATCCCATAATGCAACGTTTAACCCCGCAGCCGGTTGGGAGTGAGTAAAAGTTTTTTTTTTCTGGTGAATTGCTCATATTTAGCCGTTGGATGACAGGCGCGAAACAAATTCATGAGTTGTGGAGCAGTGCAATATTCACGAAGCCAGTTTATTCCAATGTTTACTTTATTACACATTTCAAAACAAGCCAATTTAAATGGCTTCCTACATAAATTGAAAAAACTAACAGCATATGATTAAACATTCCAGGAGGTTACACTGTATCTTGTTGTTACGAAAGAGCCAAGAGAATAAAATATGAAAATATGCCTGAATAGTAAACAAAATACTAAAGAAAAATTACAGGACAGTAATCAAAAGCCTCTAATTTAACTAAAATGCAGTAGTAAACTGACAAGTATTGTGTGAGACGACATTAATGTCGTACGTTTTAATTGTGGGACAGTGATTACGTATTTACCGGGACCAAGAGTAGTTTCCGAAAGTGTCTGAAAGATTTTTCTGTTGAACTCACGATATAGTCCACTACATTTATTTCCCTATGTAGGGAGTAGGAATGAGTGAGTGATTTCGGACAAAACCACACTCTTTTCTGAATTTGAAGCAACTTACAGACTGAGCATCAGTATTTTACCTTTTAAAGTCTGTTTATCTGTTAGTGGGAAACAAAGTTTAAATATGTGCACAAGTTACATTTCTTGGAAGGTATAAATGGTTGAGTGCATGTGTGAATGTGTTGGTGTAAATTGTTAGCGTATTAATGGGAATGTGTACAGAGGGATTAGACCTCTTACAGAGCAGCTCTCCCAACCTGCCAGGCTTTAAGACGAGCTTGGACAAAGAGGCCAATTTCAAAGTAAATGCAGCAGCTGAGAAGACACAGCTCTCTCAGTGAGGTGACTTCCACCATTCAAATACACACACACACACACACACATATAGAAACACCATTATCATCCAGATCACGGGAATCATATTATACCTACATTTAGTTTAATATGAGCTTTTTGTAGAAATGAGATGCTGAACAAAGCTGGACATGAGTTTGGAGAGTTCATGTGTCTGCTGTGCCTTTGCACCTGTCAGTAATTACATATATAATCTGCTTTGCAGTCCTATGTCCCAGTCCAGTGCTGCTGCAGGTCTATCATTAGGCCAAGCATTATCCCCATGACTGGCCTAAGCACCTCTTATTACATGCAAATAGCAGCGCTATATTTGAGCAGTAAACGAAACCCTGTTTCAAAAGCAAGGGACACCCTCCTCGTCCACTCAAACCATTCCTCCATCCTTTACTGCATTTTGTGCTTGAGTGCAGATGACATGGCCTGAGTGGTGGCTAGTAGGATGCTGATAAGTGACAGACAACTGTGTGACTCAACAGAGTCCAAGCAAATTTGCTTCCCATCACATCACCTTTTGTGTTTTCTCATAGTATTTCCTCTTTTGAAATTCAAGTTCACTCTAAAGTTTGCTTAAACAACATGCTACAGCCAAAGCAAAGCACATAGAATGAAATGTTAATGCAGACAATGTACAACTTAGAAAAGATGCTGCAGTGTTAGCTGAATACTGTTATAAACTATAAACATTAGGATCCAGTGTTTAACCATGGATTCAGCATTAAAAGAATCTTGAAAGAAATAAAGGAAATAACAAACAAGAGGAATTCCTAACTGCGTACGTCAACCATGGTGGAGCAAAAAAAATCCTGAATCAACAACTGGGTCTGATCCCGTCTAATCCCTAAAGATATCATTATAATACTCTATATTATTGCATGCAAATATAAATATATATTTTATAACCATCTGAATATAGTAAGCACTAAGGTCCACACATTTCTAGTGACTTCAGACATAGCTCCGAAATCCAGCTTCATGGTTTGAATAAAGTCAGCATGTTAGCATGCCCTTAAGTGAAAAACAATGACCTATTTTACTGCGAGTTCCAAATGTGGATCATAATGACACAAATGTAAGATTTATTACTTTGTATGTTAAGTGTTAGGACTGTTGAAATTAATCTAGAGTAAACCAAAACATCTTTAAGATGTGGCTGCAGGCTGTGCCAACAGCATCTTCAGGATCTGCAGTAAAAAGGCCATTAGCTACTGAAGTGCACCAGTTATCCCGTTCACCTCATGTTCACTTCTCTATGCGTTTCATTTTCTTCCATGGTAAAATGCACGTACCTATCAAGCAGTCATGTGAAGGACTCTGCCTCAGGTCAGTGTTTGCTGCCAGAGGAGGCCATTCCGTGGCTGTTCCTTCGTGCACACACCTGTATGCTGTCCCCACTTTCTGTCTGCAGCTTGACATTTGGTACAGTAAAGATAGAAGACACTGCAGAGGGAACAAGACACAATCAGATTAGAGGCTGACAGGAAGAGAAACATTCCCAAACAAGTTGTTGACAATAGCTTGTCAAAAAATTGCCGTGAGTCTTTTTAGGGTTTTCATACTTCTGTCAAGAGACTAAGCATATTTAAATATATTTTAAGTAGATCTATATAGAACAGCTCAATGGATTTTAAAGTGATATTTCATTAGTTTTGAACAAGAGCATCTTGGGTTGTGAATGTCCATTTTAATGTAGCTCCAAATAAATGACATTCAGGCTCTTTTTAACCACATATTCATCACATTAACTGGTTTTTTTAATCAATATTAACTTATATTTGATATTGTATGAACTTATTTATTCTCCTCAAATAATGTCTTTGCAACAAAAAAAATTCTCAACAGATGGTGGCCATGGAAGCCAGAGAGAACCAACACATACACGAGGAGAACATGCAAACCTCACACAGAACTGCCCCAGCCAGGATTCTTGCCCCTTATACTTTATGTAATACAGAAACATAATCTACAAATACCACTTCATATTTAATGCAGTGGATTTTTAGAGATTTTTTTAATGACCTCACAGCTGAGACATTTTCAGTTTTTTAATTTGTAGACTACTGATCTACTGAATACTGATCGAGAAGCGTTTTCTTATTTTTTAATGATTTCTCAGCATATTCATGAGCTTTGATTTTCCAAGGCTAAATGCTCAATGAGAAACTAATACAATGAGAACTCAAAGCTTTAAATTTTTTTGAACCTGTCTATTTATCTTTATTTTAAGCAACACTGACAAATTAAAAAGGGAAATTGTATTTTAATATGGGGTTGCTCTCTCTCTTTTCAGATCTGTCTAATCATTGTTATTTAGCTTTGGAAGACAATAAGGACAAAAAATGTGTAGACAAAATTTCTCTTTGGAAAGAGCATGACCTCTTCACAAACTGGGAAGTCGGGCCATTGGGTTTTACCAAAACAGCAGAGGAGCTGGAGAACAATTGTTCTGAATACATGTTTACATCCATGTCAACTATCTCTGTGCAAAGGGACAAGTTTTATTATTCATATCCCAAACTCCAGTCTCAATTCTTGTATTTCCCCACACCCACCAAAATCTCATTCATGAGGTCACAGTCCGATCTGCGGAGTAACTTCAGGAGCTCTAATGTCACAATAATTCTCTTGATGTTTCTGCTAATCTTTCTGGGTATTGTCAGTGTAGCCTGTAATGCTGCATAAACTAAGACATCATATCTATGTGTGTGTGTGAATGAATGAATATGTCCTGTCGTGTAATAGTGCTTTCAGTAGTACAATTAATTTACCATTTACAAAAACTCATTCCCTCTATATGTACAAATACACTGGATCAATATGCACAGAAGCACAGCTTGCTGAGTTACCGTTACTACCTGAATGTTGCAAGATCTGAGACCATTTTTCTTTCCTCAAAAAAGCACCAAGAAAAAACACAGCAACTTCTGCCTGGTCCGACTCCACGTAAAGGACAGGAAGAGCTGTGGCCCTTTACACTTCTACACTCATAACTGGGTAGGCTATCATGCAAAAGCCTACATGTCTGTATCTCCTATTGGATTTATTGCACCATCTACTGGATGAAAATGGAACACAACAACATTTGTCAAACAGGCACAGACAGACGTGCACACGCTGCTTCATACGTACGCATCTTCTTGTCACGCGTGACAGTCTAAATTTGTTTATATGATTTAGCATTTAATGCAGAGGCCAAGTATCTCTATTCAACAGTAGTTTATTTTTTTTGTTCCTTGTGC
This sequence comes from Leuresthes tenuis, assembly GCF_036924035.1. NCBI lineage: Eukaryota > Metazoa > Chordata > Actinopteri > Atheriniformes > Atherinopsidae > Leuresthes > Leuresthes tenuis. The sequence goes on from NW_027325364.1 coordinate 36,619,014, forward strand.
ACAGTGATTTCTCTGAGTTTCCTCAATATTTCACATAAATAATGTATATCAAAGTAAAAATCTCCCAATTCTTTGCACCTTTCACATTGTGAAACAGTCCCTCAAACATTCAGCCTCTCTCAGATGCCATTTCATTCATTGACAATCACATTTCAGACCCATTTCCAATTACCCTATTCACAACAATATGATGTTTTCAATGAAACAACCAACTTTCTTAATCTCAACAACTGCGTTTTCCCTATTTGATTGAGATGCTCTGCAAATCATTGTTTTCTGTATGTCTATACATTTTTTAAATTGTTCCATTTTTTAAAAAAAACAGTCCTGCAGCTAACAGTTGGCGTAATGAGCTAGTTTCTTATATCACACTACCTGTCTTCAATTGCCTAATTTTGACACACCCCACCCTCACAAAACAGAAGCAGCAAACCCCCATGCACAAGTAAGGTACTTTATCAGCTGTTTTATTTCATCCTCATTTCTCTGCTGGTGCCACATGTTTGAGGTGAGATGAGAGGAAGTGAGCATGAAAAAATTTTCTCTCTCTTATATATATATATATATATATATACCCAATTCTGACGGCACGGGGAAATCTGGTTCCAAAATATGTGTTGAAAGCTACAAGTGTTCAAAACTAAAGCTGTGTGTTTCTCAGTTTTTAGAGCGATGGCTTGCATAAAGAGTGCCTCGTTTGCCCAGAAAAAAAAGCACACAAAGTCAAGAAGACAGAAAATCAAACTGAGCATGTTACAGAAGCCAGCAAAGGTCCAACTGGGTTTACTGTCCCAACAACATTGACAATATGAGTCAGGCTTTCTTTGCACGATCAAAAACAAACCCAGGTTGCTGCTGGCTGCCTTCTTTAAAAACAGATAGACACCAAAAAGTACTGAGAGAAGATACCATTTGATCCACTGGAGCTGACAGAAAAAAGGGAAAGCACGAAACGGGTAGGGAAAGAAAAGAGAAATGGGGAGAGACCTACTTTGTGACTGTCAAAGTACATCTTTTTTCCACCCATTAGATATACCTACTTATTCACATCTACAGACAGATGTCCGACATAAAGAAATATAGATGCTGAATTACAGCAAAATTATTTTCTCACTCATTTGCTTTCAAACCTATCCTATGATCCTATGACCATGTTAGATCCTCTTAGCCTTCCATTGATTTTTCTTCTGTACAAAGTCAATGTTTACAATCACCTGTTTGAAATAATATTGTATTCATTCATTTAATTTTCTACACCTCATTACTAACCCTAAACTGCCCCTGTCTGAACTTTTTTGGAATGTGTTGCAGGTCTGAAATGCAGGATGTAACAAAAGAAATTAGATTGATGAGATCAAATATAAAATTTGTTGATTTCAAACAGTCTATAATGACAAAATAAGTCAAAATAGATTAATAATTACCGCATTTTTTCTGATTAGGGGCTGTACACAAAGTTCAATAACACACTCTGCTTTACGACTAATATACTTTATAGCACAATATAAGGTACATTATATCAATACACTATAGTATATAATATAATTTAAGTGAAGGCCTGTCAAATTGCTGTCATGTCGCAGGTAATGATGAGTTACATACTGTCTTGCAGCTCCCAGAGCCGTGGAGGAAGGTTGCTGAAGTAATCATGGTTCAGTGCTACCTGGGCTGACAACCGGTTCTTTGGGAAGCACTGGAGGAACCTGGAGGCCAACTCCTCAGCATGGTCCACATAGCCCAACCTGACACATGATAAGATACGATGACCATAAAAACAGATTTCATATACAGCACAGGCAAGATATTGTACATTAACAGTAAACTGGTAGTCAACCTCTTAAAACCAAGGGAGTGCGACACATACAGGTGCACTCAGGAGGAAACATAGTTGCCTCATTCAAATAAAATCAGTTTCCCACAGAATGGTGTCCTTCACAGCAATGACACTGTAATTCACAGAGCTGCTGACAACACAAAGCAGACCTTTTAATCATGGTGGTGGTTTGTTGACCTCAGAAGAGCAACATTCAGCAGAGCAAACACATGCCAACACCTTTCTTCATTAAGTTTGAACTGCACATAATGACTTGGCCACTTACAATCAGTGTGTGTGTGTGTGTGTGTGCTATACTAGGAGTCACTGAACTCCTGAACCAGCTGCAGCTAACAACACTCAGAGGGAGAAAATATGGAAAATAAACTAAATCAACAGCCTGAGTCAGTAATTAGGCATCAACTGCATGAAATAAACATGATATTATTTGCTTCTGCAGCCAGCTTCATGTTCACAGAACTGAGAGCGCCTCTCAAGTTCTTTCACGGCTGGTTCGTCAAGTATTCAAGCATTCTGACAGACACTCACATGTATCGTAGAAGGGATTTCCACAGGGGGAAATCAGGTCCATCAGGTCCAACTCCACCACTAGCTTTTCATGAAAACCATTGAGTGTATCAAGGAATACTGTTTGAATTCTATTAGTTCCTGATTGTAAGCACACACATTAAGACTTCATCTGAGCGGTTCATACCAATAAGTTAATAATAGAATTCAGTCTAAGCATTCCACTATTTAATCCTGCTGCAGAGACCGAAACACCAGAGTCTTGGTTTGAGCAAAGAAGCCACCAGAAACAGTCTTGCAATAGAACTTTTATTAATTTTTTTTTCAGAAGTCCTCCCACAAGTGTTCACATAGTTTTGAGGGTGTTGCTCAAATCAACCGTGAATGCAACTTCTAACTATTAAGTCCTGACATGCAACTCTTATGTTCAATTAGAAAACTGATACAGGGTTTTTGGATATTTTTTGGAGTGGGAGGCAGCTGTGGGTGGGGTGGTGGTGGTTATGGGAAGGATAGTAATCCTCACACTGAGGAATATAGTGAGTTTTAAGATCACTCTTTTTCAATAAAACGACTTGTGACAAATCTTGCAACATTTTCTGGTGTTGACTGTGACGTATCGTTCTTATTCTTCTGAACGAGCAGCACGGGCTTCTGTGGCCCATCCCCTATCCGGAAGAACTCCCAAGCGCAGTAGACTCTCGCAGCTGCAGTCAGGGCAGGAGATGTTCACCCCTCTGCGTCCAGACTGCAAGTCAATCGCACGTGCGTGAATCCGCTGCTGGCTGACCCATAGAAATTGTCATATACAATTCTCTTAAAGAAAATCACTGCAGAAAGTTTATTTGTAGTTCTAAACATGTTTTTTTAATTCTACCGTCTCTCCCACAACGTTATTCCTTTCTCCTACAGTGTCCGTTACAGTTACATGCACATGGGGACTGCTCGTCGACAGCCAATAGATACTTTCTTTACGGAGGACTTGGCAACACTAGCATCCAACACAGCCTGACGTATGTTCACATTCTCTATTGCATCAGACCACTGTTTATTTTTATGCTAATTTCTCAGATGAATAACTCTGTTGCTCCGTGTCACTGTGTACTTTCCTGCTGCTGCACAGCTGGGACTCATAGTTCTACCCCACTAATCCAAAAACAATACCTGTGAAACAGGAAAAATGAGTGAAAACTGAATCTATCTGGTTACCATGATGTCACTTTATTGAAACAACCTGGAAAAGCACAAACATGTATTATCTTGAAAATCTTTGCAAATGGAATTCAAAGAATAGATTGTGGCGACACGGTTGTTGTCATGAAAACTAAATGCATGTTCTGTCAGTTAAATAGTTTTTTAAGTGGAGTAAGGAGATGAATAAATAAGAGAGACTTACCGAACCGTCGTCTCTTTCTCTTTAAACTCCACATTGGTGACCCCGACGACTGAAATATGTCGGTAGAGGCAACTTCGTCTTTCGCCGCTGTAACAGCGTCTTTTTTCGCAGCTACGGTTAAACTACCGGACTTTTGGCAGCACGACCCAGAGCCATGGTTCCAGCACGTCGAGGCTCAGTTTCATCTGCGCGGCATAACCATGGACAACACAAAGTATTGTCACGTCGTCGCAGCTTTGGATTCGACCACCACACGCAGGTTGGACGCAATGGGACCGCTCCGGCACCCGCCTCAAGCCGACAAGTATGCAGCACTGAAGACAGAGTTTCTGCAACTGTATCAACTCTCAGATATGGAGCGGGACAATCGTCTGCTGTCTCTGACTGGTTCTGGGGACAGCAGACCTTCTGAACTGATGGAGAATATGTTGGCACTGCTTGGCTCTGGTGATACTTCATTCCTTTTCACCCACCTGGTCAGCTTCCACCTCCTGTACGCACAGTCCTGGCCAACTCTCCCCTGATCCGCACTAAAGATTACAGAGGTTTGGCCGAAGAAGCGGACAGACTTCTGCTGCCATCCAGACAGTTCTCAGTGCACGCCCTGTTGCCATGGGTGCATGATAAGGACGACTCTGTGGAAGCGGCTGCTGTCACGGAGCGCCGGAAGAGGGAGAGCAGTCTGTGCTTCTATCACCGCCGCTTTGGGGTGAAGGCCCGGCGTTGTGTCCCACCGTGTTCCTTTCAGCAGCCGGGAAACGAGAAGGCCGGCGCTCACTAGCAGCTGTGTGTTCCGGCAACGATGATAGGCTGCTTTTCATTGAGGACAGCGCGTCAGGACGACGTTGTTAGGTGCTGGGGAGAACTGGATCCAAAAGCGAAAGGAGACAGACGGTAGAGGTCAAAAAAAGATTTATTTGGTGAGGTGGAAGGAGGCTCCGTGTCCTGGTGACTCCGCGCAAGGCTCGGGAGATGAGTGGTTCCAGTGTTCCGAGGATCTCGTGTGTACTCGTGTAGTCAGGCTCGGATACGGGCTGCGGGCTGGCTCGGTGGCAGGCTGGGCTGGGTACCGATCTCCGACAGGTTCCAAAGTCAGATGGGGGCTGGCGCCATTGTGGAGATTTCCGGCGCCTCAACAATGTTGACGACAGATACCGCATCCCACACATTCAAGTTCTCTGTGCATCTTTCAGGGGCAGTCGTTTTCTCTAAGGTCGATTTGGTGAGGGGCTACTATCAAGTGCCGGTCCATCCACAGGACATTCCCAAAACTGCTGTTATTACTCCTTTTGGGCTATTCGAGTTTTTGAGAATGCCATTTGGACTGAAAGGGGCAGCGCAGACGTTTCAGCGGCTCATGGACTCTGTAATGAGGGATATGCCTTTCCTGTTCGTGTATCTGGACGATATACTGGTGGCAAGTAGTTCAGTGGAGGAGCACAGGTTACACCTCCGCCTATTGTTTGAGCGCCTCACTGCACATGGATTAATTGTGAATCCTGCTAAATGTCAGTTTGGGTTTTCAGAGATTGAGTTCCTGGGTCACAGTGTGTCACAGCAGGGTGCTGTGCCACTCCCTATCAAGGTAGAAGCAGTTTTAGCCTTACCCCGCACCTCCTCTGTGAAACCTCTTCAGGAGTTTTTAGGCATGGTTAACTTTTACAACCGTTTCCTTCCTAGAGCTGCCCAAATTATGCACCCTTTGTATGAAGCATTAAAAGGCAAAGAGGGTAACCAGGATATTGAGTGGACCACGGAGAGATTACAGGCATTTGACAAAGCTAAAACAGCGCTTGCCGACGCCGCCTTGTTGACCCATCCCAACCCTGCAGCGCCTATCACCCTAACCTCTGATGCTTCTGATTACGCAGTCGGAGCAGTTTGTGAGCAGTGGGCAGACGGGGCCTGGAAGCCCCTGGCCTTTTTCAGAAGAAAGTTGCGAGAATCAGAGAAAAAGTACAGCACATTTGACAGAGAGCTCTTGGCCCTTTTCCTCGCCACACGCCATTTCAGGTTAATTTTGGAAGGCAGAGAGTTCACCGCTTTTGTTGACCACAAGCCCCTTACGTTTGCTATGGCCAAAACCTCTGAACCGTGGTCAGCGCGGCAGCAGCGACAACTTTCTGCTATTTCTGAATTTACAACTGACATTCAGCATGTTGCCAGGAAGGACAACTTGGTTGCTGACTGCCTCTCGCGTGCCCAGGTTGTCACTGTCCATTTGGGAATGGATTATGCTGCGATGGCTGCGGACCAGCTGACGGACTCGGAGGTGCAGGCATTGCGCACAGCCGAGTCTAGTTTGCGGTTGGAAAATGTCACTTTTCAGAATGGTGGTGCGACACTCCTTTGTGACGTTTCAATGGACAAGCTGCGCCCGGCTTCAGTTAAGTTGGTGGGTGCCAAGTTTGTGTAGACCGGCCTCAGGAAGGACGTTAAAACTTGGGCTTCTACGTGCATAGCATGCCAACGTGCAACGTCACGTTAAAGCTCCTTTAGGGCCCTTTCTGATTCCTGAGAGACGTTTTGAACATGTTCATGTCGATCTAGTCGGCCCTTTTCACCCTTCCCGAGGTTTTACTCACCTCCTGACCATGGTGGACAGGACCACGCGGTGGCCCGAGGCAGTTCCCCTGTCATCCACAACGTCATCAGAGGCTGCCCGGGCTTTCATCTACTCCTGGGTGTCGCGGTTCGGGGTTCCTTTGGACCTGACATCTGATAGGGGCTCACAGTTTACCTCTGAGTTGTGGAACATGGTAGCTGGAAGCTTGGGGGTCACTGCATACAACCACTGCATACAACCCACAAGCCAACGGGCTGTGCGAGCGGTTTCATCGTACTTTAAAGGCTGCTCTCCGTGCATCTTTAGTTGACAGTAGCTTGGTGGACAGGTTGCCATGGGTTTTGTTAGGCCTGCGCTCCCCTCCTAAGGAGGACCTGCACTCTTCCTCTACTCAGTTGGTTCTAGGTCAGTCTTTGAGGGTCCCAGGGTAGTTCCTTTCTAGTGTTCCGGGTTTGGGCCCTAGTTTCACAAGGAGGTCTGGGTTACAGAGCGAGGCCAGAGTTTTCTCACCTGTGGCGGCGCACCACCGCCTTCCACAATGATACATTCCCAAGGACCTTATGTCGGCCAAATATGTATTTATCCACCATGATGCACACCGTTCTCCCCTGCAGTCGTAGGGGTAGGGAAGTTAGATTGCCTAACAGGTATACTTGAGGTTTTGCAATGTACACTGTTTTGTTGTTTTTTGTTTTTCTGCTGGTTTATGCATGTTGCAACTTGGGATGTTATTATGTGTGTTCTGGGGGGAGCTGTGTGGCGACACTGATGACTTAGAACGCACACACAAATAACATTCTATTTCTGGTCTCCATGACAACGGTTGTTGTCATGAAAACGAAATGTATGTTCTGTCAGTTGATGTCAGTTTAATAGTTTTCTTTTAAGTGGAGTAAGGAGATGAATAGATAATAGAGACTTACCAAAACGTCGTCTCTTTCTCTTCAAACTCCACAAGATATATCAAACAAGTGTAACACAACTTCTGATGGACTGATGAGCTGCAGAATACGTTAGGTAGCCCCAGTGCACCCAGTGACATGGGAAAATAGAGACAAAGTAATCAACGGATTGATGCAATAGTATCGTGGTGTAAAAAAATTATTGCATGTAGTGTCCGCTGAACTACTCTCTCCGCCATCTTTGTAGTCCAAAACAGTCGAATGAATGGACTTTTCCAGCTTTTAGTATTGTTTCTTATATGAGGCTCAATTGTCAAATACAAGGATAATATTGTTTTTCACTAACAACAAAACAATTATTTGAATAGCTAATGCCATGAAAGGCTGAGCTGTCATGCGTTTCATTGCAATAACAACTTCATGGGATTTCCTCCATTGCAGTCCATTCATTCGGCGATCAACTGTTTTGGACTACAAAGATGACGGAGAGTAGAAACTTCGACAGCGATAAGTGAGTTGTTTAAAACCTTTATTTTAATACTATTTTTGTGTACAAGAAGTCTTTATTTTAAGACTTCTTGTACACAAAAATGTTACCCACCTTTGGGTTCACATGTAGAGACCCAGGTCTTTACATACGGGGAGTGTTTTAAAAGTAGCGAGTTTGATGCGACACTTGAGAGTACCCTATAATATCCTATTAACACCCCAAAAACGTATACGCTTGATCTCACAAAAATTTCATTCTGGTGCTAGTTTTGCTTTTAGTAAATATAATGTATGTTTACTAATACTATACTTTTGCCATATGGCATACACATCACAATCACATGACTAAATCTGCTGCAAAGTTTATGGTTGCCGTTCTGTACCTCACAAACAGTAGTGCAGGCTGAAATCGACACAACACTACTTGATGTGTCAGGAGATGACATTTTTACTACATTTCTATCATGTCAGATGGTGAAAAAGACCTTGAAGTCGAGACAAATGGTAAAAACTTTCAAGTTTGCATCTAAATTCTGTTCTGTATCTTGGTAACAATAGTGGATAAACATGGGACATGCAGTAACTTCCTTATTTATGAAAGTGTAGAAGTGCACAGGAAGGAACATTTTTAAAACATACAATTAAGAATTGTGACTAGATTATGTTTCTATTAACATAATATATGCCAAGACATAGATATGTTTATACTAAATGTAATTTTCCAAAGATGGATTCTTTTAGCCAAAATAGATGATTCAATATAATAGAAAAATATCCATGTGTGATTACTATACCCATATGTTTGGATAAGACAAAGAAAAATGGGTAAATCCTGATCAGTCAGCAGTGCAGCTGTCGTGTGGATTTTTACAGCTGCAAGAAGGTAGCAGACAGAGAAATGGCTGACGGAGAGCACGAACATAGAGCCAGCTGTCAGGGCAGGAACAGAGTGTATATATCAGTGATCATCAACTGGTGGACCGCCAACCTGTTCGATCTGGCCTACGACTGGTTTCCAAAATTGTGAAGATCAAAGGGAAAATATGTAGGCCTATTCCACACTATTAAAGCAACTAAAAATAGCAACAACTGAGTCTCTTATCAGTAATCACCACCATTTATGACTCTATTTAGGCTATACTCCGAAATGAGGACAGACTTGTTACACTGTTTAGTATTTATTGTTTCACACATTTCTTTTCTACACATAACTTTTCCTCATGCCCTTACTTAACATGTGGTTTTTATTTCAAAGTCTCAACAACATGCTTGGAACTAGCAGACTCCTCAGGACTAAAAAAGGAGGAAAAACGATCTGGCACAACTTAAAATAGCATGGTAAATAAATAGCCAGGAACCAGAACAAAACAGGTCACAAATAATGTTCGCACATCAAATAAAACGTTAAGTGGGCTATAGCGAAATCAAATCACAAGGCTGAAATGGACCACTACTCACACTACTTAATCAATGGCTAAAGTTACATTTCCCCTCTGACACCAACTTTTTCACATCAGGCTTGGCCGCTGTCAGACTTCAGTCCCAGTCCTCCCAGTCCTCCAAAGACTGGGTTGACAGTCGGTTCCTCTCGTGCGTTTTAATCGAATTCATCTTGGAGAACGCAGCCTCACAGATGTACACTGAAAAAAGTGAGTTTTTGGTGCGATAAATTCTATTAGAGTAACTGTCATAATTTCTACCTTGTATTTTTAAGATTCAGTAAGAACTAGAGTTTCTTAAGTAAAATTAAACATTTTATTATTAACGTAACATGAATTATAGGGGAAAAGTAAGTTTTACTTTGGTTTCCTCATATTATTTAAATGTTTAATAGATGTATGTCCATAAACCTAAAAATTTTACATAAACTTTACTCTGAAAGTGTAGGGTTTCGAAACGCATGCACATAAAGTGACACTGCTCCGGACGTTAGAGCAGCATCACGCTCAGCAAGGTGTAGCACGTACGACCGGTAAATTTTTACCGCTCTGTTTTAAATTTGCAATAATATATAATATATCTGCATGTAGTGTGATGCAAGATATTTAATGATATGTGGTAATCTGGTAACTACCTAAACTACCTCATTTTTGGCTGCACGGTTGTGTGGTGGTTAGCACTGTCACCTCACAGCGAGAGGGTTCCAGGTTTGATCCCCACCTGGGGCTTTTCTGTGTGGAGTTTACATGTTCTCCCTGTGTATGCGTGGGTTCTTTCCAGGTACTCTGGCTTCCTCACACCGTGCATGTTAGGTTAATTGGTGACTCTAAATTGTCCTTGGACTGGCGACTTGTCCAGGGTGTACCCCGCCTTTCGCCCGATGATTGCTGGGATGGGCTCAGCCCCCCGACAGATTGACGGTATAGAAAATGGATGGACTACCTACTTTTAGTTAGTAGTGTAATGTAATGCAAATTCTACAGATATGTAAGATTTACTTAAGATTTTAGGTAAAACGATGTTCCTGCCTATGAAAAGCAAGTACACTTTACTTAACTTGTTTAAATAAATATACCTTAAAACTTGGATGTAATCAAGTAAATGTTACTTAATATTTTCACACTTGTAATGTTTTATGGAAAGTAACATTTACTTGATACTGGGAAGTGAGTGTTACTTAATATTGCAGGATTAAAGTTTACTTAAATCATTTGCATGCAAATACTTTATACAATACAATATATTTTTAAAGTAAATCTTATTTTTTCAGTGTAGGTTGAAACGAACATGGTGAGCACATACATTGCCAGCGTCTTCAATGTGCCATAGACCTCCGGGTAAGATACCCAAAATGCGCTCAGGCTTTCAGTATCACGGAGAGCAGCCTTCATGTCGCCTGCGGCCTGAATTTCAATTTTCAGATTAAGTGTATTCAAATGGGAGAAAATGTCTGTTAAAAACGCAACCTTGCACATATATCCCATGTCTTGCACGATGCAGAGATGGTCAGATGCCGCTTTGGGCTTACTTTGTTGGAAAAAATCCGCTACTTGGCCACAGAGTTCAACGAAGCGCTCCAGTGCTTTGCCCTTACTAAGCTAGCGCATGTCATTGTGGAGTAACAGGTCATCATGAGAAGCCTGAGATTCCAGCACGAATTTGCGGAACAGGCGGTGCTGCATGCTTGAAGTTCCTCTGATGTAGTTAATAATTTTCACCCATACCTAGAAGCTTGTCTTTCAGTATGGGAGGCTGTATGGTGTTGAAGGCACTGGAGAAGTCAAAGAACATGATTCTCACCTATGAACCAGGCACATCCAGATAAGCATATGCCCGATGCAGCATGTACAGAATCGCGTCTTCCACTCCTAAGTGTTTCTGGTAGGCAAACTGGAGAGGGTCAAGATCCTCAGCAACCTGCAATCTAATGCGACAAACAAGGAGTCTCTCCAAGGTCTTTATGATATGAGATGCCAAAGCCACTGGTCTGTAGTCATTCAGCTCCACCGGTGGCTCTAATTTGGGTATGAGAGAAGTTTTCCACAGTTTCCACACTTTGTGCATACTTTTATATTCACTCTAACTGTAATTGCAGACACATGGGTGTGTTAATTGTTTATCAGTGATAATTGTTCATGTGTCTCAGATGTGCACGTCGCTCATTCTGAGGACAAATTGTGTTTAAATTTATTCATTATAACAGTTTCCCAACATCACCTGTAAGTGTCGCCAAAGAAACAACCGCTGTAGAAAAGTGCGTACGACAGCCCTGAAATTTGCGTGAGGCACCGCATATTTCCACGGTCATTTCGCTCTTGATACATCTGATCGTTGACGTGAAAAAGTGTACATGAGGCCCCAACACTTTTTCCATCAGAAGGCTCATATTGAAGAGCCTATGAAGAGGGACTGCTAGTTGCACAGTCCCTCAGAAGCCTTGGACAGACTCCATCTGACTGAAGTCTCCTGAGCTCAGCTCCAACCTCCTCTATAGTAGACAATGAGGTTGTAGCGGAGGGATGACGACAGGAGTGATGTTGCTATCAATTTTAGAGATGGGGGGGTGGGGTGCAGCTGGACAGAGGAGGGTAAGTGGTGGGAGTTACTGCAAAGGTGGAGGTGCAGCTGAACTGAGGAGGCCAGGTGGTGGGAGCAGCCAGAAATATGAAAATGCAGCTGGGCTCAGGAGGCCTGGATGTGGTAGCTGCCACAGATGTAGAGGAGCAGTTGTGCTCAGGATCTCTGGTGCTGGAAGCTGCCTCAGAGGTGGAGGTGCTGCTGGTCTCAGGAGGTCTAGTGGTGGAAACTGCTGCAGAGGTGGATGTGCAGCTGGGCTCAGGAGGCCTGGTGGAGGAAGCAGGCGGAGGAGCAGGCTTGGCGATGCGAGTTGCCATTGAGGTGGAACTACAGCTGGGCAGTGGAAGCAGGATAGAGGAAGCAGCTGTAGTGATGGGGGTGGAGGGAGCAGCAGCAGAGGTGGAAAAAGCCACACTATCAAACCTGTTGAAATATTGGTTAAAAGTATTGGCTCTGTCATCATCACCTTCCAGACTTTTTCAGTCTGTATCCAGTGAGGGTCCTCATGCCCCTCCACACCTCCTTGGTGTTATTGTTCACCAGCTGTCTCTCCACCTTTTTCTTGTACTCCACCTTAGCTCGACGTAGTGTCTTTTTAAGCACCTCTAGCTCATCACACTTGTTTGGTAGCGAGTTAGCGTTTCCCATAATCACAGAGGGCAGAAAAGGCTTGTACCTCCACCTCCTGTTGTCCCTCTTTGCCTTTTGTTTTGCTCCAGCTCTGCATCCACGGTTCAGCTTTTTTAGCTCGGTCAGAAATGGATGTTTAATTCTTCATCCAATCCTTGACAGTGCCAACAGTTCTTCTCTTGTCTACATTGCTCTAGTATTGGTGCATTGCACATTGTCAAAAAAATTAAAAAAATTAAAAAATAAAATGAAATGTAAGGAAAAAGCAGATCACTAAAAAAATTACATACAATTCTATGAACGACGAACAAAATTGAGAGGTATAAAGACTTTCTGCCGATAAGGCCGGCGAATATTAATATTAATATGCAATTATGTTTAAAATTTGTAAAAGATTGAGCAGTAATTTCTGACCTGAGACACTGGGGACATGTCTGCTGAGGGTAATGAATGACAAATGAGCCGAACTAACAGAGCAAATACAGCTGAACAACATGTTGAATGCACACTGCAGATCCAAGGTCACACAAGGCAACTTACACTCTCTGGAGGATCGGCATTGTAGACAATGCAGCACCAGATGTCAGCAGGATGAGAGAATTACAGTTTATTCATTGTAGGCCAGCAGAAGTGGTTCATCTGTCAATCCCAGCTGTCACTAGATCCCGAGTTTGTATTGACGACCAGGTGTTAAATGGTCACTGCAGAGGCAGGTGTTAGTGTTGATCCTCAGCTCGATACTGGTATAGCTTTTCACAAAGGCAATCTACAAAGTGTAACCGCTTCAATGAGTAAGTACATCAGTCGCTAATGCTAGTCGGTATGTGCTCCCGGAGTACCTGCACAGTGTGACTCTTCGCAAAACAAACCCAATTCTTCTTTATGTCATCTCATCATTCTTGGGCTATTTGAATGAGGAGCTCAAATTGTTTTGGTAAATCCTGGTGTCCACTGCAGATGCAAATTTGTGATGAGGACAGCATAGTTAAAAAGCTAGTATCAAATGCAGAGATAGATGGTTGAGTTAAACGGTTAAACAAGTGCGCTGTAGTATTTTCATCAGAACATGGTTACTGTTGGGGTCGTCTTAAATACAAACTTCTATTTTTGACCTCCTCAAAAACTCCTGAACACAAAAGTAATGGAGAATCCTTAAAAATTCAAATTGTACAGTTACATAGTTCTCAGTCTTTCCACAATTCAGACATTATTTTCTAAAACAGATCAATATTTAAAACTTGGCTTCTTTTCAAAAACAAGGTGTTTACTTTGTCAGTATTGGCTATTGAGTGTAGGTTGATTGGAAAATGCCAATTGTAAAGTGAATACAGAAATTAACAACAGCATCACACACTCAAGCATCTTAAATTAAATAGGAGAAGCAGCATTTTTAACTCAACTGAATTGTTGTCCAGTAGACATTGAATTGATGCAATTACAAACAAATTACACTGCTATAATTTCATTGTAAACCACAGGAGGCACCCAAGTCTTATCTGTTATGTATGTATAATTAGTGGGGATGAATCTTAACTGCAGCAGTTATACTTTGTCTTATATATTTATTTGTATTTATATGGATCACTTGTCTGGCACTTCTTTATAATTCCCTGTAGAAAAGAAAAACATGCCTTTTCTGGCCTTTGTGGTTTCCCCGGCAGATCTATGCCTGAAGCAGACAGTGGTATACATCTCAGAGCAGCCCACACTGTGCCACCATGCCCTTTTCCTGCCATATGTGCTTGGTGTCCCACACACGTGAACAATGCAGAAAGAATGTCGGCTACTTATCCGCAACCAGGATGTATGTAAAGGATGAATAGATTGTACAAGTGTGTTCACTGCCACTGTAATCAACTTTTAAGGAATAAATTAATGCAATAATGATATCAGCTACAACATGACATTACGCTATTTTTACACACACTCAGACACAAACATAACTCTCTGAGATAAACAGTTCACTCACTTATTCCAAGCTTGTCTCAGCTTCTTGGCGCTGTACACTGTAAAGCGGTCTGTAATGAGAACACACACACACACCAAAAAGAAATTAGAACACTCAACTCAGAGCTGCTGTCCAATTAATGTGCTATTATATAGTCACTATAAAGTTACATACCTGTACTGCCCTACATTTGAAATTCAACAATCTCCCCAGTAGGGAAAGAGCCTCAGTGTCTCTAAACTATAGATATTTAGAGTTCTGTCCAGCAGTCCTAATCTATTGCAAGTGTTTAAAAGTGCTTTTTTACTAATTTTCAGCCTAGTCTGTGTGCCTGACCATTTTTTAGAGTGTTTTTTTCTTTGTTATGCCACTTAACACTGACCTATGAATTCAAGCAGAAAAGGGCACCTAACTCAAGGGCTGAACCGGTGTTGCATCTACACATAACAGACAACTTAGCAAAGGAAATAGTCAAATCAGTGTTTATAGAAATTAGGGATGGCCTTTTTCACAGGATTGTTCATAAAACCGACTTTTATCATAGGCAGACATTTCATGTATTATTCATATATTTTTGTATCTTTTTAAATTTCTTTATTTTTCTTAATTTTCTTAAAAAGCCCATTTGTTCTTTTATTTGCTCAAGTTTTAATTTGTTGAGATGCAAACTAACAGTGGGACAACTTGGTGATGGAATGACTTACTTGAAAGAGAAGTAGGTGATTTCCCATTAAAAACTGGGTCAATCAAACACATAATGCTTTTAGCCTTGCTGTTAATACTTCAATAGTTTGATCATGAAGGAAATTAAAATTTAGCAAACCTCACAAATTAATATTATTAACCTTAACCCTATTAAATATTACAGAGAAAGTAAACGCAATATTAGCAAAGCGAAATTTTTGTGCAGTAAAATAACTAAATGCATAATTTATACAAAATTTGAGAATAGTACCAAGTAATTAGTGTCATAGAAAGCCAAAGTGTGCTTTGACATATTGGAATGTTTGCTGCAGTGCCGACCCGTGTTTTAATGTGCCAAAAAGAGAAGTGGCTGATATAAAATGAGATATGCTCTCAAGTAATACCGTCTGAGCTATGTACTTATGCTGCTAAGCCAGAACACAAGAAATGGTCATATCTTTAAAGGATTCTGGTGAGGCAGTCTCTTCATTTTTCCACAGTTATGTTTGCCATGCTGAGGGAGAGGCTCAGTGCCATCCTCTTAACCTCAGCCAAAGCTGCCATGTGTGCACACAGTCAGGCTGCGCTGCCAGCTGACAAGCTACCACCAAGCTCGTCAGTCTGCCTGGCCTCCCACACTGCTGCCCTAATCCTGCTAGCCAACATCCTAGCCATATTCCAGGATCAGCCTTCATCCACCCAGCAGTGCCTACTCACCCAGTTCAGAGCCAGCTCTGGCCAGACCTCCCTGAGCACTAGGGGTGGAGGCTGTCAGCCACTCAGAAAACCCATAAATAGATACAGAGACGAGGTGGAGGTAAGTCCTGCTCTATAGATATAACAGATGTGCTATAACATGAAAAAAACTCTGCAATACAGTATTTGCTTTTTCAAAGGCAGGACTAGCAATTGAATACAGTTTGTTTACATTTATATTATAAAACAGTAAATTCCTATATCTCACATCCAAAATGTCTCTTTATATTACTAAAACATCTAATTCACATAATAAACAAATTATCTATAGTTCAAAATTACTAAAATAAATTTTTTAGAGCCATGTCAGGAAGGAAGAGAAGAAACAATGTTAGTTTTTTAACCGATTATACAGTGTGTGAGATCTTTTTTCTAATGCTACATATTCTAACCTGTCTGCAGAGTAGCCTTGTTTTGTAATAGTCTTCTATTAGTCATCAATCTGAAGTTTGTCTCTTATAATATAAAATTAATAGGCTACATTGAGGCACGAATACAACCATGACCAAAATGAAATATGTCAGGGAAAGAAGAGGTTGCTGTGGAACTTTCCATAACCACAAAAATGTGAAAAAATAAGTGGCGCCTCCATTCTAAGCCAGTGTCATGTCTAAGAGAAGGGGTACATTCCAAGAGTTGGGATGAAATAGATAACATAAGGAGTATCAAAGAATGGCTGCAGAAGTAAAAAATGAAAAATGTGATGAATCAGTGCTTTTCTCATTTTTTTTAGCAAGTGGTGCAGACAACAGGCAGTTCAGAGGAGACTCCACACTGACACAACACTGCCATCTGCTGCTGACTGCAGCCTCTGGGATGGATCAGATGTAAGTGTTTCTGAAAGCTGACCACTGTAACCATTGGGTTACGTGCAGACCTATATCTCTAGTTTATTTCATATCAAAGCTCTCTTTGTTCTACCTCTTATTGTCTGTTATAATAATTTTTTTTCTTTCCCTGTGTTTAAAAAAAGAGACAAAATCTAAAAAAGTCAATCACAAGCATTATGTATGATAGTTATTTAAGGTAGAGCAGTACAGTTTTAAAACATGTTAAGCAACATATCAAGAAGACAAATCAGATATATTCTTGATCCAGTAAGACCAGTAGTAAAGTATATATATGTGTCTTCAGATGTGCCATCTCCATTAGAAATTCCCTTTGGTCTTTTTGGTTTATAGTTTATTTATAACATGACCATGACCCTTAATTGGATTAAATCAATATAGAAAATAGATGGATAGAAATGCATTATCATGGATGGGTGTGAGCGAGATGCCTGCAACCCCTCACTATACAGGTGCTTAATTCTAACATATTTCCAAACTTATTTATGCACCCAGGCACCAATTAAGTACTACAGCTTTTTTAATTGTTTTTTAATGTATCAATCTACAAACTAAAGATCCTTTTTGGTTGGGTAATGTATTAATTGTGTTTATTTTCAGAAGTTTTTTGGTTTGCTTTTACTTTGTTTCTTATTACACTCCCTCTGGGGTCATTCTGGAAATCAGCAGTGTTGTGGAAGTGCCTTGGAGTGTTGCTGACAAAGGCCTGGGGTCCAGTCAAATAGTAAAGGCAAATGATCTCCTATCATATTTTATTAAGCTTTTTATCTTACTTCAATGGAAAATGTGGTGGGGTTTAGCAAACATGGTAGGACTTAGGAAAAGATTATCACACAGTAATGATAATTCAACCACATTTACACTCAGCTGTGATGTCGTTCTACAGCACTGGAACTATAACTGTTCAATAGATATTCTACAAAAAGTGCTTTAGATACTTTTTGTAGTTTAATTTAATTACATTGTTACTCAAAGTTTATCACATATGTATTACATTTGAGATAATATAGAGTATTACTTAATTATCAAGGTTCGATGATAATAAAAAAAGGAAGGAAAAATTTTAAAATGTAAAATACATTGTTGTCACTCACTCACTCTCACTCTTCAGTCTTGATGTTTAGACACATGAATCACAGTTAGTAAAACTGGACAAAAATGACTAAGAGTCACTTTAAAGTTGTGGCCACAAAGAAATTGTACTAACATGTATGCATTCCCCCATATTTCAACACAGAAGGTCAGATGTGGAGCAATCATAGAACAATATAGAATGTACAATCCTTTATCATCTATCAACTCTTTTGTTTTATGTATTTATTTCTTCTTTGTATAGTTGATGTGTTTTCCAACTCAAGTTATGACTAATATGACTAAAAACTTAGTTTCTCTAACTCTTTTCATTTCTACACCATCTAAAATAATTGGAGCATTCATACATTTTTATTTGTTACTAAATATCATAACGTGTGTTTTATCAAAGATTAGTGATCATTTATTTCTATCAAGCCAACTTTTTATTTTTTCAAATTCTTGTTTAACTACACTCAACACCTGTTCTTTATTTTTGCCAGAGTAGAACATGGTGGTATCATCTGCAAACAGTATACAATTTAACAACTTAGATACATTAACAATATCATTGATATACAGTATAAACAATTTTGGCCCAAGGACCGACCCCTGGGGCACACCATAGATTATATTTAATAATCCAGATTTGACACAATTTATCTGTACAAACTGTTTTCTGTTATCTAGATAGCTTGAGACCCATTAATATGCAACCCCTCTAATTCCGTATTTTCTCATATTTTTAAGAAGTATAGTATGATCAATAGTGTCAAATGCTTTTTTAAAATCCACAAAAATGCTCACAAAATAATCCTCATCTATTGCAGTGTATGTTTCTTCTGTTAGTTCTATGGTTGCTATTGAAGTACAAAGACATAAGATACAAAGACATAAGATAATGTTTTCTTGCTGGAATTCCCAACGTACACGTGCTGGTAGCGTCATGCTGGTGTGTGTGGGTGTGGCTGAGACAGCTGCACAGCTGTTCCACATAGTGTGTGAGAGGCGAACAAGAGCCAACTGTCATCATGGCCACAGGTTGCGAGCTTACATTAGTATGGGTTGTATATAGATATAACCATGAGAGTCACATAATTGGCCACTGGAGATGGAAGGCAGGGTGACATAGTGTAGCTCTGTGATGCCTCTCTGCCCCACACCCTCTATATGTCCTTCCTCGCCTGTCCCCTTTCCTCTATGCCAGCTCCTCTTCTCTGCACCAGCTGACACTAATCTGCAGTCCCTCTATTCATGTTCCCTCTAAAAAGCCCTAATGAGCTCCCTGAGGGGATGACTATCCTGACAGAGCTGCCACCCCCACTCATGCTGCATTAATGGGGTATAGCAAGCTTTTGGTAGATTGTACTGCTTGTTCATTTGATGATAAGGGTCATTGAACAGAGAGCAGCCAGGTCACAGTTGATTCCACTGCTTCCCTTAAAAAATGCTGAAGTGTTAGCAGAGAACCTGCAGTCATTCATCTGTCTGTGTGCGACAGAGACAGCACTGATGTTGAGGCCTGCTGACACTGAACACTGTATAAAGACTCAGCATAAAGCTTGCTGTCATTCTTTGTCATTTAGGTTAATGTGTTAGAACATAACACACTGTTATGTAGACTGATGACTGATGGTCAACAATGACAGTATTTAGCATACCATATGTTTAATCAAAAGGGGTTCATGCTAAAGTATGAACATTTTGTTGAGTTCATGTTAACATTTCATATGATAAAATTTCAAAGAACAGGAAGCTATGCACCCACAATTAAAAATATGTATGTTGTATTGCAATAATACATACAGAGTGGTTAGAGAGGTTACAAAACTAGTCCATGTTAGAGGTAAGTTAATGAGGGTTTACAGCATTCATACAGTAGGAGTGTGTAACATTATAATGGCATGAACTGTCCTACCTGGTT
Organism: Leuresthes tenuis; assembly: GCF_036924035.1. Lineage (NCBI taxonomy): Eukaryota > Metazoa > Chordata > Actinopteri > Atheriniformes > Atherinopsidae > Leuresthes > Leuresthes tenuis. Next base: position 36,638,586 of record NW_027325364.1, read on the forward strand.
TGAAATGAGGCAAGGAGTTAACACCAGGCCACGTATCCTCAGTTGGAGTTCCAAGGACCTGACAAAGACGACAAGAATAGAGAGGAAAAAAATGAGCAAAGGAAAAAGTTAATCTGGTTGATTATTATAACCCCATGCCAATGAACGTGGGACGTAAAGAAAATGAAAAAGAATAAAGTGGATTTTACATTAACTAAAAATGAAGTTTTATTTTATTGCAGACAGTATGAACCCGGGATATTCAAAGTTTTTTTCATAATTTCACTATTAATAATGAATACTGAATACCGCTCTCAGACTGATCAGTTGAGCCTTCCTTTTTAAATTCTGCAGAATGACCTGCTGCTGTTGAACAGTACATATGTTACTGAAATGTTAATTCCTCTTTCTGTTGCTGCACTTCAAGATTGTCTCATTTTTAAAGGTTGTGGTCAAGTCAGCATACAAGCTATACATAAGAACAGTGAATCAGAGCAATAGCAGTGCATAGAATAATCTGCATTTCTTTCTTAATATTTTTTTTACCTTTCAAACTGCATGACAGTTACATGTTCAAAGGAGAGAATCTGTGCCTGCTGATTCTGAATGATCATTTTCTTATAAAAGCACACTGTAGTTCATTTCCAAGTTGCAATTGTGCACCTCTGTGTAAAATACTGTCTCTAGAAATACAATACAATCCAATCCAGTTTAATTCATAAAGCACTTTAAAACAACCACAGTGGACCAAAGTGTTGTACAGAAAAAATAAAAACAAAATTAAAAGAATAAAATACAAGAATAGATTAAAATTAAAACAATAAATAATAAATGCAGACTAAGTAGTCCCAGTCTGAAGCTTTTAGAGCAATGAAAACAATGTTAAGTTAGTTTGATGCTTGTGCGATAAGTAAACTCGACATAAAACGTAGTAATACTACGTTTAGCTTCCCGAATAGCGGTAGTGCAGCTGTTCCATACTTGCCAAAACAGTAGCCAGTCAGCCGCAAGGCCCAACCTCCTTGCATTGGCTTCAATAGTGCTTAAGACTTCTTTAATGAACAATACAAGGCTTAGTGCGAGGGCTTTTAGTGTCCCTAACTGCACCAATCACACAGTGATCGCTCAGATCATTAGCAAAAACTCCTGTGGAAGAATATTATCTGGAATGTTGGTAATTAAAAGATTGATAAGGGATGATTTACTTGGGCATTTTGGGTTAAGATGAGTTGGGCATTCAATAAATTGAGTGAGGTTACGAGCCAAACACTGGGCCTTAAAAGGATCAGATGCTTGTAAAAGCCAGTCCCAATTAAAATCGCCTACCAAAACGATTTCCTTGAATTTCAGTTGATATAACAGCTGCATTAAAGAGGATAATGTCTCTGTTTTAGTGAAAGGAGGCCTATAGCAAACAATAGTTGGTTGCGCACCAGACAAGACAATACTTAAAGCTAAGAAATCAAACTGTTTAGCAAAAGATTTGGAAAGCAAGACTGGATCTGACATAGATTTTTTTAGGGCGATCAGGGCGATTAGAGCAGAAAATATTGAAACCCTCAATTGCTACATCTTTGTCAAAAACAGATTTTGAGAGCCAGGTCTCAGAGATGACAATTACATCTGCACCGGTTGACTCAACCCAAATTTTCAGCATATTCATTTTCATGTTAGAAAGCAGACTGCAAGCATTTATATGTATGACATGCAAACCAGACATATTCTTAAAATCAGATGGCGTGCTACATGTAACTGGGGGACCAGGATTTGGGTGAATACTAGTCAGCAGAAGACGCATAAAACAAAACAGTTCCGCTTAATGCTCAATACAGTCAAACCCTTAAAAGAATTAATATTAGTATTTCCTCGTATAGCACCTATGTGGTTCATAAGAGAGAACGCATTAGGGAAACGGCAAATAAACAACTCACACGGACAGAAGAACTAATCAAATTGAGCAATATTTACGTGCAGTAGTCAATCAATTTGCTCAGGTCTTAGTGGGGAAGTTACACCGCTTTTGATTGTCAGCCGCGGGCATAGAGATTCTGGATTCCTGACCACAGAACCGCCAAGATACCATGCCATGGCGAGGCAAAGAGCCAAGGAAAAAAACACCATGACTGCAACCATGGGGCAGATCCAGATGGCAACCATAAGCAGCGGCAGCAGCAACTCCCGGCACTAGCCCAGCAGCTCCTGATGACAGCCACCAGCAGCACCCAGCGCCAGCAGCTCCCAGTATCAGCCAGTAGCGGCTTGCGGTCTTTGGCTCCCGGTGCTGGCCCAGTAGCTCCCAATGAACTAAGTCAGGCCGGGGCTTTGCAGGATCTTAAAACTTTTCTTGATCCAGGCCATCTTCTTCAGGATGTGAATCTTAAGTATGAGATCCAGGTTAGTCCATGTAGGGCAGTGAAAAGGATGAAAGATGAAATTAAAGCTGATGCTAAGGAGAGAATTGTTAAACAGCATGGTATCCGAGAAACAAATTCTCCGATTGATCCTCTCCAATTCGCGTATCACATGAGCAGAGGCGTTGATGATGCCAAAATATTCATCCTGGACACTGTACACAGACACTTGGAACTACCCCTCAGCCAGACTCCTGTTTTTGCGGATTTCTCTTCCGCATTCAACACCCTTCAACATCCTGGCCAACAAACTCTCCTCCCGCTTTCACCTGGAAGTCCAGCTCATCCTGTGGTTACTGGACCTTCTCACTCACAGATCACAGAGCGTGCTTGTCAACTTCACTTTCTCTGACCTACGCTACACCTCCACTGGCTCTCCACGGGGCTGTGCCCTCTGCCCACTGTTCTTCATCCTCTACACCAATTAATGCAGATCTACACAGCTATTAATGCAGATCTACACAGCTATTAATGCAGATCTACACAGCCCATCTCCCACCTGGTGAAATAGGCTGACGATACAGTCCTCCTGTCTCTGCTGTCAGGTCCTTCACAGCAACACGGATCGGCTCTCCAGTTTGTGGATTGGTGTGACAGGAGCTGAACATCAACAAGATCAAGGACATGGTGGTGACATTTTACAACCAGCGGAGGGCGCTGGCCACAGCAGTCACCCCCATTACCCATGGAGAGCCTGTTGAGCTTGTGGAGGAGTCTGTTAAAATTCTCCGCCAACACGGAGGAGATCCTCAGAAAGTGTCACCAGAGGCAGTATCTCCTTAGGAAGCTCAACTCCTTTGGATTAAGTAAGATCATTCTCTTCATTTAGAGCATCATCACCTTCTCCATCACCTGCTGGTTCTATTCTACCAGCCTCTAGAACAGGAACCGCCTGCAGAGGACTGCCACTGTTTGTTCCAAAATGATCGGATTACCCCTCAGGACTCTGTCTGCTGTTTATGAACACTTGTTTTATGAACATGCAGGTTAGCGAACCGGATCATACAGGACCCTTCACAGGCCCTCTTTTCATCATTTGAGTGGCTTCCATCGGGTCGCCGGCTTCACTGCCCTGCCTGCAGGACACAGAGGAGAAAGGCTACCTATGTGCCCAGGGCTGTCAAACTCCTAAACTCTTAACCCCTGTCCTTACTCTCATACATACACACACACACACGTACACACCCCCACACACTCATACAAATAGACTTTGCGGCTTTGCTTTGCGGTAAGATGTATTGCATCACTTCCTCTTGCTTTGTGTGTGCACTGTGACATTTCTTGCTGCTCTTGAACTACTAATAATCACCTTATTTCTCCCTATAATTTACACATCTTACTCTTAAGATGTGTAATCTTAAGAGTAAGATGGCTTCACATCTTAACTCTATCGCATTCTTGTTATATTCTAACGCTCACTCTTTTTCACTTTTTAGCGGTGTGTCGGGTTCTCTAGCTTAGCATGGCTACAAGTTCTCTTCCTCCATCTCCTGCTTTCACCTGCTCCGTGTGTCAGATGTTTAGCTACTCCCTCCTTTAGTGATAATGGTACATGTAACAACTGTAGTCTTTTTGTAGTTTTGGAGGCGAGGTTATCTGAATTGGAAGGTCGGCTCTGCACTGTTGAAAACCACCCAATCAGCCAGGCCCCTTTAGTTGGTGCGGAGCCAACTAGCCTAGTTAGCTCTATTATTCGTCCTCTAGCAGATCAAGAGCAGCCGGGACTTAAGAGTGGCTGGGTGACTGTCAGGAAGAGGAGTCATAGTCCTAAAGTCAAGCCCATGGTTCACCATCAACCTGTCCACGTTTCAATTAGATTTTTCCCACTGAGCAACACACCCGCTGAGGACAAAACCCTGGTAATTGGCAGCTCTATAGTCAGAAACGTGGCATTAGCGACACCACCGACCATAGTCAAATGTATCCCAAGGGCCAGAGCGGGTGACATAGAATCCTATTTAAAACTGCTGGCTAAGGATAAGCGTAAATACGGTAAAATAGTTATTCACATCAGCGGTAATGACACCCGCTTACATGTGACATTATTGTGGTTATTAACTTGTGTTTCCCTGTTCCAACAGGTATCCTTTGAATGGCGTTATGGTGTTTTTCCCCCCTCTTTTCCCTCTTTTCTGTCTTCTCAAACCCCAGCTGGTCGAGGTGTATGGCCACCCTGCCTGAGTCTGGTTCTGCCAGAGGTTTCTTCCTGGTTCTGCCAGAGGTTTCTTCCTGGTTCTGGTTCTGCCAGAGGTTTCTTCCTGGTTCTGCCAGAGGTTTCTTCCTGTTAAAGGGAGTCGTTCCTTTCCACAGTCCCTCAGGCTCAGGACGGGAGATTGGACTGAAGACAAGTTTCGGTGCAATCTGTTGGTTTCCTTAGCTAGAATATTAATTTTTGAATTGGCTCTATATGAATTAATTTGATTATGATTACAATGAATTGAATTCCAATTGGCTTGAATTGGACTATATTACTTAAGTGCCTTGAGATGACAATTGTTGTAATCTGGCGCTATATAAATAAAATTGAATTGAATATATATATATATATATATAGAGAGAGAGAGAGAGAGAGAGATACAATATATACACACCTTTAATGTTTTTTCTTTATTTTCATGACTACTTCAATTGTAGATTCTCACTGAAGGCATCAAAACTATGAATGAATACAAATGGAATTATGTTGTCAACAAAAAAGTGTGAAATAACTAGATTCCTCAAAGTAGCCACCTTTTGCTTTGTTGACAGTGCTGCAAACCTTTGGCCTTCTCTCAATGAGCTTCATGGTGTCACCTGAAATGGTTTTCATTTCACAGGCGTGCCTTGTCATGTTTCATTTGTGGAATTTCTTCCCCAGAGTTTTGAGCAGAGCACATAATCAAATACCACACAGCATTGACAGCGCAAGTACATATTGTAGCAAGTCCATAGTGACAAACAGAAACACAAACAATGGCATGTTCATGGAAGCATATCCACACACACACACGCACGGGATGCTTTTAGCAAGCATCTAGCACTCACTGCGTTAGTCTGACCATGTCCACGCTGAGGTTTATTTCATGGAATGTGCATGGAGCTGGGACCAGGGAGAAGAGATTAAAAATCTCCAATAAATTAAAGGATTTACAGGCGGACATTGTTTTATTACAGGAGATTAATTTATCAAAGACTGTAGCTGATGTTCTCACCACAGCACAGTTTCCTCATGTGTACTCAGCCTGTTACAACTCCAGACAAAGAGGTGTAGCCATTCTGATAAATAGAAGAGTAAATTTCACCGTAAACAACACAGTTATAGATCCAGAAGGTAGATTTTCTAATAGTTAATTTATCTATTCAAAATATGAATTTATGCATTGCAAATATATATGGTCCAAATGTGGATGACCCCTCATTTTTTCACTCCTTTTTCACTTCACTCTCTGATCACTCAGATAACACACTCATCATAGGAGGGGACTTTAACATGGTAGTAGACTCAGGAGTAGACAGACTCAGTACTTCAGGAAGTCAGCGGAACTGGCAGTCCACGAATATTGTTAAACAGTATATGAAAGATTTTGGTCTTTGTGATGCTTGGCGCTCCCACCACCCCACTCTTAGAGAATACACCTTCTTCTCACCGGTACACCACTCATATTCAGGAATAGATTATTTCTTAGTTAGCAGTTCCTTGATGAGGGATATTTAAGACACCAAAATCCACCCCATCACTATCAGTGATCACGCTCCAGTTTCTATCACACTGAAGAATAACAGAGTTACACCACCAGCTAGGAATTGTAGATTTAATACATCATTACTAAAAGACCCTGATTTTATTCATTATTTCAAAATGGAATGGTATATTTAGAAAATAATGACCTGCCAGGAATGTCAGCTTGTATTCTTTGGGAAGCCGGAAAAGCAGTTATGAGAGGCAAAATAATCTCTTTTTCATCAAATAAGAAAAAGAGGGAAAGTTCAAGGATATCAGATTTAGAACTCAGGATTAAATCATTAGAAGTTGTCTACAGTACCTCCAAAGAGGAACACACACTGAATGAACTAAGAAAAGCTAAACTTGAATTAAACTAAATTATTAACAGTTTCTGATACAAAGACTTCGCTTGGAGAACTTTGAGCACGGCAATAAATCTGGAAGGTTCCTAGCTAACCAACTAAAGAGAAACAAAGAGAAAACAACAATCACTTCTGTTAGAGACTCAAAAGGAAATGTCTCCCATGACCCCGATGTAATCAACAATGCTTTTAGGGACTTCTATAAAACCTTATATTCATCACAAAATGATCCATCAGACAGTAACATAGATCAGTTTCTTAGTAATATCAACCTTCCAAAATTACAAACCGAACAGGCAATGGCTCTGGATTCACCTCTTTCTATAGGAGAACTCCATGAAGCCCTTCAACATATGCCTAGTAACAAAGCCCCGGGACCAGATGGTTTTCCAGCAGAGTTCTACAAAGAATTTTGGACTGTTTTGGCACCTGCATTTCACAAAATGGTATTACAAGTTAAGCAGAATGGCAGATTATCCCCACACATGAACTCTGCTAACATTATCCTGCTACAGAAACCAGGAAAAGACCCCAAACTTCCATCCAGCTACCGCCCAATATCTCTAATAAATGCAGACCTCAAAATAATTTGTAAAGCCGTCGCCAAAAGAATGGAAAAAATAACTCCACTTATAATACATCCTGACCAGACAGATTTTATAAAGGGTAGACACTCATCCGCTAACACTCGCAGGCTAATTAATCTCAGACTATTCTACCATCAACAACCTGGAAACCACAATAGTCTCTCTAGATTTGATTTGCATTGGATTGAGTGAATTGGAAATATTTATTCGCAGCATTAAACAAATTCGGGTTAATGGGTGTATTTCAAATATAACCCAGCATATTATAAAACAGAGTGTATTGTGACTGGAGAAGGTGGCAAATGTGGGCACAAAGTAGGCGGAAAATATATGACCAACCTTAAGTGGCACCTGAAAGCTCGGGACAAGGATATTTTTTCGAAGCTAAGTTACAAGTGCTGTTAACATATTGTATACATACAATGTTACCTGACAAACGGCTCATGATAAATTTCATAGTAAGCTTATAAATTAATAAGTTTTCCACATACTCCTGGAGCAAATGGGCTGCTAACTTCAGGCTAAAATTAGCTTTGTTATGCTAACGTCAATTCATTCTGTTTTTAAAAAAAATATGCATCTGGCAGACAAGGCCAAGTTGAGCATATCTGTTCCTCATCCATCACTCATATTTGGGGCATGTTCATTTTACTTTAGCAAATTCTGAGAAATAAAGCCACAATTGCCGAAGTAGAATGTTTTTGTTCTTGGCTTGTTTTGAAGTAATGAACATTGATTACACTCTTACCACTTTATCTGTGTGTAATGCACAATCCTTAGATCAGAAAGTATTTGCCGTTGGGTGGAAACCTTATATGTCTACAACCATTCCTTTATTATTGTAATTATTGGTTAAAGTAGCCAATCTGCAAGCTCACAATGTGTTACAATGTGTTGAATTTATAGATCTGCTATTTTCACAACTTATGTGTGACACTGCCCAACAGCAATATCCAACACTTATTGACCTAAATTAATTTGTAAAAAGACTATACTTCTTTTTTCTTTTTTTGACTAAAACTGACTAAAACTGAGCTGTGTAATTTTGAGTTTTTGTCGACTAAAACTATCACATATAGAAGTGACTTAAATTTGACTAGAACTAATAAGCATTTCAGTCCAAAAGTACAATACATATTGACAAGCCACAAAGCTTCTGGGAGAATGTCATTTGGAAACTTCAGAAAAAGTGTGTAAACGATCTGCCAAATGATGGATGCCAACCGTGCGTATTTTTGTACACGTGCACGAGGACAATAAATTTGCATACTCTATGCCCAAAATAATACCATATAAGGCTACGCTTCCTCTCTCCTGTGCGAGGAAGTGTTGAGTGTTGAGTCATGATAATGGCATCAAGGTGAAAAAAAGAACAACTTTACGGGCTTCGAGAATGAAGTTCTGCTTTCAGAGATTCAAAAAGGAAAATCGGTCATTTTTAGCAGTGTCAGCAGTGGAATTGCAGGACCTGCTAAAGAGAAGAAAGCAATTACGAGTGCTGTTAATTCCATGTCACCTGTACGATGTCACCGAAATAAAGAAGAAATGGTTAGATATGAAAATGGCTTAAAATCTTTTTTTTTTTAATGTCTTGCCATGTCTTGCCATGGGCAAGCGCTTGATGACTGCGCTCGAAGTCATGCAATCAGTTGTTGCCTCATCATTATGGCACTTTGATGGGGAGATCCATGGGGTCTTCTGGCACCACACCTTCAGGTCTGCCTGGGCTGGTTCAGGTAGTGGGAGACCCTCGTTCATGGCAATATTGTGCAAAACGCAGCATGCCTTCCATCAAGCAAACTTGATTCAAATAACAGCGTCACTATTTTACGAAACTCCTACGACTCTGGATCACTCGTAAATTCTGTTCATTCCTGAAAGAAAACTTGAAATATGAAAACATCGGTGAATGTGAAATTCTCTTGAATAACTCGTACGCACGACTTAAGAACAAATCTGTTCTGTCATGTTCCATGGTTACTTTTTGTTTTTGCACATTGTCTTGTCACTTCCGGTTTTATTTTGTATACGAACTTCCCCTCTCGTTTCAGATATTCAGTCCTGAAGTCGAGCGTTACTCCTTCAGTGTTTTGCTTTGCTAATATTTTTCAGTATCTGTAGTTCCCTTGGATAAATTTCCATAGCCTGATTTTGGTTTCCTCCTTTCGGAGAGTTTATCTTGTAATCGTTTTTGCAGTACCTCCATTTAGGGAGAGTTATTTTGATAATAGAATTAAAGTTTACAATTCTCCTACAGTTCCTCCTTTTGACAGAGGGTTTTCTTTGTTGCCTTTTTAGAAGAGAGTGTAAAATTAAGTATTCAATTTTACAAGATTTTTCATTTTCCTCCCTGAGTGGAGTTGATGTTATTTTTGATAGTTTTATACAGACATCTGTCTCTACTTTAATTATAGTGTTCAGTGTCATAGAGTGTTTCAACGTATTTGTTCCACTGAAGGGAGACCTGTTAAGACATTTATTTATAATAAACTATCTTACTTTGAAACCTATCTGTCACGGTTTATTTTCCGTTCCATGTCTTGTCTTGTCATTTCCTGTTTTATTTTGAAAAATCACTAATTTTGTCCTCTCGTTTCAGGTGACTTGCCCTTCCTCCCGTGTCATGCGTCTCATTGTCTTCCCTGATTCCCAAGTGTTTCCACCTGTTCCTCTTGGTCCCTCATGTTCAAATAGTCTGCGTTTCCCTTGCCTTGTGCCAGTATATTGTCTCATTGTCTTGTCTTGTTGCCACAGATTCCACGAGCCTGCAGCGAGCGACTCTCCTGCAGTGCTGTCTTGCTTTGTAATTTATTTCACTTCCATAGCCTTAGTTATTTATTGTTACGGTAAGTTTCATAACTTTGTTTTTCCTCCGTTTTGAAGGAGTGATTTTTCGTTGTTACCTGTCATAGATAGGTGCCTATGTTTTAATCCGCCTCATTTTGAGAGCGTGACTTCGTTTTGTTAAAGTGTTCATAGCTTTTGGTTTTCCTCCCAGTTGGAGAGATTTTATGTTTGTTCATTTTCATAGCCGCGCTCCTCCTCCACCATAGATACGGAGGAGAGCGCTTAGGAGTTTTATAGACAGTTTCTTTGCACTGCCGGGAGAGCGCCCTGCAGTGCTGTGATCTTGTGTTTGTTTATTTAAATAAACCATCTTAAAACCACGACCCTGCATCTGTGTCTTGAATCCCTCTGGTACTGACACTATCCTGCAAGTGTGTCCTGTGTCCTGCCTGTTTCTGACAAGTTCGTACAAACAGTTCTTGCATGAGGCCCGCTGTCCCTGCTGTGAAATAGGGATGAGGCTTGGTTATGTTCTGGGGCTGCTTTGCTACATCTAGCACAGGGTGTCTTGAATCTGTGCAGGGTACAATGAAATATCAAGACTATCAAGGCATTCTGGAGAGAAATGTACTGCCTAGTGTCAGAAAGCTTGTTCTCAGTCTCAGGTCATGGGTCTTCCAACAGGATAATGACCCAAAACACACTAACCCTAAAAACACCCAAGAATGGGTAAGAGCAAAACATTGGCCTTCTATGAGCTTTGATCTAAATCCTATTGAACATCTGTGGAAGGAGCTGAAACATGCTGTCGAGAAAAGGCACCCTTCAAAACTGGAGCAGTTTGCTCATGAGGAGTGGGCCAAAATACCTGTTGACAGGTGCGGAAGTCTCATTGACAGTTACAGAAATTGTTTGATTGCCTCAAAAGGTTTTGGTACAAAATATTAAGTTCAGGGCACCATCATTTTTTGTCCAGTCCTATTTCATTAATTTTTTTTTAATTCTGTTGAATTACAATTCAAAAGCAGTGTCTGATTTTCATTGGTTGATTTTCAGTAAATTTTTATTTATTTTTAATTTTGTCAGTTTCAAGTTATTTCAGTGACCATTGTGGGTTTTTCGTTTATTAACAGAGGGGTACCAACAAATTTGTCCACGTGTGTAAATATTATCCAGTCTCAAAAGTATAGTAAATTTATACTATAGTATCGCAGTAAAGTATAGAGAATCAGCATAAGTAAACAATTTATTCACAGATACAGCAATCCAATAAACATTGAAATATAAGTAAAAGTATTTTAACTCTGCCCTCAGCAGTTTGCTCTGGAACAAAACATATATTTCCATTTTTCTGCCTACTTGCTACCTGACAGATCCTATTTCATGCTTAGCAGCACATAACAGCTGGTTCGAATTTATATAATGTTTTCCTCAGGTAATATGTTACTCTCTGAGGTGTAAATTATTGTGAAGTGTTGTCACCTCGATACCTGCTGTGGATGTTAGCTGACACGCTGGTGGGGTCTTGCTCCAAAACTTTAAAAGTATCAAAATACATTTTCAAATAGGCTCAGTCAACCACATATTTTGAGATATATTTTCTCACCTCAAAAGATTCTTAAACTACAAAATGTGCCAGATCCAAGGCAACAGATAATTATGGAAATCATGGCTTTATGGTACCTATGAAGGTAAGAACTGACCCAGGAGTGAATTTTTATGTTGTGAATCACTGCATATGTGCCACATCAAGGACTCACCAGAAATATCCTCTCGAGCTGGTCCTGGATGTCCTTCATTCCAGGAAAGGCAGCCACTCCTTGGATCATCTCAATAAAAATGCAGCCCACTCCCCTAAAAGAGAGAATCAGTTTAAGTGTTTACAGATCTTGTAGTTTGCTTTATTTGTCCTGGTCATACAAAATCTACAGTTGAAAATTAATCATAAAATGTTTGTACTTTGTGCACATCTCAATTCTGATTCTATAAAAGTCAGTGTGAGGAGATTTATTTTCATCTACACATCTGGTACGCTAAATGTAGGAAGGAAATTGTAGGGACATCAAGTGGAATCTTACATAGATGGAGAAAGAACAAGGTGTTTCTGTGTGTTTAGTTAGTTCTCATTTATTATTTATTAATTTCCTGTCAGATGCTCAGTGCACATATGCCAAGAAAGAAAAAAAAGAACCTGGATTTCATCCCTTCAAACGTCTACATTCCTTCCAATAATAGGAAGACACTGCTTCATCTCCAAGTCTCAGCTTTAACCTCAGCATCCAGTATTTCTGCTGCTGAGGTAGATAATGAGTGTGTGGACAAAAGGTCAGCTCAAAGAATATAGTTTTCATTTCCAGGCTAACACCACTCTTTCGTTCATTTTCTCTGAAGCTTGATACAGTTTGAAACAGACCAACAAGAAAACTAATCTATGTCTAAAACCTAGAAATAACTCTGACGTTATGTCAGAATTTAATATTGTTGATTTCAAAATCCTGGAGGAAACAGTTTGGCATCTGAAATCAACAACTTGCACTGTTGACATAATACCATTTGACTTTTTAAACACTGCTTTTACCTCAGTGGAAAGTGATCTCCTACAAATACTTAACAGCTCACTGGCTTCAGGCATTTTTGCCAAGTCACTAAAGACAGCTGCCATTAAGCTACTCCTAAAGAAGAGAACTCTAGGCGCCTCTGTGATGAGCAACTACAGACGTGTCTCTCTCTTTTATATCCAAGATTATTGAGAAAGTTGTATTTAACCAGCTCAATGACTTTATGAATGAAAGTGGAAGTCTCGATAACTTTCAATCAGGCTTCCGATGTCATCACAGCACTGAAACTGGTCAAAGTGTTAAACAACATTAGGTTGAATACTGATTCTGGATATGTTTCAGTCCTGTTCTGTTGGATCTCAGCGCTACATTTGATACTATAGATCACAGAATCTTGTTGCACAGGTTGGAAAACTGGGTTGGACTTTCTGGAGCGGTCCTTAACTGGTTCAGGTCCTATTTAGAAGGCCGGAGTTATTTTGTTAAAATTGGAAGCTATAAAGCTATGAATGAGTGGCCATGACTTGTGGAGTCCCCCAGGGGTCAATTCTTGGACCTCTTCTGTTTAACTTGTATATGCTCCCTTTGGGTCAGATGTTACAGAACTTTAATATCAATTATTACAGTTATGCAGACGATACACAACTGTGTCTCTGTCACCAGATGACTGCAGCCCAGCAGATGTACTGTGTCAGTCTCTGGAGGAAATAAACACCTGGATGTAAGAGAATTTTCTACAATTAAATGAAGACAAAACTGAGATCATTCTGTTTGGAAGCAAAGAGAAGAGGGTCAGCATTGGTAAATACCTTGAGACTCGGACCCTTACAATCACTGACCAAGTTCATAACCTTGGAGTGTTGATAGACTCAGATCTGACTTTCAGCAGCCACATCAAAGCTGTCACCAAGGCAGCTTTTTACCAACTCAGAAACATCAGAATTAAAGGTTTTATCCCAAAAAGACCAGGAGAAACTCATCCATGCATTCATCTCCAATAGACTCCATTACTGTGATGGTCTTTTAACTGGACTTCCCAAAAAGAGCATTAAACATCTGTAGCTCATCCAAAACGCTGCTGCTAGAGTTTTAACCAGGACTAAGAGATCTGAACACATCACACCAGTTTTAAAATCTTTACACTGGCTTCCAGTCAGTCACAGAATAGATTTTAAAAGCCTACTGATGGTTTACAAATCCCAGAACGGTTTAGGCCCAAAATACATCTGTGATATGTTCAGAGAATATAAACCCAGCAGAGCTCTTAGATCCAAGGACTCAAGTCAGCTGGTCCAGTCCAGAGTCCAGACTAAACATGGAGAAGCAGCATTTAGCTGTTATGCTGCAAACAAGTGGAACAAACTGCAAGTGGAGATTTAACATTCTCATGAGAGGGTTCGTATGGAAATGTACGAAAAGTTATGCACAGATTTTTGTGCATTATCCTAGGAATATCCAATGACACGAGCGACCGGTGCGCATGTGCAATACCCTGCAGTGAAAAATGGCTTCCATTTGTTTCAGCTATTGAATGTCAGTTGGCGAAACAGAGTGGCAGGAATCATGATTTTTCTGGGTGTTGACCCTACTTAGTGGTGGCCCCTACAGGTGTTCCACAGGTGATAGTAGAATAGGTCAAGAGCTTTCTAAAACTGTTTACAACTGGTCTGTATCCCATTCTGTTGCTGCTGTGTAAGACTTCAAAAGTGTCTCAGGTTCAAGGTTCAAAGATCACCTGTGAGGAGCAGGAGCTGCCCACAATTTCCAACCTGACACATGTTACTCCCTAGGTCAAGACCTTACAATGAGGTCTTCACTTTTGTCCTACACCAAAGTTTAATTATCATCTTGCTCCAAGGTCCTTTGAGGTGTACTTTCTCAGATCCTTGTTAAGACCAAGCTGGATGAAATAATTCAAACATGTTTTAAGGGGTAGTTAAAATATTGACATCTGCTTAATACACTGTCAGACTTTTAAATATGGACCAGTTTAGACCCGGTTTTCCCCATAATTTACAGTGAGTTTCATATTATATTTTCTAATGACTAAATATGGCCAATTATACCTACTGTATCCCTTTCCCCAGGCTGACAGAATGGTCGTAGATGACCAAGACTTCAGTATATTGTAGTGCCAATAGATATTTGGACATACAGTTTTAGCTTTTGCATACATAGCTTTACAAATGTTGTTTATTAGCGATGACGTGAAGATGATGAAGGAATTTCCGTACACTTACAGTGTTTCTTAACATTTTGATCTTGCAAATTCAGCCAGCCTGGGTCTTATTTTATTGGCTCCACCCTGTCCAAACTGTGTTGTTTAACTCAGAACAGAACTGCTACGAGTGTGTGGTGTCTGTAGCTGTTTATTTGTTAGAGCACCTATTTAATGATAATTTTTATTCACTTTTATCCCTGACCATTTTTATCTGTTTTGATTTATTTATCCATCCGTTCCCTTATTTATTGTTGAAATTAACTGCACTGATCTCCAAACGGTGGATGAGTGAAACGCAATTTTGTTTTTATGTGACGCATAAAAACGACAAATAAAATCTTTTTATAACTTTTTATATGTGAAAAAGGTGGTGAGATGATGCAAATGCAGACTAAGATAGACAGGAGGATGAGGAGGAACAGAACCTGATTTATCTAAAGCTAGAACAAAAAGCAAAAAGTCCGAAAACCATGAACTAAACTATGAGAAAACAAAACCCCTAAGAAATAACAAAACCAGACTATAACCATGAACATGATCACGAATCAACAAAGAACAAACCATTGATAGTAACAGCAAGGATCTGAAAATGACAATAAGAAACCAGAGAGCTTAAATACTGTGGGAACTGATTAGTGAAAGATTGCAGCTGAGAGAATTTAACAGGTGTGACAGATGAGCTAATAAACTGAACATGGGGACTGAGGAAACAATGAGTAAAAATATGGAATGAGAAACGAAACAGAATTAAGACAAGACACAACCCAAAGAAAATCTAAAACAAACATGAGTAGTTTAAAAAGCAAACTAAAGACTAGAATATAAAATTAAGAAAACCTTATAGCAAACCAATAACTCAAGAACACAAACCAAAGTGAAACAATGAACCCAGAAACCCAAGTATTCCAAAAAATACTCAAACCCTAATAAATAGAGATTAGGGAAACTCTGAATTATCCATTCCAGAAAGAGAGGTACCTGAAACTCTGAGTCAATCACCATGGTAACAGACTCTGTGAACATAACCTGCCCGCTGGCAGGTTTACTATAAGAAACGTAGAGTTTCTACCCGTCTCCTCCCACATTAAGAAAGCTGGTAGACATGGATTGCCCATTCCTACCAAATCCGATTGACATCAAAGCCTTATTGATTCGAAATGCTTCATATCGTCAGAGAATCTTCCGACCCAGATGAGACGTTTTATCATTTCCAGAGGACTATCTGTTTGAACACTGCCACTTTTCCTCAAACAGTATCATTTATCTCAATAACATTCTCTGGCCAAATATCACCAACCTTCAACACCATGGACGTGCACTCACATCAGAGCAAAAACACGCTACGTTTTTTTTTCAAATGGTAAAGAGCTGTAAGGAAAATAACCCTCGCACTGAAACACCTGTTACCAGTGATGGTAGTGTTCTCCGGACACAAACCTGTTAGAACCATAAAAGAGGAATTCCACAGGATTGCAGGTGACCGATGTAGAAATCATACACTCTATTATTTTAAATGATGATATACATTCTGCTGCGACCTCAGAGTTCATATGTGATACAGCTTACATCATCACAAATGTAGAAGCCAAGTGGCCTGGCTCTGTGCATAATTCCCGGATTTACCGGGAGTGTAGTCTGAGCAACAGATTTGCACGTGGTAAGGAAGCTAAAGCTTTGTACAAATGTTCTTTGTCTCCCTTTTTAAATGCACTCAAATGTGTATTCTACAATTACAGGACAGTTTGATGGCTACCTCCTGGGGGAATCAAGGTTATCCATGCCAGCCCTCTTTGTTGACCCCTTAGCTGGGGCTCCAACAACGTTTTAATGCAGCCCTCTGCAGGACTAGAGCCTGGGTTGAGATAGCCATAGGCATACTCAAATCCCGGTTCCAGTGCCCGTGTAAGCTCAGGGTCACCCCAGAGAGGGCATGTGACATTGTGGTATGTGTTGTTCGCCATAATATTGCAATTATTAGAAGAGAGCAACACCCTGCCGTACAAATTAATGACCCTGGGCATAACCATTCCATCCACTCTGCAGATGTCCAGGATGGAAGGGCTGCAAGGGACATAATCACCCGAAATTACTTTTGAGTCAAAATAAAATACAGACAAATTCACATGATTTGATTCTTCTTTATTCCTTAAAAGTACAAAAGCAACAGTCAGGATTCATAATATAGTTCCAAACATTAACATTTTTCACATATTCACCATGACAATGAACCCACCTCAACTGGCGTTCCAGTAATACAATTTCAAGGTTGTTTTTTTTCTGGGTGTAGTGGATGGGGCCACGTAGGTGATCCCCTTTGCTGCACTCTGCAGTTCCCCGAACCTGTTTTAATTACACCTTAGACATCACTACTTATCAGACACACTCACACACACACATTAGGTCTTGGGGGGTGGTAGCTTTGAGGGATTCTGGTGGGCGGGGCTCTTTGGGTATGTAGGCTGCCCAGAGGGCCGCGCTCCCAGTTCTACAAGTTTGGCTGCCCCTCAATTTTAATCGCTCACTATTAGAGGGGCGAGGGGAGGGGTCTTCCCACACCCCTGTTGCCTGGTTGCTGCCTGGGGCGGGCCGGGCCAGGAGGATGAGTTATTCTGCTGGTTTGGGGTCTGTGGTGGCTGGGGGGCTGCTGGCCCCCTGGTGTGCCCGCTGCGCCACACCCCAGCGGAGTTGAGGGAGGGGGAACATGTGCAGATGTATGTGATGTGCAAGTGTGTGTGGTGATGACAGAGGACTTGCTGTCCTCTGGCTTGCTTATGCTGTTCCTGATTTTTTTTTGGGGGGGGGGCACGGCAGGGCATTGCCTCTCCCCGCTGCTCGTGGCTTCACCCACCTGTGGGCACGTCTTGACTTCTGGGGCACTGGGGCATGCGCTGGCCCACTGTGCTTGGCTGTCTGGGGCGCCTGGCCCTCTCGGGTATTAGGTGGGGCCTCTGCCGGGGGGTTTGGGGGCGCTCGGGCTCCTGGGCCCGGGTCCGGTGCACGACCCATGTCTGGGTGGCTGGGGCCTGGCGTGTAACGGGTGGTGCATGGACCAAATTGCAGTACAAAGGAGTCAGAAGACAGTGGTAAAAAGTTCAAGGCTTTACTGAGACTCTGGAAGACAGACAAACGGTTTAGAAACCGGCAAACAGGAATCAGGAGAGGAGAGGCAAAGTTCTTGGTCAGGGACAGAAGGCTGGGTCGAATTACCAGGAGGCAGACGAAGCAGGGAATCAGGGACAGGCGAGGTCGGTACCGGTAAAGCTGGCAGGAGAACGCTGGAAAGACTTGCATGGCAAAGAACAATCTGGCAAAGGATAGAGTGTGGAGCTGGTGACGATATGCTGGGCTGATTGCATGTGATGAGAGGCAGCTGTGTGCACAGGGGAGTGGAGTTAACTGATGATTGGATGACTAAACTGTGACATGGAAGGGTCGGGGACTGTTGCCCCGGATTCCCGGTGGGCCTCTGCCCTATGCTTATGGGGGCTCTGTCCAGGAACTTCTTCTGCACTCTTCTGGGTGGATGCGTGGTTGTCCCTGTGGTGGGTTTCGCGGGTTCTGTGCTCCGCTGGGCTCCGCTGCTCCGTTTCTGATTGCTGATTGCTCTGTCCACTTATACACCCATAACTAAGCACAGTTATCATGTGGGACCTGTCCAATGTGTATTGCATGTTTATGCACACGCACACGTGCATTCATTAGCCCAGTAGCATTTTGTTTGTTTGTGTGTTTATTCTTTCTCTGCTTGTCTGCTTTCAGGTGCTCCTGGTGGCTCTAAGGCTGGATTCCCCTCAGAGGCCATGGATTGTCGTCTGTTTTGTTTTTACAGGTGTAGCAGCTGGTTGTCTAGTTTTTCTTTCAATTTCTGTTCTGTTTCTTCTTCTTTGCTCTTCTTCTTTCCCTGTCCCCCAGTTCGGTTTGGCACTATTATATGTTCAATATTGTAAGAAAAATAAATAAGCAGTTGATGGGCATCAAGGGGAGCTTTACATTCAGCTTCCCTTGGCAAAGTAAATCTGTTTGGCATTTTATATATATATATATATATGTATATACATATTTTATATGTTAGTTTAATTTCTTAAAAAGACAAGGGTTAGGGTTAGGGTTAAGACAAGTGTATACTTCCCCCGGGGATGCCTTCAGCCACCAGGCAACCACTGTTTTGGCTGAGGGCCAGCTCCTCAGCCTCTGTCAGAGGTGGTGGAGGTGGCCCTCCACCCATTTTTCGGGCCTCTGCCTTCTTTCTGTTGGCTGGGCAGAACTCAATGTTTCTTTGTTTTTAGATTAATATTTTAATGAGTGTCGGTTACAGCGTCACATTTTAAATGACTTCAATAGGTATAAAATAAAAATGTGTTTGTATCAAGTGTCTACTAGTGGGGTATTAAGTGAGAGGATGTGTAAAAACAACATTTTGTTAGGGGTTTAATTTACTATTTCAAGTAGCCACTGAATTAATATTTGCTTTGTTTAATAACCTAAGTCAATTAAAAAAATAAAATCAAAATCAAAGTGAGGTGCAATATATGCCTTACTTTTTTAATTATGTTTTTTATATTTCATTTTTCGCTTCTTCCAGGTCCTTTTTTCCCCTGTTGGATTGCATCTAAATGAAAATCAGATTTCATTCTTACTTATATTCAACTATAGGCTATGCTACAATCTTACGGTTAAATGTTACTCAGATTAACTCAGAGTTCAGGGATAGACTTTTCCACCGCTCAGGACCTCATCACATCTTGCCGTTTGAGCTTGGACTAAAAACATCTTTATGATATACAATAATAATACAATAAAATATATACTATTATTTTTATGTACATATATATATAATATTATTTTAGATCCAAACAACATTCCTGTGTGGTAATGTTTGTGCAAAGACACATATGGGGTATTTCCTCACCAGGAAGAGACAGGCATAACTTTATTTACCACAACCTTTGTCCTTTGGAGATGATTTGGGGAGACACTCTCCCACCAGACCTCCTCCATAACTTATGGGTAAAGTGTTAATGTCCAAATGCTAAACTAGCCTGAACAAACAATTAACCCTTTTAGATGACGATTGGAGCAACTGACCAACTGTTCCTTCCTTCTTATCTAGACAATGTAAATAAAAGGTGATATCTATCTGCTTTGATCCAGTCAGACAAGAATCAGACATCTCACACTTATACCAAATACTTTCTTCAGATTCACTTTAGGCTGAATTTTAAAACTGTGTTAAACGTGTATCATATCTTTGTACATTTTCTTTCAGATTTTCAGTGATATCACAAGCTGAATTTTGAAACCTTTTTCTGATCGTACTTGGTATAATAAGGAAGAAATCAACTTTTTTATTGCCCCCTAGTGGTCTATAGTATTGAATAGTTAAATCTAAATAAATTCAGTAACTGGAAATGTATATGAAGTAATGCAACGGTTAACATGTGTTTCCTGCTGTTTCTTTTTGTATTCCATGGTTAACACAGGAAAATAACATTGCTTGGTTCTTTAATCATGCGTAATAACTTTACAGATATCCATCTGAATTTGAGAGGTATTCAAGATCCACAATCGTTATCTATGTTATGTTATGATGTTAGACGTCTTTGTATTTCGTATGTTTATTTCATGTCTTTACCGTGATACCTTAACAAGGTGTGGTTTTTTCAGAATCCTCTGAACAAATGTGTGTTCATATGCTAGGCAAGATGGCACCAGCGTGTACCAACAGCTGTCTACCTGTCCCGTTTTATCTGATGCTTATTGCTGTATTGTTTCGTATACTGCACCAAGATATCTCTAGGTTGCTAGTGTATGACCGTCAGGAACTTATTGATCTAAATCGATCTTATCAGATGTTTTTAAACCAAAACTTTGAGGATCAAACATCCACACCCCCTCCTCATCTTGTCTCAGTACCAGCTCACCTGTGGCGCTTACCTGTCTCTGGGTGGAAGAAGCAGGCCAGAAGACGCGGAAAACGCGGAGGCGTTCTGGTGAAAGTCAGGACTTACTGGAGGTCCACTTCTGGGATCACTCCCCTCCTTACTACACCTGGATGTCCATGGATTATGGTGGATCCAGCCTGTAGCTCCGGTGTGCCTGGACATCTGCCACTATGGGCGCTGCTGCTCAAGCGCTTCGTCAGACACTGTGCAGTGGATCTTGGATGCCTCCGGTCGCTGAAACGCAGCCACCAGCGGCTCAGCAAGGATGTGACTCTACGATTGGGGCTACTAAATGCTAGATCGCTTGCCAACAAAAAAGTTTCTCCTAAATGATTTCTTCATGTCTCGCAAACTGGATTTTACGTTGCTCATGGAGACTTGGCTCCAAGTCGGTGAGTCTACCCCATTCTCAGAACTTTTACCACATGAATGCCTGTATCTAAACTCGTCTCGATTATTGGGGCTTGCAACAGTATACAAATCAAGTCACACCTGTTGGCAGGTACCGGCAGATTCATTTTCCAGTTTTAAGTTTCAGACATTTGTGTTCAATTGTGATACTCCAGTCTTGTGTGCTCTGGTACGTTGACCTCCTAAGTTGAATAAAGATTTTATTGAGGACTTTATAGACTTTGTGACAGGCATATTGCTGATCTATGACCAAATTCTCATTGTTGGGGATTTTGATATCCATGTTTGCTGTAAATCCAGACCACTGGCCAAAGACTTTTTAAATTTGATAGATTCTTTTAACTTGACTCAGTCCGTGTCGGGATCGACACATGAAAAAAGACACACCCTGGACCTGGTGCTGTCCTTTGGTATTAATGTAAATATGATTGAGATCTGCGAAACACACTTTTCTGACCACATTGCTGTACTGTTCTCGGTAACGGTGTCCCAGGGTGTGGTCAGTCTTTGAGCCCCGGTATGCCGGGTGCGCATTCCCAGACAGCTTCCTGGTTTTCTGGTGTTTTCAAAGAAACGTATCATTAGGATTTTCAAAACCCTACTCCGGATAAACTCCTCTCTTACTTTAATGAAACTTGTAAAGAGGTTTTGGACCCATTTAGGCTGAAGCGCATAAAACCTATGGCGCAACCTTGGTTAAACGAGCATACGCATGAACTCAGGCGCGGGTGTAGGCGCGCTGAGCGCCAGTGGAAGAAAGACCAGAGTAGCAACTATATGAGACTGGAATTTATTAATTTATTAATAATTGATAAATAATTTAACATACCAGAATCGTAAGATTCTGTCTTTTTCTGTCTTTGTGAGAACTTTCGGATAAATCCTCATATCTTATCACATCACGCTGTGTCCGCTATATATGCATTGTTGGTGCCCCGTGTGCCAGCTATATATAATTTTGGCTACGCCTCCTACTGCCGTCCTTTTGTAAAGAATCTGGGTGTGATGGTTGACCCTCTGTTTAAATTTGATAAGCACATCAGCGCTGTTATCAAGGCCAGCTTTTTCCAGCTGAGGACTCTTGCAAAGATTAAATCTTATCTTCCTCAGTCTGACTTTGAAAGAGCAATCCATGCATTTATAACATCGCGTTTGGATTACTGTAATTCTCTATCTATAGGGTTGGACCAGGGTTCCCTGCAGCGTCTACAGAGCGTCCAAAAGCGTTTTCTCAGTCTTTAGGTCAGTTCAAATCCAGACTGAAAACGCATCTCATTTCTCTGCCTTTCAACACTAGCTTTGAAAAATTAATAAAAGAAAAAAAGGAGTTTACTTTGGCTTGCACGGCGGAGTATTAGGGCCACATTTAAAAAATATATATTTTGGAATCAATTACAAGATTAAAGTTGTTATTAAATACGGCGGGGAGAATTGGTGGGAATATGGTGAGAATAAAGTCATAATTTGCAGGTTGTTCTAGTTAAAACGGAAAAGGCGAGAGTGCAACAGTGAGCATATAAGGTTAATGTAATGCTATAGGCTACATGTTAAACGTTAATTAAACAGTTCTGCTCACTGATAGAATATTTAAGACTTTATTCTCGTAATCGCGGACACTTTGTGAAGGCACTGTGTCAGAAAGCATAGCATTCACTTGGCGAGCTCGATAAAAAAACTGGATACCCACATTACTCCCAGCCTCGTTCCCTCCAGCACTACCATGCCTGCTAACTCCTTGATGCAAACTGTGACATAGTGTTTCAGAGTGTTTGTTTCACTGAACGGAGACCTGTTAAGACGTTTATTTATGATAAACTATCTTACTTTGAAACCTATCCTGCAAGTATGTCCTGTGTCCTGCCAGTTTCTGACACTTACTGACACAAAACAATGGCACTATGTTGATACAGGGGAAAACCCTGCAGACCATGCCTCGAGGCCTCAACGTGGCTGATCTCATGAACTCAAATTGGCTCTCTGGTCCCAAGTTTCTATCGGAGAGAGAGATGGCCACAAGTCAGGTTTCATCAGAGTTGTTGGTGGGAGATCCAGAGGTGAGGACTATCCAGGTGCTGAAAACTGAGACGGCAAGACAATTTGACAATCGAGGACACCTGTTGCGGTTATCAAGTTGGACCACAGTGATCAATGTCATTACTCGTATCCAATGGCTGGCTAAAAGGATCAAGACGTCAGACCTTTAAAAGTGGAAGAGAGAAGGCAAGCTGCACTGACTGTCATAAGATTGCCACAACAAGATGCCTTTCAAGAGGAAATGAAAATCCTCGGCCAGAAACCAGGAGCACTGCCTTGCCATCACCAATTCTATCAGCTTGACCCATTTCTCCAAGATGGCATAATGAGAGTTGGAGGAAGACTGAAAAAGGTATGAGAGTCATTCAAGTTGAGACAATAGTTCTACCAAAAGATGGTGCTGTCACAGCATTGCACATCATCATGACAAAATACAACATCAGGGAAAAGGGCAAACCCTGAATGAATTAAGAGCCAACGGTTGTTGGTGGAAATAAAGCCATAGTCAAATACATAAAACAGTGTGTACGGTGCAGAAGAGTTTGCGCCCCACCAGAGGAACAACGAATGGTGGACCTACCTAGCAACCGTGTCGATCCAACTCCCCCGTTTACTCACTGTGGTATGGACTGTTTTGGCCCCTTCTATACAAAGCGAGGTCGTAAAGAGCAACGGCATGGCTTCCTCTTAACATCTTTACTCCAGGGCAGTGCACACAGAAATGTTGGAAGATATGACAACAGACGCATTCATCAGTGCCTTACGATGCTACATCGCTACTCACAGAACCGTTAGACACATTAGGTCGGATCAAGGCACTAACTTTGTGGGAGCAAAAAATTAAATGGCAAAGGCTCTGAGAGAAATCAATAAAGAAAGACTGGCAGCATACCTGGCAAACAAGCAGTGTGATTTTCAGATGAACACGCCACACACAAGTTACGTTGAAGGTGAATAGGAGCATCAAATCTGGACAGTGAGAGGTGTTCTGAGCATGGTCCTTGCCTGCAGTACTGGAAGGTTGGACGACACTTCCTTCAGGACCTTTATGAAGCTACGTCTATTGTAAATAATCGTCCACTTACTGTCAGTAACTTCAGCGATCCCACAATTTTGCCGCCGCTTACACCAAATCATCCCCTATGGTTTCCTTCCACCGCAACCTCCGCAACCTGTCGCCCAACCGCTTCTCCTCCGTTGTTGCCGCCGCTCTTCCGACCTCCAACACATTCTCTTCCCTTGAGGTTAATGATTCAACGGAGTCCCTTTGCTCTACACTGAGCTCATCTCTGGATAGTCTGTGTCCTCTATCCACCAAACCTGCTTGATCCTGCCAGTCTCCCCCCTGGCTTAATGGTACTCTACGAGCGTTGCGCACCAATCTCAGAGCTACCGACAGGACACAAGTAAAAAGATCCTGCAGATCTAGCTAAACTCCAGGCGATACTGTCATCATTTGCATCCAGTGTTACTGATGCAAAAAAGTCTTTCTACATTAACAAGATTCATAGTACTACTGACACCCGGAAACTGCATCATTTTCCTCATTCACTCCTCTTGCTCAGAGCAGTGTGTCTAAACTTCTCACATGTAGCCGTCCTACTACATGCCCGCTGGACCCCATTCCTACTAATCTTCTCCAATCCATTGCTGAATTCTCGTTTTGTTGGACTCACACATACGTAAAGAACACATACACAAAAACCGTTTGATTTTATATATGTATATAAATGAGCCATTTATTAAAATGACTTGACCAAAGACGTGAACCTTAAGACAACAGGAGAAATGCTTTGAATATGGATGATTATGTGAGAAACTTAGTGAATTGAAAAGAACTAAGGGGAGGGATGGATGGATACCGGAAACATTCAAATAGTCTAGGTTTGTTACTATTTGAATTTAAAGGCTAAAAACTTGGTTTAATTTATCATTTTAACAGTGAATTCTCTCGCCACCCACTGCATACCGTCTGAAATGTAAGAACAGGGAGGATTTTACTGTTAGATCAGCTCCGAACCACAGGTAAAGGCAGCGGGTCTAACTGGGTCTCTCTTGGTTCCGCGTCTCGCGGCCTTCGTTGTAGTTGACTTTCAGGGCCTGGACCGGTCGCTTTCCTGCACCGGAGAATGGCTTCTGGTGGCTCAGAAGATGAACGGGGTAGTGTGTCGGAATTCACCGCAAATAATGACAAAATTGTCCAAGGGTGGAGTTGGTTTTGGTTGCTGACCAACTCTGATGAGGTGAACTTAAATTCACCACAGATTGACAAAAAGGTTGACAAGCTTAAGGCTGGCTCCTTTTGGTGATCAAAAATAGGTGAGGATGCTGCAGCAGCAGAGTTTAAAACGTGCTATAGAGAGGAGACAGGATGACGGACGAACAAAAACGCAAAATGTATTTCTTTCTACTACATTCTTCTCTTTCTGTTTTGTTTGGACCTTCTTCTTCCATCTCATCTTCCTCTCCTGCCATTTTCAAAGACTCTCCGCCAGACTCCCATTCCATCAATCTTAAAACTCTCTGCTCTTCATCTTCTCTACTGATCTCTTTTCTGGACTGCTGAACTTTCAATATTCTGACTTTTCCTTGCGGTTTCCAGAATTTGATTCGTGGAGGCGGGGCATGACGTAGGCCTACGCTACACTTTCAGCCAATGGTATGCCTGAAACTGTTGTGACGTCTGCCTGGTCCACAGCTGCACGTCATCACTAATCACCTTCCCACAGTACTTAGTTTCCAGGTTCACTCAACTCATTGCAGAATCCTCACCTTACCTCTCATGCCTTGTTATCCACAGTCTTGTCAGGTCATGTTTTTGCCACACAGTTTCATAGTCTTGTTTACTCATTGTCTTGGTTTTTTCATAGTCTTGTTTCATAGCCGCAGCCTTGTTTTGTTTCCACAGTTTAGTATTTTTGATATCCGGCTCAGCCCCGTCTTTTTTTATTGCCTTGTGCTTTGTTTTTGGAATAAACCTTGTTTTGCTTTGAAGTCTGCATCTGGGTCCTCCCTTCTCTCACCACGAATCCTGACAGAAGGATTCTGCCAGACATGAACCCAGCGGACTACTGGGCTCTCCAGAGTCGACTTGCGGCCTTGGTCGATTGTTTAATCAAGGGAGCCGACGAGTGGGACAGGCTGAGGGTCTCTGCCGGCATCCTCGACTTCTTGCGGTGGAGGCTTGTTCCCTGGATGCCAGCAGTCTGGGAAGCGGCGAGAAGGGCCCACCATGCGGCCATGGTGGACATTTTTGGCGCAGACTCGGCCGAGGTATCGGCCACGCTCACCGCTGCCTTTGCCTTCGTCCTCGCCTTTGCCAGTGGGAGCCCGGATGGATTCACTCCTGCTTTCGCCAATGGGAGCCCGGGCGGGCTTGCTTCTATCCTCGCCAATAGTAAAATGTTATACACATATTTGTTTCCATGTCCCTTCAGTGTCTGGTCTTAGCCCCTGACATAATGTCTCAAACCCTGATGGGATCACTATTTTCATGATTTTCTTCATGTTCAATTTAATTTCTTCCCAATATTTTGAAATGACTGGGCAGCCCCAAAACACATGAAAATGTGTTTCCTTCCTCTCACCACAGAATCTCCAGCAAGATGTACTTCCTCCCAGAGAAATTCTTTGTGCTGGAACTCTAAAAAACCCTACATTTTCTCACTCAAATTCTTAGAGAATCTTATAGCGAATTCTTGGCCTCTTGTCCTGCCAAATAAATCGTGATATTAATTTATCAAATTCCTGAAATGTACACTTTGGAATTTCTGCTGGTATGTTTTGTGTAGCGTAACTTCATAAAATATAAGGATTTACAAGAGGTTCTCGAGAAATACGATTCTGGTATGTTAAAATTAATTTTGAAATTATTAACCAGTCTCAAATTGCTACCTTCATGAGTTCTCGTTTGGTTTGACTGACATTACGTAAAGAAAACATACAACACAACCTGTTAATTATATATATATATATATATATATATATATATGAACTATTTATTAAAACTATATGACCAAACACATGAACCTTAAGACAAACAGAAGAAATGCGAGGAATATGGATGATTATATAGGAAACACTTTGTGAATTAAAAAACTATGGGGAATGGAGGAATATCGGAATTACTTAAATTGTCTAGATTTTGTTTACTATTTGCAGTTAAAGGTTAACATCTTGGAGTCCTTTATCATTTTAACAATGAATCCTCTCTACACCCACCGTATACCATCTGAAAGGTAAGACGAGGGCAGACCTTACTTGGGTTGACACTTTTGCCCTGTTTGTCTGCTCTGAACACACCAGGCAATAGCCAGCGGGGTCCAAGTGTGTTTCTCTCGGTTCCGCGTCTCAAGGCCTTCCGTAGTTGTGGGTGACTTTCGTGGACTTTCAAGTTGCCTGGATAGGTAGCTCTTCTACACCAGAGGGGGGAGCTTCTCGTTGCCCAGGAGACGGAACTGGCTTGTATCAAGGATTTCACCATAAATAATGAAAAGAATGTCCAAATTTCGGAGTTGGTTTGGTGGCTTGGTCCAATAACCAGCTCTGATAAGATTAACTTGAATTCACAATATTAACAAAAAGGGCTGACAAGCTTACGCTGGCTTTCTTGGTAAGAAAACGTATGTGATAACGTGTGCAGCAGCGGAGGTTAAAAACGTGCAAAGCAAACAGACAAGATGACAATGGACGAGCAAAAAACACAAAAAAATGTATATCTTTCTACTTCTTCATTCTGTTTCTTTCTTTGCTCGGATGTTTTTGTTCCTCCTCATCTTTCTGACTGTTTCAGTCTTTCCATCTTCTTCCATCATTCTTTTTTTCCATCGTTCTAACTTTTCATTGTGGTTTCCGGGGTTTGATTTGCGGATGCGGGGCATGACATAGACTTACGCTCCACTTTCAGCCAATGATATGCCTGAAACTGTTGTGACGTCTGCCTGGACGTGTTTTATAAGACGATCTAATTCTAGCGTTTGATAAAACAAAGAAACTCGATTTCTCCATTCCTCCATCTTGTAGAACATTTGTCTAGAGGATTCTGAAAACACCACAACTAGTTAAGCTATGAAGGTTTAAGGTTATGACATAAGACTTAAGATATAAAGACGTTAAATATCAACATAACATAAGTAACAATTGTGAGTCTCCAAATTCAAATGGATATCTCTAAAGTTCCCTAAAAAGGGAACTAGATTCCACCTAGTCAGATCAGATTTAATTTTGGAACATAAGAGGTCGTAGTTATATATAATATAACTATATATAATCATGTTCAGATTTTTTGGAATATTCAGACCTAAATATTTAATTGACATTGAATCCCAATTGGCTTTAAATTACTCTCTGATAGGTTGGCTAGGAGAATAATTAGATGTCAAAATTTTATATTTGTGGGTGTTTAGTTTGTAACCTAAAAATAAACCATATTTATCCCTTAATCCGAATTTTTGCTGTTGGTTTATAATATAAAGCCTTTATTATTTTAACAAAATCATCATGGAAATGGAACCTCTCTAATGTTTTATATAAGAATGACCAATCAACAGATGCCTTTTCTGCATCTAATCCTAACAGGACAACCTCTAAAGTGTATTTGTTTATATGATTAATTACATGTAGTGTCCTCCTAATATTGTCATCTGTTTCCCTCTGTCTAATGAACCCTGTTTGATCCAACTGTATAATATCTGGAAGTATTCATTCTAAACATTTTGCTAGAATTGATGTGAAGAGTTTATAATCCTGGTTCAACAAACTAATTGGGCGGCAATTAGAGCAATCAGTCTTATCTTTAGCATCTTTCGGTATTACAGTTATGATCACTTCTCTCCAAAATGGCGGAATCTCCCCTTTTATAAGGACCCAATTGAATGTTCTCAGTAAGAATGGTGATAAAGAGTCATTGAAAGTCTTATACCACTCCACTGTAAACCCATCGGAACCTGGAGACTTATTAAGTTTGAGTCTAGAGATTGCCTGTTGGAGTCCATCTATAGTAACTATTGGCCACTAAGACTTTATTCTGGTCTTCTGTAATTGTTGGGAGATTAAGTGAAGCAAGCAGAGATTCAGGTGAGGTGTCCCCCTTACTGGCCATCCGGGCATATAGGTTTTTGTGATATTTTTCAAAACAACTATGAATGTCCTGAACATCAAGTTTCAATCGTTTGGTGATTGGATCTTTGATTTTATATACCACCCTCTCTGCTTGTTGTTTTCTAAATTTATAAGCTAGAAATTTAGCTGATTTCCGACCTACTTAAAAGTACCTCTGTTTCAAAAAGGTTAGTTTCTTCTGAATGTCAACATCATAAATTTCTTTAATCTGATTTTTAATTTTCTGAGTAATGTCCAATTGGGCATGTTTTTTTCCCCAAATTTTTCTAGACAATCCAATTTTTCCTGTTGAGCCTCTTTTGTAGAACTGTTTTCGAAATGATTTTCCCTCTCAAGACAGCACTTCCCCATTATCGTTTTCTGACAGGTATAAGTGAATTTACTCCTTAAGTTCTTCCCTCATTTTCCCTTTAAGTACATTTAAATTAAGTCTCCAGGAAAAAGTATTTTTTGTTATTTTTAAAATTTAAGTCTAGGTAAACTGGACTATGGTCCGAGAAGTCCATTATCCCAATTTTACAAGACCTTACAAAACCAATATCTTTGCTGTACATAAAAAAATAATCAATCCTTGAGTAAGTTTTATGTTGTGGGGAATAAAAGGTGTTGTCCCTGGTTAGGGCTGGGTATCAATCAAAATTTTTCGACACCGGTACCAATACTGATACCTTCACATCGATACCGGTTCCTGAATGATACTTTCTTCTATACCAATTTTATAATATCAAGTCTAACAAAAAGGAAATTACATTACACATAACAGTACAAATCTTCAGTTTTATTTTTCAGCTCAGTATTTCAATTTCCTGGAGGGAATCTCCCAAAGAGATTAATAAATCCATATGTCCATCTATTTTTCCAATCCAAGCAGTTTTGTTACAGAAAAAATTAACAACAAATCATTTTCAGTGCAAAACAGGTGACAGGTTGGTGTCTAATACTATCCTACATACTGAGGATAAAAAAAAATCAACATGTCTGCTTTCTGTGCATATTAAGTTGCAGTAACATTCAGATTACTGCCGGATTTCGCTGAACGTTAATTTACCTGCCACACACTGCGCCGTCCTCGGTACTCTTAGATCAGTGTTTCTCAATTCCGGTCCTCATGACCCACTGCCCTGCACGTTTTCAATGTTTCCCTCCTTCACCACACCTGATTCAAATGATCAGTTCATCATCAAGCTCTGCAGTGGCCTGATGAGGAGCCATTCATTTGAATCAAGTGTGGTGGAGGAGGGAAACATCGAAAACGTGCAGGGCAGTGGGTCATGAGGACCGGAATTGAGAAACACTGTCTTAGATGAAGCTGAGTCCAGTGGTGGAGATTTTGAATTATTCCCCTCGGGCTCTGTGGCGTCCACAACTGACTTGAATGCAGAGAGGATGGTTGCAGTCCGCCCTTCTTGCAGTCAAAACACGGAGCAACTTTCTGCTCTTAAATTGATTTTGTGCACGGTCAAATAATTCATTAAATTAGTCGTGTTGATGGCCTTAGCAGCGATGACTTTTTGGCATTATTGCATCGCACACTATTGGCATCAATCTTGGTGAAATGGAGCCACGCTTTTGACCTCGGTGGCATTGTTTAACCGGTTCGGCGACACACACACAACTACTGATCCTTCTAATTTCCCCACAAGCATATTATACCGTCCTTCTTTGTCCGTGGTTAGAGCTGTCTTTTAAAAAATGTCTTCTTTTCTATATCAGTGTTGCCACTCCCCTTCCGTGTTCTGTTTTAATGGACGATGAAAAGACCTGGTTAAAGCCCTGCCTTTTAAGTTTAGCATGTTCAGAATCGGTTAAATGAGTCTCTTGCAGTAATATTATAGCTACCTTGTCTTTTTTCATTTTGCCCAGAATTTTACTTCTTTTCACCGGATTCAGTACACCCTTCACATTGTAAGAAGCCAACCAAAATGGAACTTTTACACTTTGCATTATGAATCAGATGTCACCTTTAATTTTTTCTTTAAGTCTTGAAGGATTTTTCACAATTATTTGACATTTCAGAGTAAATGAACAACTGAATACGAGTACAATAAAAGTTGTTTTATCCATACCTGAATCAACCCTATCTCTGTGTGTAGTAGGTGTGAGTGTAATTAAGGCGTTAATTAATGCTTCTCCAATTTCAAATCTACAGCACTGTATTTTCTAGGTTCCCTTTTGAAGAAACAAATCTTCATTTAAATAAATCAAGAATAAGTTCAACACACAAGTCAGAAGCTATGAGTACTCACCACATGTCCAGGCAGGTCGAGTAGTCGGTGGATCCCAGCAGGACATCTGGAGGACGGTACCAAAGGGTCACCACCTCGTTGGAGTAGGTGTGGCTGGGGACCGACTTGGCCCTGGCCAAGCCTGGGGGGGGGGTTATACAAACAATAAAGCATGACTAATAACATGAAATTGAAAGGTTGTGTATAGTATATCTATACATAGTTTTAGTTCCCTCTAAACAATTGCGCACCGCTACGGCACTCTCTATAAATAGCAAATCTAGGCAGCGCAGAAAATAAATTCCAAGCTGAACTGTAAATAAAAGAAAGATATAACAATTGATTTT
Source organism: Leuresthes tenuis (assembly GCF_036924035.1). Taxonomy (NCBI): domain Eukaryota; kingdom Metazoa; phylum Chordata; class Actinopteri; order Atheriniformes; family Atherinopsidae; genus Leuresthes; species Leuresthes tenuis. Next base: position 36,670,273 of record NW_027325364.1, read on the forward strand.
GCACCATTTTACAACGGTAAAATAGTGTTAATCCCTTATTATGGTGAAACGAAAAGGCAGTGGCAGACCCACTTACCAAGCCAAAGTAAAAAAGAAATGCAGTTCTCTTAAGATGGAATGGCTTTCAGAATATGTGCAAATAGAAGAATAAGAGGTGAAACTGAGTGATATTTTTAATTTTTTGAGTGAGAGAGGGCTACTCTGCAAAACATGCTGCTAAGGTCAAGTAGCAAGCGAGTTTTCTGAGGGAGAAGTGTGGAAAGAATGGAAGTTGAACTACCTCAAGCGTCACATTCAGCAGAAAAGTAATTTGAATGCTGTTGGAATTGTGCGAAGACGCAAGATGGTAATGGGGATCGGGACTTTATTGCAGGAGACCGCTAAAGAATGAGAGGAGAGGAATGAGCTTTCACAGAAAAAGAAATCCAACACTGAGCAAGTTAAAATTCTCAGCATGGCATTATCCAGATGATACAGTATAAGGAGGAACAGAACACAAATGCTTAAATAAAAACAACCAAGATCTAACAGATTTTTGGGGTTACAGAGTACATGTACAGCAGCAGTCAGTTCCAGTCAGAACAATGACCCGAGCTGCTGTATCTGTGAAGGAATAGGTGGATGGAACGCTGGCATGTTGGCAGTTTTAGCCATTGTGCAGCAGAAATGCGGTTACCATAATCCACAGGGTTCCCATGCAAGTATGGAAAAAACATGGAATTTTATACATTTCCAGTGATGAAGTGTTGGTGGTCCGTGAGAGATCCTCTGAGACGTTCAAACGTAGGAACTTGGTGCTGCTCACCCTTTCCACAGCAGCACCATAGATGGTCAGAGGGGTGTGTTGGGTGTGCACTCTCCTGAAGTCCACAACAATCTCTTTTGTCTTCTCCACGTTCAAGGAGAGATTGTTGTGCCTGCACCAAGAGGTCAGGCAGCTCACCTCACTCCTGTAGTTTGTCTCACCGTTGTTGCTGATGAGACCCACCACGGTTGGGTCATCCAAAACTTGATGATGGAGTTGGAGGCGTGCAGTCATGGGTCAGCAGGTTGAAGAGGAGGGGGCTCAGCACACATCCTTGGGGGGCCCCCGTGTTCAGGTTGATGGTGCTGGATGTGCTGCTGCCGACCCGCACTGCCTGAGGTGTCCCTGTCAGGAAGTCCAGCAACCAGTTGCACAGGGAGGTGTTCAGTCCTAGCTGGTCAAGTTTGAATACCAGCTGTTGTGGGATAATTGTGTTGAATGCTGAGCTGAAGTCAATGAAAAAGCATTCTGACGTAGGAGTCTTTGTTTTCCAGATGTGTAAGGGCTAGGTGGAGAGCGGTGGCGATGGCATCTTCGGTCGAGCGATTTGACTGATATGCAAACTGGAAAGGGTCCAGGGAGGGGGAGAGCACTGACCTGATGTGCTCCATAACTAACCGTCCGGAGCACTTTATAAGGATGGGGTTGAGTGCAACCGGACGGTAGTCATTGAAGCTGGATGGTGAGGACTTTTTCTGTACCAGGTTGATGGTGGTGGCTTTGAGGCACATGGCGATGACTGTCTGACTCAGCGAGGTGTTGAAGATGTCTGTGAAGACATCTGTGAGTTCTCCCCCACACTCCCTCAGTACACGGCCAGGTATATTGTCAGGACCAGATGCTTTTTGGGTGTTGATCCTGCTGAATGTTTTTCTTACACTGACTGTAGATAGTGTAATCAGCGAGGAGGAAATTGAGAGGAAAGCCTTGTAAGCTCCTCTCTGGAAAGTGTAGACATGGTCCAGAGTGTTGTTACCCCTAGTTGGAATGTCTATGTACTATTGTTGTTTGGGAAACGCTGTCTTGGGGTTGGCATAGATGAAGATCATAACAGCTGTAAATTCCCTCGGTAGGTAGAATGGCCGACATTTCATAATCATGAGCTCCACTAGTGGCGAGCAGTGCTTGTTCACCACAACAGCATCCCGGCACCATGCTTCACTGATGTAAACACAGAGCCCATCTCCTCGTGTCTTACCATGTTAGCTGCTTGAGCTGAATGGCGTGGTTCGGGACGTTGTTTTTAAGCCATGTTTCCATAAATACAAACACACAGCAATCTCTCACATTCCTCTGGGTGTTTCTTAAGAGCTATATGTAGTCCATTTTATTGTCCAGAGAGCTTACGTTGGCCAGCACAATGGCTAGGATGGCCGGCTTGTGAGGGCTAGCTGCTAGCCTGGCTTGGATACCTCCGCGCTTGCCCCTCTTCTGTTTCCTCTCATGCCACTTGTAGCACCTCCACTCTGGGCAGGTGCAGGAGTGGGGTTCGGGGCTGGTTCATGCCTCCGGAGCAGACCGCAGCCTTGTAGCATAATCTCGTATGCTGGGTTTGGGTTCAAAGGTGTGTTTCTGCCAATGTCGAGCAGAAACTCAAAGCTGTAAGATTGCCTCAGATGTTGGTTGACACAACACGACGAAGACATACAAAGACACTGCGACTTATACAAAGATGTTGTGTTGTCGGGAGAGAGAGAAGCCGCAGCATGTACACGCGCCACCATCTTGGAATTCCTCTTGCAATCCAAGAGGAATACCCAGCCCTCTTATCCTCCTCCAACCCACTTTAAGGCCTGCTCAGGTGTCATCAAGTTTCACTGCTGCTTCGACAGACAGGTGACGTCCACACTGTCCATGAGCCAGCTACACAAAATGCCTTGTGGTGAGAATTGACAGAACCAATAATGGCTAATGTAAATTCTGTGAAAACTGGCTCATAAATCCCAAATATAAAGACTGGTTGGCTAAGGATCCCCAATGGATAAAGAAGGCGAAATGCAGACTTTGTGTGAAATCATTTGAAATCTCCAATATGAGGGAGGCGGCAGTTGTAAGTCATATGCAGGGAAAAAAGTACTGTTGTCTTGTCACTGCATCTTCTGCACCGCGCAAGAGTCGCACCGTTTTTGGCTCAACCTAGCGTGAGACCAAGTCCAATTACAACAAGTGATTTGCCCACACACCGAGTGATGAACGGTGAGAACATGCAAATATGCATATCCTTCAAATGACTAGCTAATATTAGTAATGCCGCTGTTGCAGTGGCTGGCAAGTGGCGGGCTACTCCATTAGCCAAACTAGCTAAAGTAAAGGAACTGATTTGTACAATGGTGTTGTAATGCTAAGTATAGCAGAAGTTCACAACAATCGCGATGCAATGCGTTGTTAGCATGCACATCTACTATACTTGTCGAGCAACACCGTCGTATGACAGAGTATAAATTCGAGGTCGACCGATATCAGCCAGCCATATCGGGCATACTGAAATGAATTATGTTTAAGTTACTGGCCTTCTTGCCAGTACTATTACATTAAATCAAACGCACTGATCCCCATAGCAACCGCTGTGTTTCAGAAGTAGACGCGCATGTGCACTCACGTACTGCTGAGTGAAATCTCCGGTCATAGGCAGTTTATTTTCCGAGCTGTTATGTATCGTTAAAATTTAACAAAATAACACAAAACACAACTGCTTACTCTCCTACTGATTTTAATTGGGACATTTTGCAACAAACGTAAAGACATTAAACATGTGGTACACATTTCAAAGGCTAGGCGCAGAGGACACTTTTTCAGCGGCACAGCTGCAGCTACATCCAGCAGCTCCTTGAGGACCATTGTGAGTGGGCCAGAGGTTCTGTCTGTGGAAGTGTACTGGGTACTTGATGTGCCAGACATGATGATTTTGCATAAGTAGCAGGTTCAGCTGTTTTCCCTCTCAAGTACTGTCAAACATAGATGGCTAGAGAATGTCACAGTCCTAGAAAGAGCCATTACAATATAGCCACAGGTCCAGGGATATGTGGCTAATATTAAGGCCTCTAAAGTGCCACATCCAAAAAACAGGTCTTTTGACTATATTGAAAAGGAATACTCTGACCCCATGTTTTTTGGTAAAGGTCAACATCTTCCTCTCCATTGCACAAGAGTGCACGCCTTTTCTAATAAAATATCTGATTATAAATATATCTGTCCAGTCTGGAGTGGGCTCACAGTGGCCCACAGGTGCCCACTCCAGACTGGACACCTTCTTCTACGTACATCTGGCCAAACAGCATCAATTCAGAGATCTGTGGGAAATTGTCCAAAATATCCTTCTGTTGTCCTATGGCCAGGCTCCTGTTGAATGAGAGTTCTCTATTAATAAGAACATTGTTGTCAAAAACATGAAGGAGAGAACCTTGATTGCCCAGTGGGTGATTGTAGACCACTTGCACCATGTGGACAGGGAAGCTAAGGTTCAGATGACCAAACAACTACAGTCCGCACGCTTTGCACGACAGAGATATCATTGGTATCTTGAGGAGGAGAAGAAGAAGAAGGAGCAAACACACCAAACTCAGAAAGGGAGCGTCGTGCAGGATGAAGTTGACCAACTCAAGAAGAATAGAATAAAGTTTCAGACACATAAATGCACTCCTGACATCAGCAGATGAACTCGCAGTTCATCTGCTGATGTCAGGAGTGCATTTCTGCAGAAGCCACTGACAAGATCTCTGTCCTTGCTAAATCACATGCCCTCGGGAAAGCTGCTAAAGACAAAGAACAACAGCTAATACAGTATGACAAATGCATAGAAAAGAATCTCTGGAAATTATTTGGCGACATAATGGCATAAATATTCAGATTAATGAAAACAAATTATTAATTGCATAATTTATTTACATGATAGACATCTATCTACTGAAATGTCACAAATTATTTGATTTTTTTTTTTACTGAGAGGTCTGGAAATTAGGGTCTGGAAAAAGTGTGGAATTTTGAAATTTCAAATGTGTAGGAAGCCTGAATCCAGTATCAAGAATTGCTACTCTTATATTCTGAACACTGTAAAAAGGTAATGAAACATTACAATGCAATCAGTGATTGGCACATCTACAATGTGAGCCTTACTTTTCAACCCAGATTTTACTGGTAAACACAAACATCAGCTGATTGATTTATTGGACATTTATATACCAGACTATGGTTAATCTTAATCCTTGGTGGTATCACTGCCTGCTGCAACTGTCATTGCTAAATTTCCAAAGCTTCTCCAGAGTTTTATTTCTAAAAGTATGATCCTCTCCATGTTATTCCACATTGCTCAAGCATTTATGAATGCAGTGACACAAACTGCTTTGATACTGCAGTGACACAACTGTTCCTATAATAGCTAAAGCAGAGTACAGATGTACTGAGCTTTAATGAAGCTGATGGCATTACCTCTTTGTTTCTTCCCAAGTGGTTGGAGGACTTAATTAGAGCATTTAGCTTGGTTAAAAAAAAACTTCCTGTTCCGCATCAAGTCCCCTGTGTGAGGGAAGAATAAGGGCAGAAGGGAGAGTAAATGAGAGGAGAGAAGGGCTATTTAACATCTCCACGTGTCAGAACACCCACAAGACAGGAGTTTCAGTTAGCAGTCATGATAGCTGAGCACTGTAATTTCTACACAATAATCTAACAAGGAGCATCACACCACTCACACTGATAGGCTATTAACCCCATCACTAGGATCTTGTGTCTTTGTGTGTGTGAAGGGGGTGTGGCTGATGGGGTGTGAAAGGAGGATAAAGGAGGATGTAGTGGTCAGAGGTTGGCTTGTTTGTAACTCGCACGGTTGTGATGTGGTATCAAGAAGGCTGGCTCTGCACTTGGTCTCAGGATGGAGTCTTCTGAGACCGTGGTAAAGAGGAGAACACTGAATAAACTGTTATCCATCTTGGACAATGACCAGTACCCTTTCCATCACACAGTAGACAGGGTGCATTGAACACGTCATGAGCCAAGGATTCCAACGGTACCGAATTTGACCAACGAGTCCAAAGTTATGCAGCTGAATGCACTTTGACGTGTTGGTGGCACTAGAGAGTTTGCTTCTTGGGCACGAAAATTCTTGACTTTGCGAATGGCACTGTCCTGAATACGTATGTCAAATTTCAAAACTTTTACCATAGCGTTCATGGGGCTGCCATAGACTTCAATTGCAGGGGAAAGTAGATCAATAATAATAGGAAAAGCTACTAAAACAATGACTGTCTGCAGCTTCGCTGCAAGACCCCCAATAAGCAAGATCAGCAAGATCTCAATTAGCTGTTCCTCCTCCAACACAAATAAAATGTCCACTTTTTCACCCACAGACACTTAGGAGGCAACCAAAGTTAAAACACTGCCAAAAATATGTCACTGAAACAAATCCAATGTGGGATCAACAGTATGTACAAGCTCATTGGGGTCCCTTTGTGAGATCATTGAACACCTCTTCTGGGACCAAAGGCAGCAGATACTCCTTACAATTTAGTCTGATTGCTTGTTTCCATGTGCTTTGACATCTGATTCACCTTGCACCTTCTGTGTGCATGTTAGCAGAAACATGATTGTTACCCCATGAGTCTTCTGCAGAGGAGGGCACTGCTTCAAAGGTCTGACCTTTGGATTCATAGACACAAACATGTGCACACACAGACATTCAACCACCTTCACTTGATGTGGGTCTCCAGCTGACCTAACTTCCTGTCCAAGTAGCAACTGGGAAGAAGTTCACAAGTAAATTATGTCATCATCTCTCACACCAAACCAGTGGTCCACAAACTGAGGGTGAAAGATATGGACTAGAAGATGAAGAAGAAGAATGGAAAGACAGGGTGAACAAGGAAAGAATAAAGAATTGAAATAGACTTTTTTTCCTCAGATAATTGATCCAGTGTTTTGCCTCATGTTTTTTCACAGCCAAGTTTTGTTTGATTGTTTACTTCTCCACAGTTTAGATTTATTGTATTCTGGCTCAGCAACTCTTTGTGTTCTTTTAGTTTAAATAAATCAAGTTTTATTTTTAATTATATCTACATCCGGGTCCTCAAACTTCCACCACACCACAGCTAACCAACCGGTTGTGACAGTATGAAAATAACATAGTCCGGTCACTACCAATATATAAATCAGCCCTGTTCATTCTGACAACTTATTTCAATTTAGTTTCAGGTTTGGACTGAAAAATACACATCAGCAACCTTCGTTTGCCAAACAGACCTCAAAATTCCATCTGCAACTCTCGACAATCCACACACCAGTCAGAGAAACAAAAACTCACCACTGAGCACATGCCCATTGATGCTATTGCTGTGGCAAGGTGTGGGGTGGAATGGTGCACTGGAGAGATGCAAACAGTCTCCTCAAAATGCCTGTGACAGTTCACCAGCTCCATTGTTACATTGCTTCACTCCACACACACGTCATTATCCCAGCAGCTGTTACTCCACAGCACATAACCTCCCACATAATAAAAATCAGTGAACATTAGTCAGCTATAGCAGCGCTCATAGACTCAGGAGACACTAAACTTCAGTTTAGTTAACTTAAGTCTAAATGAGAGAGATAGATAAGTTGTATCCACTGCAGGTACCTGCTCATAGTCTATTTTAACTCTATTATATGCCATCAGTGTGGTTTGTGTCTGTAAGATTCAGTAATAGACAGCTGACATTTGTACATTAACAGATTGTTTTAACTCTATTATATGCCATCAGTGTGGTTTGTGTATTATATGCCATATTATAAGCTGTCTATTACTGAATCTTACAGACACACTGACTGTTAATGGACTTCCGGTTGATGGTGTGCTAGAGCAGGCGTGCAGAGGAGAGCTCCCGAGCAAAATCGTTTTTATTTGTAAATTTACGCCTATAAAGTGATCACCGACGGTTTTCCTTTACTGAACTCTCATTTGGGATGTCAGACAAGGACAGCAAGAACAAGGTTTCGAACAAAAGTACTGAAGAAGGACGTACCACACGTTCTATGGTGGCTGAGCAGCTAACGCTAGCCATGTTGGTGGCTGAACTTGAAAATAACCGAAATAACATTACGGAACATCACAAAACTAATCAAGATGTTGCTCTCATGATTCAAATGACACTAGAACCTGTTAAACAACAAGTTGAGTCGTACGAAGTTCGCTTTAACGAGGCGGAGGAAGTGCTTACAGACCACAGTGACCGGATCTCTACACTGGAATCATCCATGGCGGAGATGAGGGCCACTGTATGGGACCTCACGAAAGAAAACAACGGTTTGGGGGTCATGTTGGACGGGTATGAAAATAGGCAAAGGCATACGAACCTCAGGGTCCTCAGGAGGACAGCGAGCGGGGGAAATGTCCATTGAAGTTCATGTCTGAACTCTTGGTCAAAGTGTTGAATGATGAAAGCTTTTCAAAAGCCCTCGGAGCTGGAAATATGCCACAGAGTGCAGATGCCTAAACCGAGTAGTGACGTGTCGTTCGCGAACGACTCGTTCAATATGAACTAATCTATTATATGACTCGGGAGTAACGAGTCGTCTCAGTGAGTGATTCCTTCATTGTCATGCAGTACCCTCTCTCGCCACATGGCAGGCGGCAGCTGCTTAAGCTCAGTCAGCAGGACATGAAACAGAAATGATTCGGTCACGACTCAAGTCCTCGGGTCCTCGTTCATTTATCACATGACAGTCAGCTCGGGCTGAAGAGCATTAGGCACAACAGTTCGTTCACAAACCGGATCGTTCATACGGATTGTTCTTTTGTTTGTCATGTGACTGCAGCTCAGCTATGGGGCTGTTGACTGAGAAACGAAGGAGGAAATGAATGATGTCTGATTTGTGATGTTCATTCATCTGTCATGAAATCATAATTAATTAGTGGTCTTCGGTTCTTGTAGATATGTATAGTGTTCTTGTGTATGCGAGAAGTCTGTAAATAAATAAATGATAATGTAATAATGTAAATAAATACTTTAAAAAATTATAACATGTTGATTCTGTGTTATACTCTACCATTAAAATAATATAACAATAATGACAATAATAATAATATAGATGATGATGATGATGATAATAGTAATAGGACACAATAAATGCACCATGTAACATTTTAAGGAACTTATTGTTACTTTATTCTCACTTAATTGTGTTACTAATTGTCAAAATTAATGTTAATGTCACTTGTCCTCTACCAGCTGTCACGTGACAGGGCTGAACGGATCGTTCTCGTTGGTTAATTTGTCACGTGACAGCTACTGAGTCAGTGTCGGGCTTTAAACAACAATGGCAGGGAGGATGCAGACACAAGTCACCTTATTGTGGATTTGCTTTCCCAGGTTTTCACATGGTTTGAATTGTTTTATTGCATTTTGCACATTGTACTTTGTCAGCTCAGCTGAAGCAAACTATGTTGCCTTCAGTGTTAAGTGTTTAGAACCGTGGCCATTTTGTGCAAAGCCCACAGTAGGGCTACAGCGCCACCTGCTGGAAAAATTAATGAAATGATTCATTCAAAGATTCGTTCAATTTACTGTTCGAGAGTAAAAGATCCGAGTCAATAAAAAGAGTCGAACTTCCCAACACTAAAACCGAGCCCTGATGCAAACTCGCGGCCGTTCATCCTCTGCTTCCACCGCTTTCAGGAGAGAGAGTGCGTCCTGCAACTGGCTATACAGAAGTGTCAGCTCTTTTATGAGGGCAGGAAAATCTTTATCTTCTCGGATATGAGCGCTCGGCTGTCAGTCAAGCATAGTGCCTACAAGAAGATAAAATCACAGTTTTATGAGAAGAGGGTTAAGTTCAGCCTACGATACCCTGCAACGCTGGTTTACTTTGAGGGATCCCACCCATTCAGCTCTGCCGAGACAGCTGAGACTTTTTACAATCAACACTTCGGCTCAAACAAGGACTGAGTTGGCAATCAGGACAGGACAGGAGGTAAACCGGTATCTCCTAATGGCAGGAATGGTGTTATCGACCATAGGGGGTCACTCTTGGACCGACTTTAACCCAGCGGACCACACTCAGCATGAATGTGACGCCCAGTCGTCGGTCTCCTCCCGCTCCCACGGGAACAGAGTGCTGATAACCGAACTCTGTAAGTGCTCTTCGAGTCTTTGTTCTTTGAACTGACTTATCCACTGACTTATGGCACCTTAATGCACAAGAATATTTAGATTAGTTTAGATTATTTTTGATTAGCACTGGCTGTTCTTTACATTTTGTTATTATTATTTTGTTTTATTACTGCCACTGTGTTTTTATTTGTATTTTACCTTATTCCTCACTTTGAAGAGGCCCCCTAAAGTGCAACATTATTCTGATGTAATATTATTGGCAACGTATCTTAATTTCATTGTATTTTCCTCTGTGGCTCAGAGTATTCTCATTTTTTAGCATTTCTCCTTCTTTACATTGACTGGTTATCTCTTATGCTTTAGATGATCATTAGTTGGTCTCTTAATTGGCAACAGTGGTGTTATTGTGCCAATTTTGTTTTATCTTATTATATTACTCTGCGCCCATTCCCTTCTTCGGTTTTAGGGATGTGTTTACATCACATTGCTTTCACCATATATTAATGGTTTATATTGATTTTGGCGTTATATATTAAGAATTAATGCTCAGATAGCTCTCCCAGGGGGGGTAGATAAGTCGAGGATAGTACCAAGGAAGTCAAGTGTTTATCACAAGGGGGTGGAGGGGTGGGGTTCACACAGAATACTTGTATCCTTCATTTCATTTCAGGATCACAGTGCATTTTGATTATTTTTTAGGTTACCAGGATAACTAATCATATTGTCCCTCAATGTTAGAGGGTTAAACTTACCATTTAAGCGAACAAAAAAAATGAAAAATGTTGATGTGGCTCTCCTATCTGAAAGACATTTACAGCCAGCTGATGTCTGTCGTATGCAGAACAAACATTACAAAGTGGTGGCGTCCTCGGGGGATGGTTCTAAGACTAAAGGGGTTATGGTCTTAATGAAATGCAAACTTAATTTGGTAATTGAGGAAATTAATTCTAACAACTCGGGGAGATTGGCTTACTGTGGGATCTCTGTTAAGGGAAAAAAATTGCTTTTGCAAGTATTTACGCCCCCACGATTTTTGACATGTCCCATTTTCCTTGGCTGACCAAGGAGTTGCTGAATCTTTCTAACTACTCACTTATTATAGGATCGGATATGAATATGTTCTTTGACTGCAATTTAGATAGGTCTAGTCCATCCATTACACATGCACAAGCTTTGTCCTTTAAAGAACTTTGTCAAGGATCTAAACCTGGTTGATATTTGGAGGCTCCAGAACCCTACAGCCAGAGATTACATTTATAGACTCCTTTTCCCTTTTTGTCACTTATTTACTTTCTACTTAGACTATTTCACTTCTCTCATTTTTGTTACCTTTTTGAGACGCTCATTTCCTAATTTATTTATCCCATCATCATAAAATGTTCTCAAGAATAGTTTACATTTTATCCACACCAGACAACAGCCGATAAGATGGTTTTCTTACCCCGTATTATATCTGACCATAATGCAATTATGACTTCATTCAATTTTGACTTTTTACAAGGTAATCCGGCCAGATGGATATTTAATACAAACCTGTTGAGAAACGAAAAATACCTTGCATGCCTACCTCTGTTTCTTTGTAGACTGACGATACGCTTATTTACCTCTCGGATTTGCAGCGATCCCTTCCGAATGTTCTAAAAAACATAGAACACTTTGGTATATTTTCTGGCTACAAGCTCAACTACTCCAGATCAATTTTAATGTTGTTGAATACGGATTTGAATAAATTAAATATCCAATCAAGTATACATGTGGCGCAAAAGGCCACATATCTAGGTGTTGAAATCAGTCCCTGAATCCAGGCAATAGCTAGAAATAATTATTCATCTATTCTGAAAAAAGTCGAGGATAACCTAGTGAGGTGGGCAGCATTCCCATCATCCATAACTGCCCGCGTGGCTACAATCAAAATAAATATTCTTCCACGTATAAACTTGATTAGCTCTATGCTCCTGATATCGCCCCCAACAGGGTATTGGCAAAAACTTTAATCAATGCTTAAAAAGTTTACCCAGAATGGGAAGAAACAGTGCATCAAATGGTCAACATTGCAACAGGATCAATTTCAGGGTGGATGGGCATGCCCGAATTTCAAGTTGTATCATTGGGCATTTATATTACGTTCTTTAAAATACTGGTTTGAGGCGGAAATAGTGTCATCTTGGAAAACGCTAGAACAGAAGCTGGTTCACCCCCATCTGATCTTCTCTGGTCTCAAACATAAGAAGTGTCATTCAGAATTTGGACCAATAATTTCGTATACAGTGCAAACAATGATGAATCTAGAGAAATATGTAGATGTAGCGTACTCGTGATGACCAGTAAAAGGGGTGAGACCCAAAGGAACCCTTTTGCTTTGATCTGTTAGGAGTGGTTTCAAAATAACAAACCCCTTAATTTACAATCATGAGAAACGGAGTGAAAACAAGGACATTCCACCTTTGAAAGATTCTGGAGTCAGATTAACATCTGCTCGGCCAGCCAGAGCTGAGTTGGATAAACACAGACTCACCTTTTGGTACCAGATAGGTCAGTGGGGTGCATACCAAGAGCGAACATTACCATCCTTTTCTAAAGAGCTGTAAATTAAGATGTGACACCCACCATCTGGACAACAGACAGACTCTTGTTGGAAATAAAGGAAAAGCTTCAGAGCCAGTTTCAGATGGATTAATGAATCTGTTACCAATAGGCCTCATAATTACCTACTGACCGTGGAATACGAAAAAGGAAAAGCTCAAGCATCATTTTAAGACTTTCCACGACGCTGTACGTAAAACACCAGGAAAGTTAATATTACGCCGTAGGACTCGACCGTCGGGCCGTGGAAACACAGCGCCATCTACAGGTAGCGACAGCGAATCTTGGGATTAAAATCATTCTGTATTTTAGTCTCCTGTTTATAATATGGTGACTACTGCATTAGTGCCAATTAAATGTGTGTGTTTGTGTGTGTGTTACAATGAACTGGAGGTCCAACCGACGGAATAACCGTCAGTCAATGAACCGTGTGAATAATACATTTTCAGTTTTATTGGTCACTCACTATAATCCTTCGTCATCTCTTGGTTGAACATGTCTACTGATTCATGTTTACATTGCTTATATTTAATGCCTGTGTGATAAGTACGGTATTAATGTGTTCTTTGAATGTAATTTGGGATGCCGGGATGAGAGAGATTAACTTTTCTTTTATAAAAGTTAATTTAAGAATCAAAGCCCCTCTGTGATGCCCAAAGGCAAACCCGCCATTTCATTGGATGTAAACCAGTGACAAAACTCCGCCCTCGCCAGTGAAATCGAAGCGTGCTGCTGTTTGAGTTTTAGTCTTTAGTTTCTTTTCAATAGTCTTTAGTTTTCCTTTTTAAGAGTTTTAGTTTTCTTTTCAGTCTAGTAGTTTTGAGTATTTTTCTCCCCATTCTTTAGTTCTTGGTTAATTTAGTTTATTTTATTTTGTTTGTTTCAGTTATAGTTTATTTTACACTTTCAGACTCTAGACTCCTTTTCCCTTTTTGTCACTTATTTACTTTCTACTTAGACTATTTCACTTCTCTCATTTTTGTTACCTTTTTCAGACGCTCATTTCCTAAGCAAAATCCACGGGGCAGACTCAACCCTTTTTTTTGACCAAGTTTACTTGAAAACCCTATTTTTGTTGGGGTTATTTTGACTCGACCCCGCTCAAAAGCCACTCAGCCACCTGTCCGCACCCGTCGGCAAGAAGGGGAGACGAGATACCGCATCAGGTGCCTTCAAGCCGAACCAGAACCAGAGACTGGACCGCACGCTCCAAGGATCCTGAGCTGCTCCAACGGCCACCATTCCATCGGAAAAAGAGAATCTACCAGCTTCCGCTCGGGGTCTCGCTCCGATGATCCAAACTCCTGGGAAGGCGGCGGCCAAATTCTCTGGATTCTGCTCAAAGTAAGGTCCACCCTCGTCTACTTCTCAAGGAGCATCGGCTGTGGTTTGGTAATAAATAGGGCCAAGTTAAAATAACCAAGTTTTCATTCACGCAGTAAACTCATCCCTATAATTAGCCAGAGACCGCTATAGAAATATTAAGTCCCATGTCTCATTTATCCTTGGGCTCTTGAATTGAATCTTTGGTGTTATGTCCTCATTACCATACGTACTGTCTTACCCCCATATCAAATAAATGACCATATATATGTAATCGATCCATGTTTCATGTTTCTTAAGTAATTCTAAGTAATTCGGAGAGAATTCTAACCTTCAGTAACAACTCTTAATATAAATATTTTCATACGTTCCTGCCAGCGTAAATGATAGGTGGTGCCCTATTTCTAAACGAGGTCTTAAGAATTAATGTCATAGCTAGAACGGTACATAGATTTCAAACTGAAATAGCATAAACACTCTCCTATTTGGCACAATATCAATTTATTGACAGGTGGTAAGCCTGTCAATAAAATTTTCCTGATCTAATGTCACACTTTGGTATCCCAAGAAATTCACAATTCCTATACTTTAGGGTAAGGTCATCTCTTAATTCACTCAAGATTCTCTGGGGGTCTGAATTAAAGACTCTGTAGTTAAGGAATGTGTGGTGTATATTGCTTATGGTTAATGCAATTTCTGGAATTAATGTAACTGCACAAGTTATTGTTGTTACTATTTTTTTTGCAAAATTGAAAATTGATAAAAAGTTGATTGCAAAAAACTGTCTGTTAATGTACAAATGTCAGCTGTCTATTACTGAATCTTAGACACAATAGACACAAACCACACAAAAAGAAGAATTAAAACCCTCACCGAAGCCCCATTACTATTGGACAAATGCTAAAATGGTCACCATGCTTGCCGACAAGCCGAAGTTGTATTGGGTGACTCGTGCTCGCTCCTTTTGCTTGACGCACGTTCCTGATCTTGAATCTAGAATCGATGGCTCTTCCTTGGGTTCCCGGATGTTGCGGTTGAATTTTTTGCAGTTGCATTTTTGCAGTTGAATTTTTTGCAGTTGAATATTTTAACGTCGAAAAACATTAAGATACATGATTTCAATGCATAAATATTTAGTGCTAGAAATTCAATCACATTTTTCTTTCAAAATGCGAGGACATATTTACTTCCATAACAGTGTTCTAATTAATGTGGAGAAATCACTTATTTTTATTAAGTAAATAGTACATATATAATATAATATAATACAGCTATTTTGTGTGCAAATAATAAAAACAAATGGCAAACCACTTACAACACCATTCTGCAGTGCTTGCTAATAAGAAAAAAATACACAGGGGTTCTCTTAAGTTTTACAACTCTGGCTGTCAAAAGGCCTTTATGTTAATAAAACATGAACTTTGCTGTAAATTTGTTCGGAGGGATACAGAACGAAAACAATTTTTCATCCTCATAATTTACATTTAAACTGGTAAATGTTTGAACATTGGCACAAGTGTTATTTTAGCCATTTACGAATAGTCAGCTTGCAGACAGTCAGCTTCAGTTTCACAGTTTCACTCTCCATTCACCACAGTGGAGGTACAGCAGCAGCTGAGTAGATGCAAAGCTGGGAAGGCACCCGTGCCTGACAACATCTCAGCCAAGGTGTTAAAGCTTTGTGCCATGGAGCTCCCCCCCCCCCCCCCCCCCCCCCCCCCCCCCCCCCCTTCATTCATTTCTCAACATCTGGAAAACTTCAACCATCATCCCTGTACCCAAGAAACCACGCCCCTCTGAACCCAGTCACTACCGTCCAGTTGCACTAACCTCCATCATAATGAAATGTCTGGAAAAGCTAATCCTCCACATCATCCAACCAGCAGTCAGTCCACTGCTGGAACCACATCAGTTTGCCTACAGGGCCAGCAGGGGGGCGGAGGATGCTGTAGCATGCCTCCTCCACCCCCTCCTTCAACACCTGGAATCACCTGGCACCTTCGCATCCATTCCCTTCATGGACTTCAGCTCGGCCTTTAACACTATAGAACGCCACCAGATGATCAAGAAACTCTGCCACCTCAACATCCCTCCACTCCTCATCCGTTGGGTTCACAGCTTCCTCACCAACAGACCACAAGCTGTAAGGATAGGCACAGTCACCTCATCAACCATCATTACCAACACCAGAGCCCCGCAAGGTTGTGTCCTCAGCCCTTTCCTTTACACCCTCTACACAAATTACTGTATCAGCTCCTCTTCAATCACCACATTCTACAAGTATTCAGATGACACCGCCATCCTAGGTCTGCTCAGGGACAACAACTCCATCTCTGCCTACCGACTTTTGTTTGTTAATGTTCCATAGCACCTCCGTTTAAGGAGTGTTTGCGTTTTAGTCCTTGTAAAGTTTGCCTCTGTTAGATCGACTGAGTTTTGTTCTTGTTAAGTTTTCATAGTGCCTCCGTTAAAGGAGAGTTATAGTGTCTCGTATAGTTGTCTTAGTGCCTGAGTTAGTGGAGTGATTTTGAGTTTGTATTATTCTTTGTGCCTCCATTTACCGGGAGAGCGTCCTTTGTTTTGTACCGCTTCTTTAGAAGAGTGCGTTTAGATATTCTGTAATCTTTATAGCTCTTTCAGTTTTCCTCCTGGAGTGGAGTGAGTTTTGTTTTGATAAAGTTTTATAGTCACACTAGTCTCAGTCTAGTTATTGAGGTTAGTGTGTTAGGATTTCACAGCCTCTTGATTTCTCTGTCCTGGAGACTCACAAGTGGTTTATATATAAATAAACTGACTTATTGTGAAAACCCTGCATCTGTGTCCTGTGTCTTGCCGGTTTCTGACACATACATAAAAGATCCCAACAGAGACTCCATGTCATACGCAAACTCCGTGTCCTCTCTGTTGCTCCCCACCTTCTGTCTCTATTGTACACTAGCATCATTCAAACCATCCTACTGTACTGCTCACCCTGCTTTTACAACATGCTGTCCATCACCAACAGGAACAAACTGACAAAAATCACACACACTGCATCCAAAATCCCAAATCATCCCACACCCAACCTCACCGAGCTCAACCTCGGAGCAGTAACACGCCTGGCACAGACAATAACAAACGACCCCACTCACCCTCTCCACCCATACTTCACACTGCTGCCGTCTGGTTGCAGGTACAGGACTCTGAGATGGCGACTGGCTCACTTCAACAAAAGCTTGGTCCCGTCTGCCATCTCAGCACTCAACAACCTCCCCCAATAGCCCTGTACGGACCCAGCCCCCCTGAGTGTGTCACAGGTTGTCTGATGTGTGTGTATGTGTTGCTCAGTGTTGGTGAAATTTCTGTTTTTGATTATGCATTCATGTGGCTCAGTGTTGGTGATATTTATATGTTGTTTTATGTTGCTCAGTGACAGAGTGTGGAAATGAATTTCCCTTTGGGGACAAAAAAAGCATTCTATCTATCTATCTGATTTCAACTTTGATAACATCCAAAATAAACTATATATACAATTCACATTGTATGTTGCCTTTGCTTAATTCTTGTTGGATGTTTTTCTGTGTAAAAACATAACGCCTGGACATAATCATTACTCCACTCATAAGATTTCTTACGTAATTCCATAGTACTGGATTGAATCACAATGCAGAAAAAATGCAAAACATCTTGGCATTGAAAGAAGAACTAACTAACGATTAATACAGCCTGGCTTTGGATGGAGAACTTCAAAAAGCCAAGAAAAAAAACCTTTAACATAACGTAAAAATAATGTTGACTATAACCTCAGGAAGAATCTTTTGTGGGGATGAGAAAAAGTCTCCCTCCAAGTCATCTTAAAAGGTTCTTCGTCATTGGGGAATGCGACAGATGTGGCTAAGTATTGCTCTTTTTTTCTCCTTATCTATTCTTCATTCTCCCCTGAATCATATTCTCTGACAGCCTTTCATCCACTGAGTGC
This sequence comes from Leuresthes tenuis, assembly GCF_036924035.1. Lineage (NCBI taxonomy): Eukaryota > Metazoa > Chordata > Actinopteri > Atheriniformes > Atherinopsidae > Leuresthes > Leuresthes tenuis. The sequence goes on from NW_027325364.1 coordinate 36,688,016, forward strand.
TCTGGCACCTCTCATTGCACCTCTGAACTCGTCTTTGTTGACACTCTGTCTCCATCTCATTTACCCCAACAACAGCCATGGGCCTCAGTTGTCAGTATTCCTGCTCTCAAGATGAGGGACCACAGAGAAGCACACAAAATCTGTCTTTCTCTTTCTCACATACACACAGACAGGGACTTGAGCAGCCTTCACCTTCCTCATCTGGCAGCCCTCAGGCTGAGGCTGAGTTTGTGTTTTGTGTATGTTTGTTGATGAGCTCCAGCAACAGACTCCTCATTTCCTTTTGCGGTAATATTTCTGCACTTATACAAGGTTTGCATTATTGATGACGCGCCTCCTGCTTTCTTCTCCCATCTGTTGGAGAAGAGGCAGAAGGATGGAGGAGATGGATGGATAGGAGCCAAAGAGAGTTTTAGTTAGGAAGTGGGTGGACAGATGAGAAGTGCTCAACTAAAGACACAGACTTGATGAATGAATGAATTGGAACATACAGAGGTCAGTTTGTCTGCCCACTAGGATACCAGAGAGACTATGTGGGCTGTGTTTACTGGACATCGATTCAAGCAATATAGTGCCATATACATGCTGAAAAACATACCCACAAACTTATTGTAATGGACTGTAATGTTCATGGTTACCTTCACTTTGACATAAGTGTATGAGTCCTGCACTCGTTGAGAGGTGACTCATCAGATCATTGTCAAGATATTAAGGTCTTTGACAAAGACTAGGACAGATGGACAGAACAAAACATCTAAAATTACCTAAATAGCAGGGCCAACAAGGTAGACCTCACCTTACCTAGCTTGCCATTTTGCACAACTTGCCTGACATACAAAAGACATCAGATAAAAGTCAAGGGAGGAAACTAGCTTCACTATCATTATTCTTCTCTTTCTTCTCTACAAAGTCAAGAAAATTGACACCTTTCCATTATTCTTGCCTCCAAGTCTATTCAGACACAGCAAAACATTTTGAAAAGATCCACAGTTCAAGCTATATTTGGCATCAACAGGTCAAAGCTAAATAGTGCAGTTATATATCATATATTAGACCCTCATAATGTAGTTAATCTGCCTGATTATCTCTTCCTCTATGTGATCGAGTAGTAAGGCTCTGACCTTGATGTTGAAAACATGTATCTTGTCACTGGTGTGATCACGATCAGGGGTTATGATATATCATGAAAATGTGTTAATTGTTTCGTTATTTACAGTGAAAGGTTCCGATTAACATCATGACAGCAGGATGCTTATTCAGACATGAGGCAGGTAGATTACCAGACGGGTCAATGTCTGAGAAGCAAACATCACAGACTAAAAATGTTCAGAAGTAAAACAATCCCAATGTGTGAATGGGAGGTTATCTTGCACCACAACCCAACCCAACATAACAAGGCAGTGTTTTTTACCATTTCCAACTCGTCATGTCTGTTGAATGTGACCCCAAGACATTAAATATAAGCAAGAAAATGGCAATGCCCTGACATGACCTCTATCTGCTTGCTGAAATATAAAAGCTCAAGTCTGGGATAAAATATTGCACAGTTTCAAGAATATCAGCAAAAAGACAAATTTGACATTGTCAGATTCCATCTGAAAGATGAATAATAGGGGGTGGTTCATCAAGAGAACAAGCCTGGTGGAGTTAACTCCCATCAGGTGCTTTTGAACCAGTTAAGATGACAAGGCCCCAGAAATGTGGTGACACATGCACAAATTAGTAAAAAGGAAGCTAGCTTTTGGTTATTATGTCATCATCATATGAGAACTGGTGCACTGTGACAAAGGAGCTTCAGCAGCTTCAAGGTTTCACACTCAGGAAAAAAAACAGAGCATCTATTTACAGTTTTCTCACCAAAGTCAGCAAGTTTGAGTTCTCCGGTGTCACTGATGAGCAGATTTTGTGGTTTCAGGTCACGGTGAAGGATGTACCTCTGGTGGATGTAAGACAGGCCCCGCAGTAACTGGAATAGGAATAGCTGAGAACCAATGAAAGAGAAAAGCAAGTGAACAGAGGAATTAACTTATATTAACTTCTTCATATAAACACAGCAAATATACATACCATAAGCAAAGTACATTTTTCAATCACAGCTTAACAGTATAAATTTGTCTCTGTCTAAACCGCCAACTGTTTGCTGAGGCACATTAAACTGACCGTGTGTCATGTGCACAGAGGTGTGGAAAAACCTGTGATGATTAGGTTTTTTCTGGTAGTTCTGTCTAAATGAAGTGAACAGCCACAAATCCTGCATGCCATTCAAAAAGTAGCTGTCATGAAAACAGCTCTATTATCTTCCAGCTGAATTACTGGGAACTACTGCATTGACTGGTCAGAGTTATAATAAGTGGAAAATCAAACTGTCTACTCCTTCAAAATTATGTCTTCAGTGCATGAATTATATTGGTTAGTGCTGCTTCCTATATTATATATATATATATATATATATAATTCTATCCATCACCATAGGAGCCTTCCACCTACATTGTGAAAAAATTAAACATTTAGTTTGCAATCCAGCTTTGAAGATTAAGGCAGAACACAGTTAGCTGGAACTAAAATTTGAGGTTTTAAAGCTGTAATACTTATTTTTATAGGCACACAGAATCAAATCACTGCTTTGAATTAGAGAAAAGTTCCCAAATATCAAACTACATTTTAGCCATGTTTAGCTCAGTCATGGTTCACTGGTTGTTGTGTTCCTTCTTTCTTTGTCATTTGGATAACTATGTTCTGTATTCTAGTCAGATATATGTATATTTGTGATCATTTTTTATGTGTCTTAGTTAGTTTAGTTTCTTGTTTGATTTTGTGTACCCTGTGTAGTTTTTCTTATAGCTTTTGTTTTACATCTGGTTCAGTTACTGATTGAGAGGCAAAATAACAAAAAGGAAGATTATCAAATTTATCGTGCAAAGAAAATCCATGAATGCACGTTTACTGTCATGTCTGGAATGACTATTAAGTTGCAATTAAATCTAAATTTTTACACCCAATTAATATACTTAATAACATATCATGTACACCTGCCAGCAATGCTGTTAAACCCAGATTGTATCCACAGTGCATGTTCAGATTTTCATCAATGCTGACTGCATATATCTATCTGTGGCTGTCAGTATGATTACTTCAAATTGAACAAATTCTTAAAAAAAGGCCTGAAATGGACCCAAAATCAGAGCTTCATTAGACTTTTTCTATTTCTAACTCTGTGATCTGGCAGCTCATCCTCCTCCTCTGCAGACGTGGCAGTCAACACACAACGAGACATACACAATCCAGCTCCTCATTTCATTTCAATTCCAGCAATCCTCTCAGTGATACTGTAGTCACGGCCAATCAAGCCGACTGAAGCTCTGTGGAGTCCAATCAGGGACGGGGCTCTGTCTGGCATCTGGAGTCACAGGGTCAACAGTTTACTATGCTTCCACTTGGCGGATGAGAGCTGACCCACAGTGAGGAAAATTAGCACGGGAGTGTGTGCTTACTCATGGATATCAAACACACTTCTGAAAACTCTTCACCCTGTTAAGCGTGAAACTGCAAGCTATCAAAAGAAAAAAAACGTCTTTAATTCTCCTCAGTCTGCACTTCAACTGAAACCTCAAACACCTATTTAATGGAACAGGTTTCTTCTTTTTCTTCATTTGCATTCTAATATTTGGGGGGAAATAAAATGTCAGCGCAGCTGGAGGAGAGATTCAAACTGTTCTGACAGAAGTACAATACTTTTTTATATTGAATTACTTATATCCTCTTGATATTTGTTCAGAATATTTACGTGTTCCTTCTTGCAACAGAGAGTGATGTCTGCCTTCTTGACATATCAAACACCTGTTTGCTCGATAAGTGCACCACACCACGATAAGTGAATGCAAGATGTCCATCGGGGTAAATCTCCTCACTTGTTGTAGAGTCATTTTACCGACCACCTCCTTTAATACATCAAGGTAAAAGCATTCAGTCTTATAACTATTGTCTGAACACCAGCTTCCCTTCTGTTCATACCTGAAACGACTTGTTCATTAACTAAACTAATATCTCTATCAAACAACTGAAGCCCTCTAAATGATCACCAGTATATAAACTGCGCGAGTAAAAGTAGAAGTTTCTAACATTTGTGCTACTGGCCCCGCCCTCTATGTCAGGGTGTTTCCGGCTGGTCTCCGTGTGTCTTCCAGGTTCAGCGGAGGCGGGACCATCGTAAATGAATGTGCTACACCTGGGCCCGGTGGAGCGTATTTATAGAGATGCTGGCTGACTCCTGGGGGCCCCCTTTTTTTCATGCCCGCCGCCTGAGGGGGATGCCGCACCGCGGTTTTGCTTTTTAGTGTCGTTTTCGTTTCGCACGCACACACAGACACATCCATACACGCCTACATTACTGACTACTGATACTGATCTTTTGTCTTCTTTTTATTAATAAATGTATTACTTTTGTAGCAACCTCGTCTCCTCTCCCGTTCTTGGTTACAGTCCTTGAGCTGGGCTGTAACATTTTCTAATCAATAAAATAATAAAAGTAGCATTCACTAACTCATATTACTGCAACAATGTACATACTTAAATGTTGGTACTTCCCATACACTACACAATGTTTATCACAGTCAATCATACAAAACTGTATGGATCAATTTCCTTTTATAAAGATTTTCAAATGAACGGTGAGGCTTTGATGCTGTAATTTGTCTTCTTTGATAATCCATCCATTTCTATACCTGCTTAATCCAATTTATATAATTTATGAGACGAATTTAAACGAAAGACGCACTCTTAAAAAACAGAGACAATATGAAACATTAACTGTAATCTTAAACTCGTCTTTAACGGCAGCACAAAGCCTTTCAAGAACAAAACGTAAAACCGCTCCGCTAGTGGAGGAACTATCAAAGTTACAAATCAAATCTCTCCAAAAACAAAGGAACAAAACAAAGCTATGAAACACTTACTGTTGTTTAATAAATACATAAACTATGACTCGAGCAAGACTATGACTGTGGACAAGAAGGCTAGATTGAGGCTCATGGCAAGAGGCAACAAACTGACATAAGACAGGGGAAACGCAGACTACTTGAACACATGAGGGACCAAGGGGAACAGGTGGAAGCACTTGGGAATCAGGAAAGACAATCAGACACTTGACACGGGAGGAAGGACAAGATACTGAAACGAGAGGGGAAAGTTAGTGAATTTCAAAATAAAACAGGAAATGACAAGACAAGACATGGAACGGAACGTAAATCGTGACAAATGGTGGTTCCAATAGAAAGTTGCCTTAACAGACCAAGCAGGGTTCCCAGGCTGAGCCTGCGTCCACTGCAAAAGGCACCTATGATGAAAACGTAAGCATTATCCTGTTTCCTTTCATGTCTTCTTGATGGTCCTTGTGTGTTACTTACCTAAAAAAAGGGGACAGTATCATGCTTTGAGTAATGTTCTGCTGTGAAACCTTTGACCCTGTTGTGGATGTTACGTTGACACATACCAACACCCTTTCATGTAAATGGTATTTCGCTAAAAGTATTTCCTGAACAAAAATTAGCACAACAATTAGATTGAGGTGTGGACTTGACCTTCAAATACTTCAGATCCCAGTCCAATCAAGCATCTGTGGGATGTGTGTGACAAACAGGTCCAGTCCACAAGGGCTCACCTCCCAACTAAGAACTTATAAAGGATCTGGTGCTGACAGCTGGATACAACAGAATACCCTCAGAGGTGGAGTCCACCCTTCAACAGGTCAGGGCTGCTTTTGCATTATAAGGAAACTGAGGAGAAATGTCAAATTGGACACAAATATGTCAGCGGTCTCGTCGACGTGACGTTAGTGGTTCCCATGAATAGGTGCAGCGCAACGACTCCGGCGGACAGTTTAACATATAAGCAACAGATAAAGATATTTTGCATGTGCCCTCACTGCCCTGGGCTCTGTAGAGGTCGAGGGCCCCTGGGCAATTACCCAATTGCCCATATGGTTAATCCAGTCTTGCCTGACCAAATCTCTCTCTTTCTATAAATAAATTCGCTATATATTGGGGGGGCATTTTGAGCATATCTGAATATTGGGCGGGATTTGTTGGCCTTCTGTGGTTCAACTTGTTTCTACCTCCTTAAGTCAGTTTCCTGCCAATTACCTGCATTTGATTTACTTACCCCTGCAACAACCTGCCTGCTCACTCTCCTGTTTCTCCATCACCACAGCCAGTGCCTCCCCCAAAATTTGAGGAAGTAAGGAAAATCGATATAATCAAGACATTCTGGATTCTAGTTCTACAAAGACTAACAACTATGTCCATCTTTCAGTGACTCTACACCCTGTTTGGATTCCCCAACTTCTCTCAGACCATATCCACCCATGAAATAATAAACACTGTTGCACTTTTTACCACTTTTTGTGAGTCTGCTTTGGAGTCTGTTTAACTGAGGCTCTTGGAGCCATGACACAGTGAGGTGTTTATAATCCAGTCTCTTGTCTGCAACTCCTTTTTAAGTTGTAGGGAATACTTAAGAATACATTTATTCTAATACCAACACCGTGAGGTCAAGACTAAAACACAAATATCTCCACAGGTATGACGGTGTTAACAAAAATTGTAGAAATCTAATAGTTGTTTATGGTCTTTTAGAGAGAAACACAAGATTAATACAAGAATGTAAAAATCAAGGGTATAAGGACAGCAACACTTGTGAAATACTTAGAACTTGTACACTCTGATTAATCTTATATCTGATTTCAGATGATCCAAACAGTGTTACAGTGCTTTTTTTCTCTATCATACACATTCACACAGTGATGGATGCATCAGAGGCACTGTGAGGTTCTGTATCTCTCCCAAGCACGCTTCACTACACCTCAGTTTCCAGGAAGTGGTTACAATGTTATGTTCATTTAGTCTATTTCTTCCATAAAGAAATATAAATTAAAAAAAACCTGCAGGATCTTCAGTTTGTGTGTAACATTTTGTTCAAACATAATGCATCCTTATTAGTTTCTAACTGCAAGACAAATAAGCCGTGTGATCACTCATGAACATAATCTTGATAGATTATACTCCTCAGGTGATCCTTTTTTCATTGAGAACCACACATCAACACACCAACAAGCAGACTGCTATTCTTCTAATGATGAAATACTTATCGCCATCATACACAAGGCAATCAGAGCCCTTTACCATGATAAGCATTATAAAAAACACTTCTTTGTTTTCCATGAGTAGAATGTGGAGGAGTCTCTCTTATGTCTGGTACTCAATGTGCAGCAAAGCGCGAGACAATGCATCAAAATGACAGCAGCAGAGAAGGATTCATAGTTAGTTTTACAGATTATCTTAAACACAAACAAAGTAGAGCACAGATAGGAAATAAAAGATGCATTGCTTTCATGATGCTAAGAAAAAAGACTGGAATACTGACTGATTTGGGACAAAATGTAAGAAGTCTAGCCCCCATGAGAGCCAATAGAAACACATTGACAAACAAGAGCAACACACAGAGAACATGAATGCATTCAGTACAGATTAGGGATGACCGATTATCGGCTGGGCCGATTATCGGGCCGATTTACAGCATTTTGATGCATATCGGCATCAGCCTTTTTTTTTTTAATCCGACAGCCCATAAGAGATCAATTTCAAACCGGGTTATTTTGGCTCAGATGCAGCCGCACCTCTCTGTCTGTAGTCTCTACTTTGTCTCCAACATTGTCCCACCCACAGACCATCTGATTGGTTACACACAGAGCCAGGTAGCAGCCAATCAGCAGTGAGAGCTGTGCACTCAAAACAGTTAGGAGTTTCCAAGGTAAGTTAAGGCAGCGAACTCTCCCCAAATTATAATAACCATCCCAGCCCTATACGACTCACGACAACTAGTAACGTTACTGTATAATAACATTATATAGACATAAGCGGCAGCTCTGCTCGCTCGCAGTAGTGATGTGTGATTCATGAGTAAATGGGTCAAAACTCAAGGTTCTTACTGACTTGGGAGTTACGAGTCATTATCTCCATAAACGCGTTCACTGACTCACTTCTTCCTTCCTTCTTCCTGCAAAGAGGAGACATGTCACACAACTGTCATGCTAACTGCAGTTGCGTAAACGTATCAAGCTAATTGCTGCATTATCTCTGTGGCTGAAGCAACGGCTCTGCTCCAGCTCACAGAGCCCCTCCTTTACCCGAGAAAGTCGCTGCTGCGCACGGTTCAGGACTCCGCATATATGCCTAGTCAGGTATACCTGACTCCCAGTTCAGAGGCAGCTCACCGCTCACTCACCCCCTTCCTGGCTTCATTTTGAAGGAAGCGGGAGTTCATTCATTCTGTACATAATTATTTTATTCTAATGGTGCACTGTTGAATGTTAGAATATTATTAGTTTTGCATTATTGTTTAGGTTATTTAAATGTTCTATTTGTGCACAGTTTCATACATTTTGTTAATTTTTTTGTACTGTTTCACACGAATGTTAATTTATTGGCTTTTTGTGTTGTTTGCATTTATTTAGAGAAAAAGAAAGAAAAATAACTTTTTCACCTTGGAGACTTCTTGATTTTTAGTCTTTTTCACAATGATTTGGGACTGGAGTGGTTTGGAGCTTGTTTGTACATTCCGTGGCTCACACTCTGGGTGATGGATTGAAGTGACTCGAAAACCTGATTCACTTCAGTGAGCGACTCATACAAACTCGAGTCAGTAAAAGGAATCGAGTATCCCATCACTAGCTCACAGTCCCTCCATACAGGCTGCTGAACATATCGATATGGAAATAGTCAGTGATAGTAGATGTATATGTGTGAGTTAGAGAGAGAGAGAGAGAGAAAAAACCTACTAAACTCAATTCAGTCTAAGGGTGGGCGATATGACGATATTAAATCGTGAAGGATTACAACACGAAGACGATCCGTAACGATCTGTCAAACTCATCCAAATCAATATGGAATTGGTTTGGATTTTCCGCACCTGATCAAGCGCAAGCAAATGTAATTTGCAAAGTTTGCACAGAAACTGTTCGCATGTCAGGTGGCAACAGGATGAACCTGTTCAATCACTTTAGCATCCCAAGCAGAATGCTGAGAGCCAAACAGCGAGGGGCCCGGCGGAGGCAGCAGCTAGCTAAGACCAAAACAGACAACATTAACACAGGCATTTGACAAAGGCACTCTTATGACAAGTCAGGCAAGTTATAGAAAGAGGTAACAGAAGCAGCTACCTTTTATCTTGCAATAGATATGGTACCGTTCAAGAAGTAGAGAAGGAGGGGTTCGAACGCCTGCTTCAAGTAGTTGAGCCGCGGTATGAGCTGCCCAGCTGAAAATACTTCTGCAACACTGTCTGTTTTTCCCTTTTCAATTTAAGATTGTGATAAAATCGAAATCGTTATTTTATTTTTTAAAAATTGTGATATGATATTTTTGCCATATCGCCCACCCCTAATTCAGTATAGTTTTATTACAGGGAAGCACGTTGGGAACGTGTGAATTTCTCCTTTAGCTATTGCACTTTTTTTTTCAGCTATAGTAACATTAATCATTAGTAATGTAGCAGCCTAGCTTTATAAAACTCCAGGAAGCTATTTATTTAAAATTTCAGTTAACTTCATTAGACATGCTGCTGAGCCTTGGAGCTCCCTGCACTTTTTGTTAGATAATAGACATCTTTGTTTTAAAATTGTAAGAAAAAAAAACTTTAACATGTTCTGTTATCTGAAAATCTGTTTTATAAACATATGCTAAAAGGCATTTAAACATATTTAAGTGTTGTAGTTTGTATTAATCTCAATTTTGACGCCAACATGTTCTTATATTATTTATATTTACTTTTACTGCAAATGAATATCGGCTCCAAATATCGGTTATCGGCCTCCTTGACTGCTAATAATCGTATCGGCCCTGAAAAAAACATATCTACATATCCATCTCTAGTACAGATGACATTTATTCACTAAATTTCCTCTCTCCAAACTGCTTAATCAAGGTCAGTGTCACAGAAGAAACAGCAACAGCAGATAATCCTTCTTCCCACCAGTTCCTCCCTCTGGGGATCACAGCCCCTCCCAAGTAAACTGGGAGATCCCTCCAGCAAGTTCAGGACTGACTCCTGAGCCTCAGAACAGCTGGCTGTAGCAGTAAATTTTGGAAGAGAAGCTTCCTTAACAGGTACCAAATAGGGTTGCAAAGGGGCGGAAAATTCTAAGATGATCCAATCAAGACAAGGATCCAGCAGATTGTTCAGCCCACAGCCATCGGGCTGCTTCAGAGCCCAAGCTGAAGGCTTACAACGCCGAAGAGTTAATAACTATTTTAGAGTATTTCTGCTGGCTGGCAGAGAAGACAGAACCAGCTCCTAAAATCTCAGCCCCAGCGAAGCACACGGGAAGATGTCTCAAAAAGAGGTGTGGCTCCAGGTGACCTCAGATCACCTCCTCTGACACGCCCAAGGTGGGTGCCCCTGGAGTTCCAGCCTCAGGTCCAATGTTGGCTTCTCCAGCCCCCGTTCCAACATCAGCTGATTTGATCAGCATGGACCCAGTCGTTCAGCTCTCTTTGGAGAAGTTCCAAGTGGATCATAAAATAGTAAAAAATAAGAAATATTAAGCCCATATTTAATTATTTTTTCAGTCAGGATCTGGTTTTGGATGGTCCAAATGAAAAAAAACAAAGAAAGAAGAAAGAAAGCAAGCTCAAATGACCTTTTTGAATTTTCAATGACCAAATAAAGTTTTCACAATCATAAAATATGTTTCAAATACTCAGTGTAACTATTGTAGTTTCCATGCATAATCTAGTTTAGGGTGATCAGAACACAAAAAATGCAATAAAATGGCCCTGTTCTGCATTTTCACAAATCTGAAAAAGGTTTTGCATATCCCAAACAAGGTATTAATGAATCTACAGCCTCTTTAAAATAATTTCATCCAGATTTGAGCAGTCTAGCTGTTGAAGTTTCCGTACAGGACCTAGTTTAGAGAGATCAAAATGTTAAAAAAAAGCAGTGGAAATGCCCCTTTAATTGACAAATCGAAAGCTGCAGCGTCGTGCCCAATTATAAATATACGGTAGAAAGCATTGAAGTTGTGCTGTTGTGGTATGCCAGCTTCATCTTGCAATGTACACGCACCACAATGTTGTCCTTAATTTTTAATTCAAAATTATCTCACACCTTTGACATCTTCTGTCTCTTCCTCTTATCACTTTCGCTTTGCTGCGCTTGCTTATTTTCGCTGTTTTCGGTCCCAGCGTCTGTCATTCTGTACATCAACACTGTCCACGCACATTACCAAAAGCCCGCTTCCGTCTTCCCCTTTGCAGGAAACATTTGCAATATAAGCATTTGTTCTTCAGTATTGATGAGCTTTCTTAAACAAACCTGTGAAAGCTTCTGATACAGAGCACGAGAAGCTCAAAAAATACCAAGGACTAAAAGAGGAAGTTGAAAAAATAGTGGGAAGTGAAGGCAATAGTAGTACCAGTGGTAATCGGAGCATGGACCCAACAGATCCCAGGAACAACATCAGAGATCTCTCTCCAGAAAAGCTCAGTCCAAGGAAACGTTAAAGGTTTTTTTAAACCTGGACATTATTTCTGACATAGAATACGTTCATCTACTTATCGATAACAGTTTGGTGAAAGTCGGTGTCCTTCGCAAGATATTTAGATTATTTGAGATCCGCGTATATAATGGGAGAGAACAGGGGCATAGACAATACAGCCTCTAAATAAGGCATTATCTGTCTTTATTTCACCAATGTGTTGTTGTTATTGGTGGCTATTGGGGGCTTTCCACACACGTCTACTGGGACGACTTCATCGACGTGCGCTGCTGCAACACAGCTTATTTACTCTGGGCTCTGTGACAGTCGGCTAACTTCAAACGGAGTTTGCTACTGATAGTTTTATGCAACATGGCAGGATATTTATCAGATTTTGTAAAGACAGATAACACCTTATTTAGAGGCTGTATTGTCTATGCCCCCATTCACTCCAATTATATGGATATACACGGATCTCGAGTAATGTAAATATATTCCGAAGGACGCAGACTTTCACCACACTGTTATCGATAAGTAGAAGAACATATTTTATGCCAGAAATAATGTCCAGGTTTAAAAAAAATTAACTTCTCCTTTAAGATACTGCATAGAACCCTCAAGCTCTCCGGCATGTGTAAAGGGCACGAGCTTGAATTCATGAAGGCCACTGACATAAAATGCTGATATACCAACATAGTAATCCTAATACTTGTTTGTTGGCTTCTGTAACACAGTTTAGGCAGAATCCTTTCATTCCGTATGTGTAGCTGACACTTGCATCATTTTGAGTTAAAATTTTATTTCATCTATTAAATTTAATCAAAGGTGCATGTTTCCTACTGCTGCTGTGTCTTCGCATCTATTTGCCCTGTTATTAATTTATTCTACTAAGGAGCTCTGGTGAGGGGACTATTTTGTGTGAGAAAAGCTAAATATTGTCGGTAATTCTAATTTTGAAAATGTGTTCTGATAGGTCACTTTGTGATGCACTGTACTTCGAAAAAATGTATTTGAATTTGTTATTTACTATTTCATTGGAATACATATACAAATAGAAGTATGTTTTCTGCCACAGCATACCCCTAACACAATCTCCTCATAGAGAGGCAGCAGCTGAATTTAGAACCAGATATCCTCTTGCTGTGAGACAATTATTCTAACCACCGTATCTCTGTGAAACCAATAACAGCTGAAATCAAACAAGGATTGCCAGCTGAAGTAAATCATGAGTAGCAGACATCTAAAAAAAATGGCTATTTTCTTCACCGGTAGTTTAAAAAAACTAGACTTAAGCAGCACTGTGAAAAGCAAGAGAAAGACTAAAATCAAAAGAAATCAAATCACAAAAATTAAAACAAATGTGTCAAAACTAAAACCATGGGGGGACTTCCTGTGATGCGGACCGAGTAGCAGCGTTCTGTGTGAGCTCCAGCTTTGTCGATGCAAAAATATCCTGACACTGATGCTTAACTCAGCCAAACTTGATACACTTGTAGATTTTAGTGGATGTCACTGGATCACTTCTGGGGTAAAGCTTTTGTTAAAATGGATTAAAAAAAATGCCAAGGCTAACAACACGGATAGGGCACAAGATGGTGGCGAAGAGACTACATAGTAGTATTGGGAAGTTCTTTTTATTGACTCGGATCTTTTACTCTCGAACAGTAAATTGAACGAATCTTTGAACGAATCATTTCGTTCATTTTTCCAGCAGGTGGCGCTGTAACCCTACTGTGGGCGCTGCACAAAATGGCCACGGTTCTAAACACTTAACATTGAAGGAAACATAGTTTGCTTCAGCTGAGCTGACAAAGTACAAAACAAAAAATGCCACAAACAATTCAAACCATGTGAAAACCTGGGAAAGCAAATACACAATAAGGTGACTCGTGTCTGTATCCTCCCTGCCATTGTTGTTTAAAGCCCGAAACTGACTCAGTAGCTGTCACGTGACAAATTAACAAACGAGAACGATCCGTTCAGCCCTGTCACATGACAGCTGGTAGAGAACAAGTGAATGTAAAACTCACATTGATTTTAACAATTAGTAACACAATTAAGTGAGAAAAAAAGTAACAATAAGTTCCCTAAAATGTTACATAGTGCATTTATTGTGTCTTATTATTATTATTATTAGTAGTAGTAGTAGTATTAGTAGTATATTATTTTATGGTAGAGTATAACACAAAATCAATATGTTGATATAATTTTCAAAAGTATCTATTCACATTATTACATTATCATTTATCTATTTACACACAACACGATACATATCTACAAGAACCGAAGACCACTAATTAATTATGATTTCATGACAAATGAATGAACATCACAAATCAGACATCATTCATTTCCTCCTTCGTTTCTCAGTCCACAGTAGAGTCCTGTGTGGGACTGTTTTCTTCACCCTGCTCCCGCTGAATTTCTGACCATTACCACCGCAATGTGTGTTACACTCCCGGCCGCAGCCGCAAAACTTTGAGAATTTATGCCCGCACAATAATAGAAATGCATTGATTTTGTGTCTTCTCCCGTCCCGCAGGAGAAAACACGTCATTTTATAGGCTATTAATAGAGAGATTCACGGACAATTGAGAAACTTCTCCAAATATCACACTTGCCTTGCTTTGTCTTTGTGCTGTAATCAATCAATACTGTTTCCTGTGCAAGGACCCGTCACCCGAGGAGTTGAGTCGTGAACGAATCAATACTGTTTCCTGTTCTATTGAAAGAGTTGAAAGATACAACCAAGCGTGTTGGGGAAGCTGAACATCGCATCTCCGCGGTGGTGGACGTAAATGTCGAGACGGAGAAACGTGTCTCATGCCTGGAAAAAGTTGTGGTCTCGCTGCAGAAGCGTGTGGATGATCAGGAGGATCGAGGCAGACGTAAAAACCTCAGAATAATTGGCCTGCCAGAATCCTCAGAGGGCTCATCTGCCGTACAGTTGTGGAGATGGAGATGTGGCTTCCCAAAATTTTGGCACTGACCACCAAGGACGAGAAAATAAAGCTGGAAAGGGCGCACCGGGTGTCAGGGCCAGCGAGGAGAGAGACGACTCACGCAGACCTTACCCCCGCTCAATGATTTCAAGATTTCACCACTGCAGCGATCGGGTCTGGGTGCTGGAGGAAGCCAGGCGGGCGAAGGAGGTCCGAAGAAGCTATGGCATATATAAACACACTGGGTGGTGGAGGCACTGCACCAGACTAAAGAGTGTGAGTAACTAAGATCTTACAATTTAGTCATGGTCTGTGACGAACGAGTTCAAAATATAGTTCATACTTCTGTAATGTTTTCTGCTGAAGCTCAATGTTTTGGAGAGCGAGTGTTTTGTTTTCACCCTTCTGTTTCATATCAGAAGTTAATCTTGGAAACGGGGCCGACACGGCAATCAGTCGTAAATAATTGTACTTTGCCCGTCATAAGTGAAGGTGTCCAGGGGAACCGGCGGATGTCGGACATGGCCGAGATGGACCAGAAATGGCCGGAGTTGGCCGAAGGTAACAGCATTTGATTGACAAGCCTTTTTTATTTTCTGTGACTTTATATTATTTACTTTTACAACTACTCATATGACTGAGATAGCCCTGTTCTTTTTGTGTGATACTCTGTGTAAAATACGAGTGTTGGTGGAACATCACCTCAGTGGACTTCGGGCTGATAATTATATATAATAATTGATTGTATTCGATCTTGCAGACTCAGGAACATCATAACCGCATCTGAAGTAAGGTTAAGAGGGCCTAGCAAGGGTCTCTCTTCTGAAGCTGGGGTCTCCACCCTTCTCTCTATCTTGAGTTCCATTAGTTTGTTAGTTCATGGGAGACTGTGTGTATATAGTTGTGTTCAGGGGTTTATTCTAGGGCTATGGAAGGCAGTGCAGCAAATTGTTTTTTTTCCGTTGGTTTATCTTTTTCCGGTCACAAGGTATGACACATGGACGGAATTAGATTATGGATAGTATAATGCATACAGACTTAAGGCAATAACCAATCCTCGCTGTATTTAATTCTTTACATCTACCATGACAAATTCTGTACTTAAGGTATGTACATGGAATATTAGAGGTACGCATCTAAAAAAAGAAGGGGTTGACATAGCACTACTTCAGGAAACACACCTAAAAGACACAGAACATGAAAAACTTAAACGGGAATGGGTGGGACAAGTATTTTTTTCGTCTTTCATGTCCAATAGCAGAGGAGTTTGCATCCTTATTAACAAACGGCTTCCTTTTATGCTGGAATCCTGCACTAAAGATAATGCAGGAAGATATGTTGCAATAAAAGGACATCTGTTTGACGAAAACATTTCTATTTTAAATGTTTATGCTCCACCAGGTCATCCTCCTGATCTCATAATAAAAGCTTTCTCAGAATTAGCAGAGTTGGACTGTGCTCAGTTAATTGCTGGCAGTGACTTAAATGACATATTAGACCCTCACATTGATAAGTTACCTGCTGAAAAAACTAACCCTATTAAACGAGCACGAGCAACAGCTGATGTATGTGAAGAACTAGGCTATTTGGATGTGTGGCGAGCATTAAATCCAAACAACAAAGAATTCACATTCTTCTCTGGAGTGCATAAAAGTGGCTCTAGAATAAACTACTTGTTTGTTCCTAAAACAATGTTGTACTCTGTTTCATCTTGCGACATTGGGAGTATTACAATATCAGACCATGCCCCGGTTTACTGAAAGGGGAACTCCGGTATTTTTAAACCTAGACCTTATTTCTGGCATGAAATACGTTTATCTACTCACCGAGAACAGTTGAAGATATTCCTGATTCCTGATATATACGATCGAGTAAATGGCAGTTGAATGACCCGAATTTCATATCTTTCTTGCAGACTGAGTTTCAGCTAATCTTTTCATGTAATGACACACCTGATGTATCTCCTTCTATTTTTTGGGAGATGTGTAAGGCTTATTCACATGGTTGGATTATATCTTGTGAAAAAAAAAGCACAAAACGAAAGCGTCAAGAAGAGCAACGGAAATTAGAACTACAGCTATCTGAGTGTGAGAATAGCTGGGAATAATTTCTTTGATCAAGATGAATATTTTACCACGGCTGCTCTACAAATTTCAAATGATTCCAGTCCTACTAAATAATAATACTATCAAGACGGTGAATGGTTGGTTAAGATCATTTATAAAAATGATCTTAACTGCAAAAAATTGCAAAAATTGCAATTGCTATCAGTGCTGGGCAGATTGGCAATTCCCAACATTAGACTGTATCAAGTGGCATCCCAATTTCGATATCTAGTATAGATTGAGTACGAAATGACTCGGACTCTGTCTCTGCTCGATATTGAAGCATATGATTTAGGTAAACCGTTACAATTAGCTACTCTCCCATTTATCCTGAATCCAAATAAACTGAAGGTTGCAGATGGTAATTTTATTGTTAAATCCATACTAAAGGCCTGGAACATGATTAAGAAATGGTAAAAAAGAACTGATGTCTGATGGGACAGAATTATGTCATTTGACCAATTAAGATTGAAATACAATTTATCACACACATTTTCTTAGGTTCCTACAAGTCAAAAGCTTTATACAGAATCCAATTCAGCATAAATTTACTCTGTAAATGTCACCAACTGAGCTACTATGCAAAATTCATAGCAACAAGGCTATAGTAAGGCGATGCTATGAGGCCTTTTATAAGTCCAATAAGGCTAACAATACAATTATGCAAACATGGGCTAAGGACCTTGGGGTGGTAATAGACGAGGTTATGGAGGCAGACATATGGGAGCATGCTAACAACATATCCATATGTAATCGAGCAAAAGAATTACAATCTAAGTTACTGCAGCACCTTCAGATATCACCTGAGCTCAGACACAAGATGGACTCAAAGAAATCAGCTCCGTGTATGAAGTGTAATGTGGAAGTTGGTACCTTTATACATACTGTATGGACCTGTGTGCATGTCCAGGATTTTTGGGTAGCAGTGGCTTTGAAATTCGATCTGGTTTTTAATAAGGAGTTGGACCTGGACCCAGTATGTCTGTTGTTGGGATTACCACACCCACAAATAAAAGGATCTCATTGTCAAAAATTGTGGAATGGTTTAACATATGCTGCACATAAAGCTATATTGCTGAAATGGATTTCAAATAAGCCACCTACAGTTTTAGACTGGCATAAGGTAATATTTGACCTTTTACCCATGGAATATCTGACATACTGTTCTTTTAAAGGGGGGATAAATATATTTTTAAAAATGTATAGTGAATAAGATGTGATGCATAATTCATAATAAAGATATACAAAAACATCAATTAAATTAAAAAAAAAATCAAGTTAGCTTTGCTTGTGACTTATAGCTAATTTATGAAAAATGATAAGAAAAGTTTCAAGGAAATTAGTGAGAAAACATGAAGTGACACAGACTGTGTCAGATTACTGTGGGTTGCCTGTGCTTGATATTGACATGGTTGATAGTGATGGTTGTAATGTAATCATAAGAGCAAATAGTAGCTGAGGTTTGGCTTGTAGACACACTTTTTTCCCACTAATCTTTTGAGATGTCACTGAGTCACAGCCCTTCAACTGACTGGGTAATATCTAATAAGAAGAGCACTTCAGCAGCAGTCTGAATGAGGTCATACTCACAGCTGTACTGCTAACAAACTGTAGTCGAGCCCATGAAGTACACAGAGTTAATGGTGCTGTGATACAAGACAGTCATAGACAGCCTTAGTAATCTAGGTCATGCAGAAACCTGAGTAAAGTTTCAATTTGAAACTGGAGAAACACACACATACACAGTTCTGAGGTTCATGACCACAAAGTACATTAATAGTGATTTTCTGAATGCATGTTACTAAATGTTAATTTGATCCAGCACCACTGGAGGCATAGCTCAGCAATAACTTCCATGTTGGTGATTAGTAAAGAGGATGATATCTAACTGACTGCACTCTCACTGTCAATACTAAAACACCCTATAATGGTTATAATGTGTATATTACCAAATGACCAGATTCCAAACACTATCACTGACAACAAATGGTTGTTTCAGAATCAGTAATGGTTTGGTTTAATATTCATAAGATAACTAGCCCAAGTGTTTTCACAAATTATTAGACAAATTATCCTATTATGCTCTCTGTGTAGTTACAAGAGATAAGTTATTGTGACCCAGGATGAGATCATTGCATTGATATTGAGTGGGTGTTGTTGTAACTTCACTACCTTTGGGATTCATGGGACTCTAGCCTCTCTTTTCCAAGCCTGGATCTACAATTTTGTACTTTAGACAAAGAGCTGTAACCCTGTCTGTATATTGTACAATTTTCACCCATCTTTTTTGGTGATTAGTATGGTCATTTTACTTGTTATCTCTTCTCAGAGCTTGGCTCAACTAATTCTACTGAGATCCTGACTACTTTCTGCCCCCTAGTTGAGCACCCACCTCTGTGATAACATTGCACAGAATCCCATATATACCACGGTGGGACAACATGTCATAAATACATTAAATGTGTGTCTTTTTAATAGCCCTTGTTGAAAATAGAAATACATAACGACTGTTTACAATGAAACAAGTCTAGATTTATTAGTTTGAACAACTTCAGTTCAGCCTCTCCCACCAAACATACACTGGCAATCACTCTCAATGAAAACACTGATGTTGTGGAACAATCAGCTGTTGGACTCATTTAACCTTCAGAGCCTCTTTGCACTGACTTTGTTTAAACTCCTCATACTATTCCCGTAATGGAGCCATTAGAAACATCAAAATGTTTCTACCCTCAAGAAAAAGGCGAATCATAATTCTTCATCTAATAACCTGATTGTCTTGTTAACTGAGAGATATGTCTCCCCTCTCATTAAGATGTTCTGTCTTCATTATCAGTGACTTTTAAACAGCTAATTGTTTCTAGTTGCAGTATCTGTTGAATTAAAATGTGTGGCACTTATATGGTAGAAGTACATTGTTGGTTTAAAATATTATGAGCTCAAGGTGTGAAATTTGCTGTTTTCAGAATAATTATGCAGACTGTACTGTACCTTAACGTTGTCTGGGTGAAGACCCCCGGGATGTTTGTCCATGTACTGACACAGGTCTGTGTGCTGAAAAGAAAAGCAAATACAACTTAATCTTCCTATAGAGGCTTTTAAGGTATTACTTTTCCTAATATCACGTTTTAAGTAGAGGACATGCAGTTGTACTTTTAGCTATACAGCCTCTTAATGTCATGATGTAAAGAGTAGAAATCAGGTTTATCTGTTCTCAGTGGAGCCCATGTCCTCACTATTAGTAAACCTGTCTCATCTGACATGCTTGCAGTGTGATGGTGGTCTGCCTATGGTCACCCTGGTGCTTTGTGAGCAGGTTTGTGGATGGTAGAGGCAGTGGCTCAAAAACCACACACATATTTACAATCTCACACTGCTGCCACAACAGTGGAGCCTGCTGAATAATTCACTGATGCTTCAACCCAGACATGCCTGTCCATCTAATCAGAATCCCTGCTCTCCATCTCTTCTCTATTTAGGTTTATCTCTATTTGTTCATACTACATATCACTCTTTGAACCTGTCGGTTCTCCCTCACTTCCTTGTGTATGTCACCATCTTTCTGTCCCTCAGAGCTAATGGCTCTGTGTGTTTTTTTTCTGGTGCTTTATGTAAAACAGTGTTCAACACAGGAGGATTTTTAAGGCAGCAGTCTAACACATCAATTCAGATTCATTATTTGAATCAAATAACTAACAATTAGTGATACTAGTGCAAAAGCATGTAACTCCTTGTTGAAAAAAGACTGTTGAATCACAACTAAAATATTTATTGTGTTGTAAAATTAATGTATAATCAGAGGGGATTCAGAGAGAAGAATTAACTGATATTCCTCTTCAAACTTGTGAGCCAAACTGATCTCTTCTTTTATTCTTAATTCAAACACAATTTGCTGAGGTCTCCTCACATTTCAGAGGCTGATCCTTTGCCTTTTTTACCAACAGGGGGCATCACACCATCTTCAGTCTCATTAAATGCACGGCAACTGCTGGTATAGAGATCTGGCCTTGCTCAGCAGATCAAGATCAAAGATTGACCTGAATATAAATGTGACCACCAAAAACTACTGTCAGCTGTTTCATGAAAAAGATAAGAGAGAATCAGGACTTTTCTAAAACCTTGTAGTTTCTGTGTTATCTAGTTCTTATACGAACTCTGGGAAACTTTCCATTTCTAGTAGAACACTTCTTTTCTATGTAGAAACTGAACTACCAGTATTTTTAATATTACTAAGGCAGGCCTGATGAGTTTATTCTAGCATTGGGGCCAGCTAATAATACAACACATTTTATTTATAATTTGGACAAAGTTTGGAGACTCTATAGAATCTCTTAAAATTCTGAAGTTTAGAACCTTTTGTTAATACTGTCTCTGTTACAATATAGTAACATTTAGGTGGACATGTGACCACCCATGTCTAACCATGCCGTGTTAGTGAGTATGAAGGAAAAACCACAGTTGCGACAAAAAAAGAGAAAATATGAAAGACCTCTCTGGAATCCGTGTTGGGTTTGTTTGTTCTGCAGAGCTATGGCAGTGAAACACAGGTTTTTACAATGAATTGAATTCCAATTGGCTTGAATTGGACTATATTACTTAAGTGCCTTGAGATGACAATTGTTGTAATCTGGCGCTATATAAATAAAATTGAATTGAATTGAAACATACATATATCTATGGAGGAGGACCCATGCTGTGTGAAGACATAAATGCAACTTTCTAAACTATTCTAATTTTCATATTGTTTGAAAAATTATATAGTTATACTATGAGAAAATCTACAAGAATAAGGGTTTCTGTGATGGGGGGGGGGGGGGGGGGGGGGGGGGGGGGGGGGCTCCTCCTTGTCTTTTGGTTCTCATAATACTATGTAGCAAGCAAAAGTGTTTTGACTGTCTGAACTCGTCTTCCCATAACATTAAATGGCTAGTAATGTCTTTTCCTATAACATTGAATGTCCCTTTCCTATAACATTGTGTGGCCAGCAAGCATAAACAATATGAATAGCAATAGCACCATTTTGTTGTCAGACAACTCTGCTCAGCTTCCTGACAGGTTGTGCGGACTTGTCTCTTTCTTGCAAGAAATAAATGTTTTGTGTTAATCGTATCCAGCGACTCTGAGCCTAATTTTGAGAGAATTTTTCTAACACATATGAATTTAAAATAACCAATAGATCCACCAAGTCCTAATTGCTGGACATTTCACAGTAGTCCAATAGGCCGTTGGAAGGAAATGTTAACCACCCCTGTTCCAAAATACATTAGGTCACTGTGTAAAATGTACATATAAACAGAATGCAATTAACTGCAAATCTCTTAAACCAATATTTCATTCACAACAGGACATAGAAAACATACAAAAGCAATGTCGAAAGTGACATCTTTAACATATGATGTGTATTTTATTATTTTTTCTTTATTATGCTTTTATCTTGTTGCTTTTACCTTGTAGCACTCTGAGATCCCTGATGAAGAGTGCATTATAAATAAAATGCATTATTATTACTAACTAGAAAATTTCTGGAAATTTTGATATGGTCATGCCCTATTGCCCATTTCTGCCCTCTTGCTGCTTTGCTTTGGGGTGGTAGTGCTTGTGTTGTGTTCTGTTTAAAGTGGTTCTGGTTGTGTTTGGGGTGCTGTTGTTAATGAACCACACCTGTTAGGTTGTGTTTCTGGTTCTGTCTAAGGTTGTGTTTTGGTTGTTCTGGTTGTGTTTGGGGTAGTTAATAATGGTGTTTGGGGTAGTTAATAATGGTCAAATAAACCACACCCCCTGGTGATTGAGGGTTGTTTATGGGTTGTTTATGAACCACACCCGTTATTGTTTGGGGTTGTTCTGGTTCTGTTTGAAGTGGTTCTGGTTATGTTTGGGGTGGTTAATAATGGGCGATAAACCCCACCCCCAGTAAAGGGTTGTTAATGAACCACTCTCCCAGACGACATCAAGAAATACCTTGCTCATTCTTTGAACAAGACAATGTTAACTCACATACTGCAGCATGGCTTTGTAGCAGAATCAGTCCTGGTGCTGGACTGACCTGCCTGCTGTCCAGACCTTTCACCGACTGAAAACATTTAAAATACAAATAAAAGAAGACCCAGGACTGCTGAGCAGCTAGAATTCTATATCAGACAAAAATGGGACAATAGCCGCATTCGGACAGAGACGTTCCAAGAACGCAGTTCTAAGAATTGTCCACCTCGAATTTCGTTATAAGAACAGCCCTTCCCCAGGGGAACTGTTTCATTTTGCATTCGCACATGAGTCAGGGACCTTGACAGGGACTGATGTGACACAACCGTCTGCGACAGACGTGTTACTTTGTCGCTACACTCAACAACAAAACAAAACCCGCGAAAAGTAAGGATAGAAAAAAACAACAAACAAACAACACCAAGAAGCTAATATAGAGAGCAAGGAGGCCACCGTGTTCATGGTCTGCATGAAGGTGATATTAATCATGGACGATCATATCAGGCGTTTAAGATCGAGGCTGGAAGAGCACACAGCGAGAGTCAGTAGACGAAGAATCCAGCAGCGGGCGATACTTCTTCCTTTCATGAAGGAAAGAAGGAGAGCAGAGTGCCACAGACACTGCTCACAGACACTCTGCACAGACATAGAAGAGGACTTGTAAGTTTAACTTATTAAACTTGTGCCGGTTGTGTCCGTGTCGTATGAGTAAACATTTCAGACAAGAGGCGTAGCTACCAACCACCAAACACCTACGTCATATGTGTTTCTATGGAACCCAGAAAAGATCCTGCCTCGGAGAAGGAGCTAAAATGGTTATAGGAACCGAGGGCCGTGGTCCCTAGTTCCTGTATGTCCGAATGCGCAAAAAAACGGCCCTATTCCTGAAAAGGTTATAGGAACTGCAAAAGGTTCCTAAAGTGGAATCTCCCTGAAAAAAAAATCGGAAAAAAAACGTACGAAAAAATTACAAAAAACCCTTTTGGCAGGCCCGTATTGCGATGGTGCTAAACGGCCCGAAAGTAGGTATAAGTAGGTATGTCGCCTATAAGTAGGTAAAAACAATAAACAGGGGGTGCACGCCCAAAAGGGCCGTTTCGCACCATGGTAACATTAGATGCCAGGAAGCGAAGAAATTTGGATGCTTATTGCCTGGCCGAACTTTATCGTAGAGACATCATTCATGCACTTCATGCTTCGGACTAAATGGTTATTAAGCCTCATTACGCTAGGTGTTACGGTTTTTGCGATAGCTAACTTTAAATAAAAAAAAAGTGTAAATTTGATTTTGGATGCTTGTTGCTAGGCAACAGGTCATCGTAGAAAAATCATTAAAATGTTCCCCAACCTGGGATGCGTTGTACTACAACATATTTCAGTCTCATTATGCTGGCTATTATGGTTTTTGAGAAATTTACCGTTAAATTTGCTCAACCATTAACATGAGACTTGTTACCATGGCAACACAAATCCTATGCATTCCTAAGGGGGAGCCTAAGAGTGAATGCAATATAACCAGAGCCACCTCAGACATAACCAGAACCAACTTAGACAGAACCAGCAGATGCTAACATCATGCTAAAATACTAACATACTAGCATCATTAGCATTTTGCAGAGAAGCCTAAAATGCTAATGTTGCATGACGTAAACATTAAGTCACTATGTTTTTGTGCTCTATTAGCTGATGCTATGAGGTTATTATGCTGATTTTTGGAGGACTTTTGCTCGGCCGCACTATAATGTAGAGACGTCGTTCAAATGTTCAAACACACGGAACGCTTTGGACTACAACATATTAGCGTCTCGTTATGCTGGCTACTACGGTTTTTGAGATATGACACTTTAAATTGGTCGTAATTTTAATGCTAATGATTGACATGCTGATTTTGGAGAGGTTTTGCTCGACCAAACTTTATCGTACAGACATGGTTCAAACATTTAAAGACTCGGGACAGTTTGGACTACAACATACTTAAGTCTCATTAGGGTGGCATTGACAATGTTTGAGAATTTTCAACGTTAATTCTATCGTAATTTTAATGCTAATGAATACACGTGCTGATTTCGGAAGCCTTTTGCTCGGCCATAGTGTATCTTACACACATCATTCAAACAGACTCGGGACGATTTGGACTACAACATATTGTAACCGCATTGTGCTGGGATTTACAGTTTCTGAAAAATTTAACTTTAACTTGATGATATTTTAATGCTAATCGAGTGACACGCTGATTTTGGAAGCTTGTTGCTCGGCAACAATGTATTGTAGAGACATCATTCAAACGTTAAAAGATTCGGGACGCTTTGGACCACAACATATCATAGCCTCATTATGCTGGGATTTACAGTCTTTGAGAAACTTTAACTTTATGCTAATTTTGAAGCTAATTGATTCATACGCTGATTTTGAAGGCTTGTTGCCTGGCAACATTTCATCGTAGAGACATCATTCAAACGTTCAAAGACCCGGGGTGCTCTGGAAGCAGGGAGAGTGGTTCATTAACAACCCTTTACTGGGGGTGGGGTTTATCGCCCATTATTAACCACCCCAAACATAACCAGAACCACTTCAAACAGAACCAGAACAACCCCAAACAATAACGGGTGTGGTTCATAAACAACCCATAAACAACCCTCAATCACCAGGGGGTGTGGTTTATTTGACCATTATTAACTACCCCAAACACCATTATTAACTACCCCAAACACAACCAGAACAACCAAAACACAACCTTAGACAGAACCAGAAACACAACCTAACAGGTGTGGTTCATTAACAACAGCACCCCAAACACAACCAGAACCACTTTAAACAGAACACAACACAAGCACTACCACCCCAAAGCAAAGCAGCAAGAGGGCAGAAATGGGCAATAGGGCATGACCATATCAAAATTTCCAGAAATTTTCTAGTTAGTAATAATAATGCATTTTATTTATAATGCACTCTTCATCAGGGATCTCAGAGTGCTACAAGGTAAAAGCAACAAGATAAAAGCATAATAAAGAAAAAATAATAAAATACACATCATATGTTAAAGATGTCACTTTCGACATTGCTTTTGTATGTTTTCTATGTCCTGTTGTGAATGAAATATTGGTTTAAGAGATTTGCAGTTAATTGCATTCTGTTTATATGTACATTTTACACAGTGACCTAATGTATTTTGGAACAGGGGTGGTTAACATTTCCTTCCAACGGCCTATTGGACTACTGTGAAATGTCCAGCAATTAGGACTTGGTGGATCTATTGGTTATTTTAAATTCATATGTGTTAGAAAAATTCTCTCAAAATTAGGCTCAGAGTCGCTGGATACGATTAACACAAAACATTTATTTCTTGCAAGAAAGAGACAAGTCCGCACAACCTGTCAGGAAGCTGCTCAGAGTTGTCTGACAACAAAATGGTGCTATTGCTATTCATATTGTTTATGCTTGCTGGCCACACAATGTTATAGGAAAGGGACATTCAATGTTATAGGAAAAGACATTACTAGCCATTTAATGTTATGGGAAGACGAGTTCAGACAGTCAAAACACTTTTGCTTGCTACATAGTATTATGAGAACCAAAAGACAGTATGTGAGTTAACATTGTCTTGTTCAAAGAATGAGCAAGGTATTTCTTGATGTCGTCTGGATAGTTTATTTATGTTTCTGTATTTATCAGACGCTTTTATCCAAAGTGACTTACAAATGAAGATATAATAAGCTATATAAAAAGCTAACAATAAACTACATAGAAGGAACCCACGAGTCCGACTCTGTCAGAGGTGACAGAGTAGAGATAGGGTGCAGGCATAGAAGGAAGTGCAGAAAGATAAAGTGCAGAGATAGAGGGGGTAGGGAAGTACAGGGTAAGTGCTCGGATAGGAGATGCTCTCTGAAGAGCTGGGTTTTCAAGAATTTCTTGAAAATAGACAGGGACGCCCCTGGGATGACACATGAAAAGAGTTTGGATTGTCTTAGGCGTGGTGTAGGCACTGCTTGACGACAATCCTGGGACGAACGGAGGGACCGAGTTGTGACATAAGCCTTTGCAAGAGCATTCAAGTAGATGGGAGCCGCTCCATTAAGCACTTTGTAGGCTAACATCAGTGACTTGAATTGATGGAGTTCAATGAACAGAGGGGTGACGTGTGTTCTTTTAGGCTGATTGAAGACCAGACGCGCCGCCGCGTTCTGGACCATCTGCAGAGGTTT
Source organism: Leuresthes tenuis (assembly GCF_036924035.1). Lineage (NCBI taxonomy): Eukaryota > Metazoa > Chordata > Actinopteri > Atheriniformes > Atherinopsidae > Leuresthes > Leuresthes tenuis. Next base: position 36,714,777 of record NW_027325364.1, read on the forward strand.
CACAGCACAGGCTGGGAAACCAGTTAGGAGAGCATTGCAGTAGTCAAGGCGGGAGATGACCATGGCCTGCACCAGGAGCTGGGTGGCATGTTGGGTCAGGTATGGTCTGATCTTTCTTATGTTTAGTAATGCAAAGCGGCATGAACGAGCAACCGAGGTAACGTGATCTTTGAAGGTTAGTTGGTCATCAATCATGACACCCAAGTTTCTAGCTACCTTTGATGGAGCAAGAGATAGGGATTCAGTTTGGATGCAGATGCTGTGGTGTATGGTTGGTTTGGCTGGGAAGACAAGCAGTTCAGTTTTTGGGAGGTTAAGTTGGAGGTGATGGGCTTTCATCCATGTTGATATGTCAGAGAGACAGTCTGAGATTCGTGCTGAGACCGTGTGGTCGTCAGGTGGGAATGACAGATAGAGCTGGGTATCATCAGCATAACATTGGTATGAGAAGCCATGTGATCAGATGATCTGTCCCAGTGAGTTGGTGTATATGGCAAAGAGAAGAGGTCCCAGTACTGAGCCATGGGGGACCCCTGTGGCGAGGTGGTGCGCTGCAGAAGTGTGACCAAGCCAGGATACTTTGAAGGACCGACCAGTGAGGTACGATTCAAACCAGGAGTGTGCTCTCCCTGTGATGCCCATGCTTGAGAGCATGGACAAAAGGATAATGTGGTTGACAGTGTCAAATGCAGCCGATAAGTCGAGCAGGATAAGTACAGAGGACTTAGCTGTCGCTCTGGCTTCTGTCACAGCTAACAGAGCCGTCTCAGTGGAGTGTCACTTTTAAACCCAGATTGGTTTGGGTCAAGGAGGTTGTTATGTGAGAGGTAATCGGTGACCTGCTTAAAGACCGCCCTTTCAATGATTTTAACAGAAACGGGAGGAGAAGGGAAGGTTTCTTGAGCAGCGGTGTAACCGGAGCTTGCTTGAATGTGGTAGGAAATGTGCCCGAAGTCAGTGAAGCATTAATCACATGCGTGACTGCTGCCGTTACAGTAGGAGCAATGGATTGGAGAAGATTAGTAGGAACGGGGTCCAGCGGGCATGTAGTAGGACGGCTACATGTGAGAAGTTTAGACACACTGCTCTGAGTGAGAGGGGTAAATGAGTAAAATGATGCAGTAGGACTTCTGCATGCAAATTTTGTGGTACAAGGTCCGGTAAACTGTTTGCTTATAGCTGCCACTTTTTCAGTAAAAAATGAGGCAAAGGTGTCTGCTGTTAGATTGGAGCAAAACCTGTATATATCTTTCAGCATTGATGGATGTGCAGGTTTCCAGTTCCATAGACACTAATGCACCACCATACCATCAGAGATGCAGGCTTTGAATTGAGAGCTGGATGGCCCCTCTCCTCTTAATTTTGGAAGATTCACCTGGAAGTGCTAGAGGATCCAGGAGGGGGCAAGATGCTGCTTAGCAATCCGGGAGGGCAGCTTTAGGGCGGATTGCAGAGTGCTCACGTGGGGCCTGGAAGTCCTGGAGGTGGGGGAGGGAGATGCTGCTTAGCAGCCCGGGAGAGCAGCTTAAGGGCGGATTGCAGAGTGCTCATGTGGGGCCTGGACGTGCTGGAGGATCCAGGAGGGGGCAAGAGGCTGCTTGGCAGCCGGGGAGGGCAGCTGAAGGGCGGATGGGTATCTGCCTTACAATGCAGGAGCATTACAGTACCAGGGGCACGAGGTGAAACTCAGAAAAATTTCCAAACTCTCCTGTAGTACCAGGGGCGCGAGCTGAGCCTGAGAAAAACGACTGTCACAAGACGGGAGAAGGGGAGATGGGCAGAGTGGGTCGAAGGCCCCTTCTCCCGTCCTACCAGATAATTGGAGTCTGAGGAAATTACCACCCGCCCGATTTCAGAAACCTGGTTTTTAGAAAACAGAACCAGAGTAGAAAAGCTCAGCAAACAGGCCGCGTCGGGTTGAGTGTCTGTTGGGCAGCATTTCTCCGGTGTCCCGCCGGTTTCTACTGTCTGATCGAATGGCATACGTGGCTTGCCTTCGGAGGACCCCCGCCGGCCCACCTGTGGGCATCAGGCAGCGGGTTTCTCCGGCTCTGCAGGCTCGTCTGACGAGGTCCGAATGGAACTAACGGGCAGGGCCGGTTCCCACGCCGACCCTGCCTTCCCCAATCGGCACCGCCCCATGGGTAGCGAGACCGAGACGCCCCGTCTGTCCCAGCAGTCCGAACACGGAGCCCGAATGCGGCCGGAAAGCACGGAGTTTCTCAAATCCTGAAAACCAAGCAGCCGCCTAACGGCGGTCCTGCCCCTGGCTCAAAAAGCCTAGGGCGCCCCCCCTCCGGTCATATCAAGTTCTATGTTTGACTCATCTGACCACAGAACAGTTTTCTGCTTTGCCTCAGTCAATTTTAAATGAGCTTTGTTCCAGAGAAGATGACAGTGTTTATGGATCATGTTCACATACGGCATCTTCTCTGCGTGACCGAGCTTTAACCTGCATTTGTGGATGGCAGAGTGAACTGTGTTCACAGACAATGATTTCTGGAAGTGTTCCTGACCCCATGCAGTGATTTCCAGGACAAAATCACAGCAGATCTGAGGGCCTGGAGATCACAGACATCTAGGAGTGATTTATCAACTGTGCCTCTTCTACACAGAGATGTAAGATTCGCTGAATCGTTTGAATCTATCTACTGTAGATGATAGAATATTCAAAGTCTTCACAGTTCACATTGAGGAAGATTTTTTTGAGGTTGCTCCACAATTTGTGGACCCAATTATCTGCATACTGTTGAACCTCTGCCCAGCTTTACTGCTCAGAGACTCTGTCTCATTAAGGTGCTTTTTTGATACATAATCGTGTTACTGACCTGTCATTTAACCTAATTAATTGCAAAATTAGTTTCTTTTCAGTCCCACTTCCTTTTCCAGCCTTTTGTTGCCCCTGTCCCAACTTTTTTGAGAAGTGTTGCTGGCATCAAATTCAAGATGAGCTTATATTCTTCATTAAAAAGTAAAATGTTTCACTTTTGGTATGTTTTCTATGTTCTATTGCAAGTAGATATTGCTTGGCTGACTTCTGTTTTTATTTACATTCTGCACAGCCTACCAATGTTTTTGGAATTAAGCTTGTTTATTGAACTTGTTCCAGCTCTATCACAAACACCCCATCCGTACTACATAGTTTGTCCCACCTCCAGGAGCACAGGAGCATCCTACAAGCCTTAAGAGATGCTAAATGGGCAGTTTGAGTTGGTTCCAAGTCATTCAGTTCTTAATCTTGGCTAATTTAACCAATATGCCAAACACGGTCCACTAGAACCACTTTCCATATCATTTATCCCTGTGCTGGACGTTAAAAGTTGAGTCAATGGTACAGTGCTTAGCATAAATGCGTACACCTCCAGATTTATTCAGAAAACCTTTAGTTTCCTTTCAGAATCAACATTTTCTATGGGATAGTATACAACAAAATACTCCCACAAATGTGGGCCAATTATTCCAAACAAGATTTGTTGATTTGCACACACAAAAAAGTGATTTTCCTGACAAATTCATTCAAGCCCATGTTGCAAAAATGAGTACACCCCAATTAAAGTCTTTGGAGAAAAGCCAAACCTAAAACTACAAAATTCGAATTAACAAGAATTCAACCAAAGGTGAGTCTAATTATTCATTTAAGTGGTGTCAAGCAGACAGGTGACAATAAAAGGGCATTGCTCACAAAGAAAACCGCTTCCCATTTCATGCTGTCAGCAATGGCACCATATGGAAGAGAAATGTCACGAAACCTGAGAGAGGATATCATTTCTTTACACAAAAAAGGTGAGGGCTACAAAAAGATCAGCAAAGCTTTACATATCAGTCAGAATACTGTAGCCAAAGTGAACCGAAAATTTAAGAAAGATGGAAGTGCTGGACGTGTATGTGTTCATTCATTCATTCTTCTTAAAGTATTGGTGAAATAAAGACAGATAATGCCTTATTCAGAGGCTGCATCGTCTATGCCCTGTTCACTCCGTTATATGGATCTCGAGGAATCTAAATGTCTTCCGAAGGACGCAGACTTTCACCAAACTGTTCTCGGTGAGCAGATGAACGTATTTCATGCCAGAAATAAGGTGTAGGTTTAAAAATACCGGAGTTCCCCTTTAAGATCTCGACAGGAGCGTCTTCTGATGAGAAATGTTCACTGCAGGCAGCTAAAGAAGTAGAAAGCCAAACTGGAGTGACTGTTTCCGGTGACACCATATGGTGCACACTGCAGAGGAATGACAAACAAAGGAAGCCTGACCTAAAGCACACGCACAAAAAAGCATGCCTAGAATTTGAAAGGGCTTATGCTGAAAAAGATGAAGACAACAGATATTCTGTCCTCTGGAGTGATGAGAGAAAGATCATTGGGCCTCATTCAAGAACCACTCGTTCGAACAGAATTGTTCTTAAATCGTGCATACGAGTGATTTAAGAAGAACTTGCGCATTCACCAATTTTTTCGTGTTTTGTGTTTTCTTTCAGGTACGAACAGAATTTACGAGTGATCCAGACTTATCGTAGGAGTTGTGTAAAATAGTCCGCTGTTATTCGAATCAAGTTTGCTTGACTAATGGATTGTATATTTAATTACTTTGAAGATATCATGAATAAATATATACATTATACCCCATAATTATGCTGACATTATTCTGTTTGACTTAATGGGAAGTGTAACCGGATTCCAATGCAGATTTAGATTGCCAAGGACTGTGCAGCTTGCTAAAGCTACAACTCCAGAGAGAAACACGCCGATCAAACCCAATTCCACCACACGTCTCTTTTTGGATCTCTGAAGGCAGAACTTCAATCTCAGAGCCAGTAAAGTTGTTCTTTTTGCGCCTGGATGCCATTCTCATGACTAAACACTTCCTGGCACAGGAAAGAGAAAACATAGCCTTATATGGTATTATTTGGGCATGTATTTTGAGTATGCAAATTTACTATCCTCGTGCACGTGCACTTAAGTACGCACGGGTGGAATTCATCATGTTTACGCAGGTCGTTTACACACCTTTCCGAAGTGAAGAGCTTTTGTTGAATCTGACGTGACGTGTTCGTACAACACCATACAAAAAAAGTGAGAGAAATTTAGAATAAGAATAAGAAAATGTTCTTGAATGAGGCCCACTGTTTTTGGAACTGACTACAGTGAAACATGATGGTGGCAGTGTCCTTATGTGAGGCTGCTTGGGTGGGGCTAGTGTCGGGGAGCTGTATTTCATTGTTGGTATCGTGAACTCACAGATGCACTGCTCAATACTGAAAGAGAAGATACTACTATCACTCTATGCCCTTGCTCGTCATGCACTTTTGCAACACGACCATGATCCAAAACACACATCTAAAGCTACTGTTGCATTTCTGAAGAAGAACAGGGTGAAGGTGAATGAATGGCCAAGTATGTCTCCTGATCTGAACCCAGTCGAAAACATTTGGGGGATTCTAAAGAGAGAAGTTGAGCATCACTCTCCATCAAGCATCTAGGCTCCAAAAGAGGTTGTTCTTGAACAATGGAAAAAGATAGCCATTGCAATATGTCCCCAACTTGTTCATTCCATGTCTAGAACACTTGTTGCTGTCCTTAAAAATCATGGCGGCCATACAAAATACTAGATGTAGTCGTTTTTGTTGAGGGGTGTATTAATTTTTGCTTCAACTAATTTGAGTAAAACTGAAGATTTTCTGATCTAAGTTATATTATTAACCTTAATTTCATGTTATGGAGTTAAACAAGTGTTCTATAAAACACAGCCTTGTGTGAATTTTCTAAATTGTTCTCGTGTTCATTGAAATATTGATAAAAGTCTTACTTGTCCAAGGGCGTGTACTCATTTATGCTGAGCGCTGTATATCTCTGGCTTTTCTGTACTCCTCTTCTGCACATCAGTTTGTGCTCTGTTGGGCTAGTTTAAAAAGTTGAAACTCATTGTAAGATATTTTCCTAACAGAGCACTTCGCTCCCAAACTGCAGGTTTACTTGTTGTTCCCAGAGTTTCTAAAAGCAGAATGGGAGGCAGAGCCTTCAGTTATCAGGCCCCTCTCTTGTGGAATAAGCTGCCAGTAAATGTCCGGGAAGCAGACACCCTTTCCACTTTTAAGATTAGGCTTAAAACTTTCCTTTTTGATAAAGCTTATAGTTAGGGATGGCTCAGGTAATCCTGAAACATCCCATAGTTAAGCTGCTATAGGCTTAGACTGCTGGGGGACCTCTTCTGTCACACCTTTCCTCACTTTGCTCTCTTTTTCCCCCTGTTTAATTTCTCAAATGACATTATGTCCATGTGACATTACTGTGGTTATTAACTTGTGTTTCCCTGTTCCAACAGGTATCCTTTGAATGGTGTTATGGTGTTTTTCCCCCCTCTTTTCCCTCTTTTCTGTCTTCTCAAACCCCAGCTGGTCGAGGCGGATGGCCACCCTTCCTGGTTCTGGTTAAAAGGGAGACGTTCCTTTCCACAGTCCCTCAGGCTCAGGACGGGAGATTGGACTGAAGACAAGTTTCAGTGCAATCTGTTGGTTTCCTTAGCTAGGATATTAATTTTTTGAATTGGCTCTATATGAATTAATTGGATTATGATTACAATGAATTGAATTCCAATTGGCTTGAATTGGACTATATTACTTAAGTGCCTTGAGATGACAATTGTTGTAATCTGGCGCTATATAAATATCATAAAAAGCACATAGGGATTGACTTCTGATTGTGATTAAAATATGTGGCCTCGTTTACTTTTAAACACTAAAAACAGATTATCACTGTAATTTCAGGCCTCTATGGTCCACCAGTCAAGGACCCAAATGAGTGATCACAGAGTGTAGACTCACCACATATTCAAAGACCAGAGTCAGGGTTTCCTTGGTATGGATGATGTCATGGAGAAGCACAATATTGGAATGCTTCAAGCCTTTCAGAAGTGATGCTGCAAGTACAGAAGAATACAGACAGAGACACAGTGTCACACTACTGCTGAGAAAACAGAACGGCATGATCATTTGCTGCATCGTTAGAATGGCTCAGTGCACACAGGGGATTAGGAAAAGATTCAAGCACAAAGAGAAAATACAGGGTGGATTTAACACATTTAGGATGTATGAGGCAATGCTAATTAGCAGTGAGATTATGTGTTGGAGAGATGCTGAAATCCCCATTACTAAAAGTCTTACTGGATGGACTGGGTGTGATCTAAACATTCTCAGGCATGCTTGTCAATTTACATTTTGAGTCATAACCAGAAGACAGTTCCCAGGTTGGAGTGGGAAGTGAAAGTTTTCATCTTAAAGGGTGCAACAGCACCTGAATTAGCTAGAAAAAATATCTCTGACCCCTTTCAAGATTTATAATTACGGTCTTTGTCCCCAGAAAAAAAGACTGAATGCGTTGAAGTGTATACAGCATATCACAAAGCCTCTTTTAAATCCTCTTTTATCTGTAGTTTTAATACCAACTAGATACCTTTTCCTGTATTCTGCTTACTGTATAAGCCACAGGAGAGGTAAGCGATAATATTCTGTAAAAACATAATCAATGGTTTTCATTCAAACTTAACCATATTTCTTCAAACAACCAACATTTTAAATGCCAAATTGATTCACGCCATAAAATCTGTGCAGTGTTTCTGTATCAATGACATATGACAAATCAGAGTTGATGAGCTTACAGGTCCTCTTTGATCATAACTCATTCTCACTGTAGGTTCTATGTAATAGAATATGATCTGTGTTTTCAGGCAGTCTTCTTAGTGACTTAGTGACTTTCGTCAAATTGTTCTCGGTGAGTAGATAAACGTATTTCATGCCAGAAATAAGGTTGAGGTTTAAAAATACCGGCGTTCCCCTTTAATGATAATTATAAGAAGAACAATAATAATGACAACATTTATTATCATTATTACAATTATTATTATGATCATTATTACACAGTATCCATACTATTGGGGAGTTGGAATTGTACGTGTACGGATGGTTTATTCAATATCTGTTCATTTTGTGGCCTTTTGCAAGCATGAATCTTTGCACTTGAATTATGTACTTACTATAAATAAGAACAAGATTTTTTTTTAATCAGTGCAAATAATTCTGTTGACTTTCTTATTGAATTTCAGTGCTGGAACACAAAAGTGCAGATCAACAATGAAAGCTAAATTATCAATCTTTCAAAGAATGAATAACAAGAATAATTGAAACATCAGGCATATTCTCACTAGCTTATGATTTCCTGATCCTCATCATTCATCCTTACTGTTGCAACCAAAAGCCGGTTAATTGAATTGTTAAACTGTCTTCCTGGTCATTTTAAACAGCGTCCAAGTAACTTTTCAAGTCAGGGATTCCAGAGATATGCGAAACATTGTTTTTCCTGTGCTTGAAGTTATTTTTTCACCCATTAACATCTTACCTTCCCTTATGGCTGTAAAGGGGGTTCCCTCCTCCTCCTGTAGACGGATCACCTTCAGAGCCACCAGCTTCCCATTCACCCTGATAACAACACAAAGAACAGCATTGTAATCTGCTGTGCTAAAAAAAATTCTATTAAAATTGGTGAAGCCAGAAAACTGAGGATTGTTAAGTTAATGAAATGTAATTTAGCAGCAGTGGAGTGAAACTCGGCAACGACACCGGATTACAGGTGAATGAAGCTCACCAATCAAAGCTGTTGTAGTGAAGAATGGCAAAAAATATCATCACTGAGAAGATTAGAGTCTGTGGAGTTTTTTACACTTACAGAGTGCGAACTTTTAATTTTTGGAAATATAATTTGAAAAACCTGGGAGAAAAGGACCAAACCACTGAGCATGCGAGATGACTGTAGAATCAGGGAATAAAAACATCCATCCAACAACGAAAGGAAATGATGCACTATGTTCTTAGGTTTGCTGCTCCACAAATAAAAGAAGCACTATTACATAAAATTACACAATATAACAATTATTTTTCTTTTCCATTGAATTAATTGATTCAGTTGCAGCACTGATACTCAAAAATCCTATGAAATTTTCATTTCACTGCCCACTCAATTTCCAATTTCACTACATGCATGGGTAAACTATGAAGAGGAATGAGTGAGTGAATTAAACAGTCTGTGGGGTTATATGATGAGATTAACTTGATTATAGCTATAGTTGGGTTCTGCTCCTTATCTGAGGGTAATTATCCTTGGATATATGGCGGTGAATGAATCGAATCACTGGCACAAAGCATTTCATACCCTGGTATGATAGGTGGCGCTGTACCCATTTCAACTATAGCTAATAGAGCCACTTCCTGTTGACGTCTTCACCACTAACAACAATAACAACAAAAATGCTCAATCCAATCCACCACATGTTTCTGCTGTTTACCGTTTAGACGTTTAGTGTACGTTTGGATCGAGTTATCTCGAGGTCTTAATCCGATCGCATAAACCATTCTGATGAGATTTTCTGTCAGATTAAGGTGTCTACATGAACTGAATAACTCAGTGTTAATTGTAATTTAGCCATTAATCTGATCTGATGGCACTCATGTAACCCCACTGACTGATTCAATGTGCACACATAACTTACTTGCTCTTTCCTTTGTACACTGTCGCATATGAACCCTCTCCCAGCTTTTCCAATTTTTCATAGGAATCCGCCTTTCCAAATTTGGGGCTTGTTGGCTAAGAAGAGAGAGAGATATATGAAAAGGTAAAATGAAAGGATAATTTCATTAACCCAGAAAAGCAAAGCTTCAGAGGATTTAAGAGAAGACATCATGAGTCTATGACAGATAATAAAATCACAAACTGCTCACTGTATCATCATCCATCCATCTTGTGAACAAGATACCTAGATACTCAAACTCCTTCATCCAAGGCAAGGACTCATCCCCAACCCAGAGAGAGCATTCCACCTTTTTCTGGTTGAGAACCATGGCCTCAGATTTGGAAGAGCTGACCCTCATCCCGTCCGCTTCACACTCAGCTGCAAACCGCGACAGTGCATGCTGAAGGTCCTGGCTTGAAGAAGCCAACAGAACCACATCATCCGCAAAAAGCAGAGATGCAACCCAGAGATACCCAAACCAGCTGCCATCCTTTCCAGGACTATGCCTTGAGATCCTGTTAATGAAATCACAAACAGGATCTGTGACAATGGGCAGCCCTGGCATGATTACAACATGCACTGTAAACAAGTTTGACTTAGTGCCAATATTGCGGACTCCCATGATCCCCCTCAGTAACTTCTTCTTCCGGCTCTCAACGAAGGCGGTCGCATTTCTACTCTCTCCTGATTCTTCCCTCTCCCATATCTCTCCTGCTTCTCTTGTCTTGTTCGGTCCTGTCTCAACTTCAGTGCCTCTCTCTGCATTGCTTTCAAACTAAATCATGGAATTGACCTGCATTCCTGCTCTCCTGGCAACGGCCTTGGCCACTGTTCCACTACCTGGGTGAAAAACACTGCTCTTCCTGGTCCATTCAGATTCCATGTCCACAACCTCTCTCTGTATGTGATAAAAATTCTCTTCAAGGTGTGAGTTAAAGACCTCGTGGATAGGGGCCTCCACCAGACATTCCCAGTTCACCCTGGCTATTAATTTGGGCTTACCAGGTCTGTACAGCAGTCTCCCCTCCAACGGATCCAACTTGCCACCAGGTGGTGATCGGTTGACAGCTCTGCCCTTCTCTTCTCCAAAGTGTCCAACACATACAGCCGCAGGTCTGATGACCTTTGGCATAAGGTGGCCTGGTACCAGGTACACTTATGAGCCACCTTATGCTCGAATATGGTGTTTGTAATGGAGCATCTATGGCTACCACAGAAGTCCAAAAATAAGACATCACTCAGATTCAGATGAGGGAGGCTGTTCCCCCCAATCACACCTCTGCAGGTCACTCCATCATTGCCAACATGGGCATTAAAGTCAGTAGAAGAACAATTGAATCCACAGGTGACATCCCCTCCATGACGCCACCCAGAGACTCCAAGAAGGCCGGGCAATCTGAACTGCTGTTTGGTGCATACGCACAAACAACAATCAGAACCTTCCCTCCTGTGACTTAAAAAAATAAAACAAGAACTGAAGAGAGTCCAACATTCATGGTATGAAAGCAGATCCAGCTCAACTCAAAAACCTGTTAGCTGTTTTTTCTTAATCTGCAGTTTTACTGATTTCATGTCATCTCAGGCCTTCCTTTAATCCTGCTGAAATGTAGTTGTTCTGATAGTCAGTTTAAGGCCAGAAGAACAAAAGTTCACTTAGGGACAGGAGTCTCCTACAGGCTGAAAAGATCATTTTGCAGAAAAGTCTCTACAATACAGAGTTAGTTATCATTTTTTTGTGTAAACACTGTCTTTATACTGACTTTTTGTGGCATACACACTGACTGAAAGCTCTTACCTGTAGACACAGTTGACAAAGTCACTGATAATTGTGAATTCATATTAAAATGATTCTCACATTCATGTTTATAAAAGGCCAAAGAAAACCTCATCCCAACCACTGCACCAAGTTTGGCTACATCTGCACAGTTCTCACTGCTTTTGTACCTTTCCCCTCCTGCTATCTTGCCCCCCCACCCCCACCCCCACAGCACTAATAAGATCAGCATTTTTGAGAGCTTCTCTAAACAAATTACGCTTCCCCATGGGATCAAGCAGGAAGTGAAACTCTATCTGTTGAACAGCTCAGTTAGACAGTAAGATATTCTACTCCTGGTGGCCAAGGGAACATTGGAGAGACACCTATGATTAAAAAGAGTTCCTTTCTCACATTTCATATGTACATTTTTCATTTACATTGTACTATTTCATAAAGTCTTCAACTCACCAACTACTCCCGAGTCATAAAGGCCCAAATTTATGCTATTTTGTTTGGGTAAAGAAATTATTCCACTGAAGTCCAATATCAGTTGTAATGGATGTTCCATTTAAAATCTTTTTCTTTTATGTGACACACAGAAAACCTTCCAAAGGGCAGTTATTTCATCAGAGGACTATAAAGCTCATTATATTATTGAAACATGACTGAATAAACTATTGTGTGCATAAGGTGCCAGAAAACATTAAAAAAAAAATTATCGCTATTATTCCCGAGAGCGGGCTGCAAGGTGGTGTGACGTTCACATCAATGACGTTCTGAGAGATATGCTGAACAAATATGTGTTCGTCTACTTGGACGACTTCTTGATCTTCTCCCGGTTCAAGGAGGAACATTTTCATCGTGTCCAGACTCCAAAGGCTGCTGGAGGTCTCTGTTCGTGTAGGCTAAGTAGTGCGCGTTGTGTAGCAAACTAAAGTGTGGAATGTAATACGAACTTAAGACTTTAAATGACTCCAACATTCTTTTGTGGAATGGTCAGTGTGGAAATACCAGATGGGGGATTTCTACATCAAGGAAGACAAATTTACACCAACCTTTGGCCCATGAAAGCATTTTGGGGGAGTTTCTCAGTCCCTCTTTCCAAAGACCTGTGTCATAAACTTGGGTGGATACATTAATGACTTAGTGCTGACTAAGCTGATCAAACAACGAACCCTCTCAGGAGAGTATTGGAGAAAACCAGCCCAGGACACTTCTGACCTTATCTGGATCAATTTAAACAAATGGTGACAGTTGCCCAGACTCTGACCCAAACCAGTAGCAGATGCCTCATGGAACCTTTAAAATAACCTCACCCAGATTCACTTTCAGCTGAATCTTCAATCACAAGCTGCATTTTAAAACCTTTTTCACGATCGTACGTGGAAGAATACCGAAGAAGTTGTTACTTTGGAAAATGACTAACCAGCTTATGGAGCCACATTGCCCCCCAGTGTTCCGTAGTACTGAATAGTTTAACCCAAAACGAAGTCAACACCTTTTATATGACATTTGACATTAATATGAAGTAATGCAACTGTTAACCAATGTTTCCTGCTGTTTCTTCTTGTATTCCATGTTTAACACAGGAAGATTGGTTAATTATTCATACGTCATATAACTTTACAGATATCCATCTGAATTTTGAGACTCATAATCATTATGTGATGTTATGTTATGTTCTTTTTGATGTCTTTATATCATAAGTCTTTCTTATATTTTTAACCATTATATCTTAACAAGTTGTGGTGTTTTAGAATCCTCTAGACGAATGTTTATGAGACGGAGGAATGAAGGAATCGAGCTGCTTTGTGGCAATTCTAACATTGGGAACCGAGAACTGTTGGCAGTGAAGCTAGGTTGGAAGAGTGGCCCCACTGATTGTAGGAGGGGACTAAATCACCCTTTCTGGTCAGGACTGACCACAAGAACCTGGAGTATATCAGCCAAGAGACTGAACTCCCACTATGCCTGGTGGTCGCTATTCTTCACCAGGTTCAGCTTCTCTCTCCTATCAGCCGGGCTCCTGCAATGTCAAACAAGATGCCCTTTCTCGCCAGTTCGTGGCAGGGGAAGAGACCGCCCCTAACCCTGACACCATCCTCCCTGCTCCCCGTCTGTTGGCCGCTCTCACCTGGGTGGTGAAGGAGCGGGTAAAGGCTACACTGGAGGATTAACCAGGTCCCAGTTCCTGTCCCCATGGCGTCCTGTTTGTTTCTCAGAGCTTGAGGTCTTACATCCTGCAGTGGGCCCACGACTCCCAGCTCACTTGTCACCCAGGTATTCAGCACACCAAAGAGGTCCTGCAACGACGGTTCTGGTGGCCCACCTTCGAGGAGGACACTAGAGGTTTTGTCAATTCATGCCCAATAAGGCTCCCTGTCAGGCCCCTGCCGGTTACCTGAAACCTCTGCCTGTGCCACGTCAGCCCTGGTCCCATTTATCATTGGACTTTGCGACCGGACTGCCACTGTCAAGTCAGGCAAAGAGACTGCTGAATTAGTTCTGCAGCACGTGTATGGGCTTCACAGCCTCCCATCAGGGGCGACCATAAGCCTGTCCTGTGGTTTCTATCCCCAGTCCAATGGCCAGTCGGAGAGGATGAATCAAGAAATGGAGACAGCGCTCCATTCGTTATTGAGAAGATTGTCAACCCTGTAGCGGTTAGACTCAAGCTGACCCGCGCCATGCAGATCCACCCAACCTTCCATGTCACAAAGGTCAAGCCAGTTTGAGAGAGCCTGTTGAAGCCTGTTTCTCAGTCAGATAAAAAAAGATGAGCTCGGAACCATTAAGAAGATGCTTGTCTCAGAAAACAGATAAGGAGGGGTGATTAACAATAGATGGTGCAATCCTGGACAGCATCTCTGCACCCCAGATGTTGAAATGTTAGCTGCGTTACCTGCTGACGCTGTGTGTGACATTATCAGCTAAGTTGTTCCCAAGCTACAAAAACAACACCCCAATCCATTCATGGTGACCTCTGAAGATTTCAACCTCACCTCTCTCTCTCTCTCTCTGCGACACTTCAACTTTCTGAATGTTTGTCTGCTGATTTTTATCTTATTCTGTTATCTATCTATAACATCAAACTAATTCATACTGTATCAATATAATTTCCCTGTTTGGGGAAGTATGCACTGAAGTATAAAGATGAACAAGTATAAAGTATTGTATGTATGAACTGAACTGAATTGAATCTCAGTGGTTATTCTGTATCTCTTCGTGGTTACTTTCTGGTCCTCTGTAGACATTCTACAAGACTTTTTAGGTAATTTTGCCAGTTTTCAGCTCTTTGTAGTCATTTGGAGTATTACTGTTGTTGTGTCTTTTTTATAGTTATCTTGCATCACTTTATAGTCATTTTTGGTACTCTTTGTTCTTTGAGTTCATGTCATGTCTCTTTATAATCCTTTAATTAACTTTTCATCTATTATTTTGTCATTATTTTAAGCTTTACACGGTGAACCCCACTTTTAAGAACATCACAACGGCACCCCATGACTTGAAACACAACACAATTATTAACTATTAAAGTGTAACTGTGTTGAGCTATCATAATAAACATGCTCTATTGGTTAAAAATAAAGTACCATGATTTGTCTACATTTTCTTCTACTGCGACTGTAAGCTAAGAGCAGTGAGCTTGAAGATAATTAACTTTCTATGTCAGTCTCTATGAGGATCAGATGAAATACTGTATATTTACCTGAGGCGCAAACTGATGCTGCCTCAGGTGTTCTCACTCCAGTTGCAGTAGACGGCCAATCTTTTTATTTCACACTAGTTTAATGTATCCCCAAAAATTTTTTCCATTACTTTAAATAACTATGTTTGGCTAATTCCTTCCCTTTGGATGTTTATTATGGCCATCATCATTTCTATGATTTCATGACAAGTGACCCAAGCTCTCTCTTCCTTGTGACCTTTTATATTCGGGGTGCGTGGGCAGAAGATCTCAGTACAGAGATTTCAGATAAGTTATGGGTGAGAACTTCACCTGGGATTAAAGACGACTCTATAGACAGTAGGCTCCAACTTAACCAGTTCAAAGTTGTTCACAGTTTGTACTTTTCTAAATCTAACTTCAACTAAATGTCCCCCTCTGTCTCTGCCAACTGTAGTAAGTGAAAGTCAAGGGAGGGGACACTGGGTCACCTCTTCAGGGTTTCTCCGGGACTTTTTGGGGTGATGATTTCTTTTTTTACTTGCACAGCATCATCTATGGTCAGAAGTTATCTCCTGACATGCTTCCTGACATAATTGGTTGTTCTGATCACTAATTAACCTCCCCACTACACCAATCACTTATAGTTAGTATGGTAGCTGGCAGAAAGATTACACTGAGAGAGTGGAAATCGGGTTCCTCACCTTACTTCAGTGTTTCTCAATTCCGGTCCTCATGACCCACTGCCCTGCATGTTTTTGATGTTTCCCTCCTCCACCACACCTGATTCAAATGATCAGCTCGTCATCAAGCTCTGCAGTGGCCTGATAAGGAGCCATTCATTTGAATCAGGTGTGGTGGAGGAGGGAAACATCGAACACTGCCTTACTTTAAGTCTCTTGTTTTTACACAGAGGAAGTTTGGTACACACTCTGACTCTAATTCTCAGTCTTTAGGAATGGTCTTTAGGAACCCCTAACCCTAACCCTAACCCTAACCCTTTATTGAACATATCAGATAATAATGTTTCACTAAACTCTCTGTATTGCAATTCATGCTATATTGCTGCCTGTTCACGAAGAGACTTCCCTCTACATTACTTTTATGGACTAATTATCTGCTGTATTGCCTGTGGCCATCAGGTTAGCTTCTGAGCAGACTTGCATTTATCTAGTAAAACCTTTTTCATCTGTGTACTAGCAGTTCACTTGTGCTTTTTTTCCAGTTTTCTTTTGTTTTGTCCTTTTTGCTTTTATTTAGGTTAAAATCTTCAATGAATACAATGAATATATATATAAAAAAAAGGACTCATTGTGAACAACAGTAAAATGTTTACCCCATCCTATCTCAGAACTAAAAGCTGTTTCCATAGCAACCCTGACATAATTGTCGGCTGCTCTCTCACCCATTATTTATAAAACAGAAGTGACTGCTCATCAATGCAGATGGTGTTTTCTTTTTCTCATGTCATCTTGTTCCTTGTGTTCTTGGTGGTCACAATTATGTTACATTCTACTTTATTTTACATGGATGAATAGAACAAGGTGAGCGAGTACAAACACACTGTAAGCACCAATTCCATTCATGCACTCGAATGTCACTTTCAAAATCCAGTCTAGACACTAACACTGATTACACTGCTTTTGTTCCTGCCACCTGTGGTATGAAACAGAAATGACTAATTTTGCTTCATGAAGAGATTATAAATTATTCACAGAGGCCAAAAATAGTCTGCATGGAGGTGAGGTAGCAATTTGTAATATCTGCATTTAAGTATCTTGTACTTAAAGTTACATGTACATTTGGTTAAATAACCAGCTTGTGTGGTAGTGATGTCTTGCTACTGTCAATTACTTTTTGGTCACTCACTCACTTTTTCTAATGTAAAAACAACCAAACCGATACAGTCAATACTGTATGCACTAGTGATTTATCACATTTGGTATCAGTGCAAGTTAATATTTTCCAGACAAAAACTGACCTTGATAAAAAAATTGACTTGAAATTAGCTTAAAATAAGGCTGAAATTAGAAGTATCACATGCAGTTTTGTGTCTATGACAACCAGCCCCGGAAGTTTACATCTACATCTGTCCCAATTTCCCCACTAAACTTTTGGATTTAACAGCTCATCATTTTATCCCATTGACCTGAGAAATTCTCTTCCAACTAGTACACAATTCATTGAGTTACAAGCTCATAGCATATTTGTTAGCACCCCATTCTAATAAATTTAAGTGAAGTTTGTGCCAGATTATATTTTGTTTGCACAAGAATAGGACAGATGGATGGCCAGAAAACATAATATTTCCCACCACTATTGTCAGAGCAGAGCTGGGGTGTAACAGGATGACGAAACAATGTTTCATGACTCATGATTCATCACTCATTGATGTTGAGTTGCTTTCGATCAATTAAAACAATTGGATTAGATTATGTTTGAACTGTTTTCACAGGGGTGCCGGACTCCAGCTATATGAGAAGAATAGGTTTAACATTGTATGGTTGGCTTGTCTTCCCAGCCAAACCAACCATACACGACAGCATCTGCATCCAAACTGAATCCCTATCTCTTGCTCCATCAAAGGTTGCTAGAAACTTGGGTGTCATGATTGATGACCAACTAACCTTCAAAGAACACGTTACCTCGGTTGCCCGTTCGTGCCGCTTTGCATTACTAAACATAAGAAAGATCAGACCATACCTAACCCTGTCACAGTCTGCCCTGTCTCAGTTTATGTCATGTCAGTTTATGTTTAATCATGTTATGTTCTAGTCATGTTTTTCCCTTTTTTCACGTTCAGTTCACTCAAGTCACCTGCTTCATTGCTCACAGCTGCACCTCATTCACTGATCACTCCCTTCACAGTATTTAGCTTCCCGGTTTCCTTTCAGTCACTGCAGAATCCTCACTATCCCTTCATGCCACGCCACAGAAAGATAAGTTTGGTTCCTGCCTTGTTAGGGGTCTTGCAGCGAAGCTGCAGACACCTATTGTTTTAGCTGGTTTTCCTATTATTATTTATCTACTTTCCGCTGCAATTGAAGTCTATGGCAGCCCCATTAACGCAATGGTAAAAAGTTGTGAAATTTGGCCCATATTTTTAGGACCATCCCATTAGCAAACTCAACAATTTCGTGCCCAAATTCTAAACTCTCTAGCGCCACCAACATGTCAAAGTTTGAAGCACATTCAGCTAAATAACTTTTGACTCGTTTGTCCGAATTTCAAAAACAAGGTATCGTTGGAATCCTTGGATCATGACGAGTCCAACGTCAGACGTCATTTTCCGTCTGACTGTAGAAAACCTTCAAAAGGATTCTTCGGTCACACATTTTGACCGATTCTCATGAAAATTGGCACAGAGTATCTTTGGACCAATCCGCACAAAAACTAGGAAGCGGATTTTTCAATTTCAACTTTGTTCACCCATTATAACCAATCAAAGTTGGCGGCGACAACGCCAAAATAGACGTGAGGCCATATCTCAGCAGCCAGTTGGTCTTTTGACATCAAACGTGTAACACAGACTCAAGACTCGTTATCTAAGAGGCCCAAGAATTTTGGTGACGTTTAACCTATAGGGGGCGCTATATTTAGCAAAAATGCATTTTTGCTCATATCTTTTGACCCGTTTGTCCAAATTTCACAAATGAAGTACCCTTGGAATCCCTGGATATGTAAGAGGTCAACACACCCTATGACGTCATTCGCGCCATCTTGGATTTTCCGCCAAAAAAGCTTCAAAACGCATTACAGGTCACCCAGATTGTCTGATTTCCACAGGACTTGACAGATAGAATCTTCAGACCAAGCCTCACAAGAGCTATTATGTGGAATTTTTTAATTCACTTCCGTTTACCCGTAGCAGCCAATCAAACTCAGCGATGACGCGCCAAACAGGACGTGAGGCCGTATCTCGGCAACCGTATGATCTATTGACATCAAACGTATAGCACAGACTCATGATCAAGGCTTTAACAGCCCCAAGAAGTCTGGTGCACTTCCACCCAGAGGGGGCGCTATAAGTAGCAAAAATGCATTTTGCTTATAGCTTTGGAGCCGTAGGTTCAAATTGGACAAATGAGGTACCGTTGGAATCCCTGGATGAAGTCATACACCAAACTTGGTGTATGGACTCATGATGCCTTCCTGAGCAGCCATAGGCTTACCTTCTATTCTGCTAGACCCCGCCATCGCTGCTTGCAGCTATATTTAATATAGCCACAGTATTTATTCATAGTGTTGTTTTTCCATAGCCTTGTTTTGTTAATGTTAAGTATTTTTGAATCCGGCTCTGCCACGCCCTCTGTTTTGCCTTGCTCCCTATTTTTGAATAAACCTTGTTTTTTTAATCGAAAGAAGCTGCATCTGGGTCCTATCTCACCACCAGTCCCTGACAAACCCAACATGCCACCCAACTCCTGGTGCAGGCCATGGTCATCTCCCGCCTTGACTACTGCAATGCTCTCCTAACTGGTCTCCCAGCCTGTACTATGAAATCTCTGCAGATGGTCCAGAACGCGGCGGCCCGTCTGGTCTTCAATCAGCCTAAAAGAACACATGTCACCCCTCTGTTCATTGAACTCCACTGGCTACCCTTAGCCGCCCGCATCAAATTCAAGTCACTGATGTTAGCCTACAAAGTGCTTAATGGAACGGCTCCCATCTACTTGAATGCTCTTGCAAAGGCTTATGTCACAACTGGGTCCCTCCGTTGGTCCCAGGATTGTCGTCTAGCAGCTCCTACACCACGCCTAAGACAATCCAAACTCTGTTCATGTGTCGTCCCACGATGGTGGAATGACCTACCGAGCGCTACCAGAACAGGGGCGTCCCTGTCTATCTTCAAGAAGCTCCTGAAAACCCAGCTCTTCAGAGAGCATCTCCTATCCCAGCACTTACCTTGTACTTCCCTACCCCCTCTATCTCTGCACTTTATCTTTCTGCACTTCCTTCTATGCCTGCACCCTATCTCTACTCTGTCCCCTCTGACAGAGTCGGACTCCTGGGTTCCTTCTATGTAGCTTATTGTTAGCTTTTTATAAAGCTGTTATATCTTCATTTGTAAGTAGCTTTGGATAAAAGTGTCTGATAAATACATACACACATACTACAAATATAAACATTCTAAAGCAGGTGAAGAACGAGCATCCAACATGACTAAACAAACTATCAGGCAAACCATCACAACTCATCACACCTAGCGAAGAGAAATAACTACAGAGGACATTCTTGTTATGAGAATAAGAAATTCAAGTTTTTTTTTTCATATAATAGCTGACTGGTTTAGTAGCTCACAGCTTTTACATCAGTTTGTGCACACAGATATTTAGTTACCTTAAAGCCCCAGAACTGGTTTGTGTGATGTACATGTTTTTATTCAGCCTAAATTTACAACTGCTAAACTTTTGCTACTGCAAAGTTTGACTGTTTCTTCAGACGATGATACTTACAGAACTAGGGCTGGAGTGCCGACGTAGTTTAGGTGACTCTTTGCTGGTAGATGAGCTCTTAGCGTTAATGCAAGCATTGTTCTCGGAGTGGACCCTCTTCACTTGGCTGGCGGGCTTCTCGAACGGGTCAAAGCCGCTCTGCGTGCGCTGAACTCTCACCTTCTTGTCCTCAGGGATGGTGTCCAGGGGTTTGATGACAGAGTCCGTTCCCTGGCAGCCTCGTGTGGACATCTTTGTGACACATATCTGTCAAAAAGAGAAATGGCAGAGGAGAAGAAAGGAGGTGAAGATTAAAATAAGTAATAAAGAAAAAAAGTCCATCTGTTATTACCAGTGTTCAGCCAAAAACTGATTGTATCCCCAGATTCCAAATCCCCCCTGCTTTTCAACTCTTTGTCAGCCTGGGTTTCCTCCCTCCGTGCAGAACTTTACTGCAGCCTCTCTGCTAGGATTAGTCTTTTTTATCTGTCTCCATTGACTTTGCAGCATACTCTTTCACACATCTACACAACCATATCATTGTACATACAGTACATGCTAGATATTATCTCCGACATGCCTCTCCGGAAACCTCACTGTCTCTATATTCTAATCACTAAGCACCTTTGCAGTGGCTCCTCCACCGTGGACTGTGTGTGTTGGACATAAAAGACCCAGGTAGCATGACATGTTTTGCTCCCTTGAGATGAAATATTTAAGCCTGGGCTCCCCAGAAGGAACAACTTCTAATTACTGTAATACATGAGGAGGAGTCATCTTGCAGATCCGTCGCTTCTTCTTTAACATGCACCTGGTGTCAGTGGACACAATGAGACATTTCTGACTATACAGGTTCCTTAAAAGCACAAACCACTGATGAAGACATTGATTCTAATTGTAATGATGATGATTACTGTTGATTCTCATAGTATGAAGTAAACAAAAATATAGAGCCAGTTTGGGATTTTAAGACACCACAGATTAGTTAAAAAACAAGTCCAGAGTTCAACATAAGAGGAATGTGGAACAAGTCAGTTCTACTTTTCTGACTAATTTCTTAATTGTGATTATTTTCTGTGAACTCAAGGCCCATAGTTGTGGGGATATAACAAGTTTTATGTTCAATGACTGCAAGAAGGAACCACCTGAATTAAAAATGGTGGGTGATTTGCCTCTACAATAATCTACACTTATTATGTAGATTTATTAGCTACCCTTATAATTCCTCCATTGCCCCCAAGGATTTTGTTGATTTGCAGTTTGAAGATTTGGTCAAGAAAACAGGTCAAGAAAACAAAGGCAGGACCTGTGAGACTTGAGGAGACATCACGGTCTCATGTAGGAGTTGCTGCAACTGAATATTGTGAGCGTTTAATATTTCGAAGCAGTTGACAGGGAAAGAGTTGTTGAGTGAGCCATCAGAGAGGAGCTACAACCAATGATAGTGCAACAGATAGGGTCAGGGGACACAACTGGGTGGACCTTGAAGAAGAAAAGAAACTAATATACAATAAACATGACAGAGAGCACGGTGAGGAAACAACAGACTACATGCATTCTACGTGCGCTATACTATTAGTCGAGCACATTTAATTTGAAAGTAAACGTGCCCGAGCCACCTGGCACTTGGTTTCGGTATGTTAAACTAAACTAAGTGCTGTTTTGTATGTAATAGTACCTTGAACTGATATCTCAGCAATTGAAATAAACAAAAAATATATAGTTCTTAGTCTTGCTCCAAGGAAATGGAAAAAATGCAAAGAAACATGTTTGTATCATTGCATAACGTCCTGTACACAAAATGCAGGTTTGGGCTGTCCCAGATGACAAATGTGAAAGAATTGTGTGGATATCCTGAACTGAACTGAATAAAACTTTAATAATCCCAAAATAGGAATTATATTTCTAACCACTGATGGTGGGTAAAAGGTTACATCTACATCAGACAACGAGGGAGATTCAAAGACCAAACTTGTAATGTTTTTTTAAACCAAACAGCCAGAGATGTGTCACAAATTCAGCTACTAATGCTTACCTCTTCTATATATACATGTATATACCTGTGAGAATATACCTGTGAGTATATATACACATATACATATATATTAATCTGCACTGCAGAACTTTCATCCAACCAATTTTCCGATGACATGGAAGAAGAGCAGAGTTAGAAAGTATAAAATGGGGAAAAAATACACAGGCGAGATATGCCGGAAGAATAAAAAGAAATTACTTTGGAAGCATGCACAGAAATGAGGCAATAACACTGTCATAAACTTGCATATTCAGAGTGTAGACAGTGACAGTTGTCATTATACTTAATGAGGATGTCTGAGAAGGATGTGTTCAAAAAGGCTGATGTTCCAAGAACTCTGTGTCAGAGAATCACTGGAGCAGAAGGGACATGACAGTAAAAAAAAGGCACCATGGTCTGATTGAACGGGGACAACAAGTTTCCAACATCCTGAGGGATGGCACCGACTGTCTTACCACATTTTATAAATTAACCAATGACACAGCGCAAGTTCAGTCAATTTTGCTTTGATGTAACCACACAACAGGAGCAAAGACTTTCAGTCAGCAGTGGACACGATGTGGAACCAGCATCTGTCATGGAGAACAGCTATTGATTTTCAGTAAATTGCACTCATACATATTAACTTTAAGCAAATATATAATTCCATACTTTCCAGTTAATTATTCAATTGTTTACTTTCTTTTTTAACTAACTGTGTCAATAAGGCACAAAGAGAATTATGAGAGGTTTCTCTTTAACAATTTCTGAAATCTATTTTTCTCTGACCAACAGTCAAATGCACTAAGATATTTGGAACACTACATTCAGGTCATGTACGTAAAGAAAAATGATTACTCTCATGATATTTCTGTCAGTTATTTAGTTTGCCACTTTTGCTACAGTTTCGGTTAAAAAAATTATTTAGTTTAGTAGTAAATGTTTACACTGCTTCTAGTTTGGTAAAAGATGTGAACATCTCTTCCACCAGTAAACAAAGCACGATCAGGCACATGACATTGCTCTAAGTGCATTGGGTTTTCTAGAGGTTTCTGTTTTATTTTGTTTTTTCCTTCCTTTTGGTCTTGTGTTAAGTGCTGCTTATTCAGTAACAGTCTTTGTGCTGACATTTGTGTTTGAAATATGACAATTATGATACAACCCTATGGAGATGAGAAACACTACTGCATTCTGCAGACTCATGCCAACAGTTAAAACATCACTCTGCACATATCAGCTATCAAGAACAAGATTTATTTCCTACCCTATATTTATTTTCCCAAATCCACTAGAACAAACAACATTAATAAGATGATCTCTACATCTGAGTGTAACATTATACCAAAGGCACTGGAATTAATGTTTTTCCACCAAGCTTTGGTTCAAGCTGTCTGCTAAACTTTGAAGACTGGCTAGAGGGGCCCCGCAAGGTGGTTCAACACTTGGTAGATGAAGTAAAACTTTTTCTTATTGAACTGGCTTTTCACGGTTATTGTAACATTAAACAAGAGGAGAACCAAACACAAACAAGACTCAAGAATGGAAGAAAGAGATTGCTTTCTCCATCATAACGATTATGTGACAGCTGACTGCAGAGGGAATGAGCAAAAATCAAAGTCAGCTTTATTGTCAATTCTGCAATACATACGCATGCATATTTGGAATTGGAATTTCATGGCTTTCAGTCTCCCTAACAACACAGTAAAAGCAAAACAGTAAACACTGAATAAAAAAATAACTCTTGATATAAGAAAATAAAAAAAATTAAAAGAAGTATAAGGAAAAAAAGGTTGAGGTTGAAGTCAATAGTTGAGGTCCAGAGGGGGGGCAACAGGAGCAGTGCAGGGAGGGAGTTGACTCAACAAAGAACTTTTCACTTGAAAGACCTACAAAAATCTTTTGAAGTAATTGTTTTGGTTTTACAGAAAACAAGAAAACTTGGTTCAGTCATACTCACACTGACCACTGCAGTTGGTGGTCAGCCTTGTGATGATAGTCACTGATCTATCAAACATTTCCACATAGTGCAGCCATTTTCAGCTGAAAGAAAAAAAATCTACACTTGTGCACTCTGGTGCACACCACCATTCGTGGCTAAAGAGGAGTTAGAACACTAGAAAAGGATTTAAAGAGGAACTCTGGTGTTTTTAAACCTAGACCTTATTTCTGGCATGAAATACATTTATTTACTCACCAAGAACAGTTCGGCTGATGGGACAAATAATGCCTTATTTACAGGCTGCATCGTCCCTGCCCCGTTCACTCCGTTATATGGATATGTGCTGATTGCAAGTTATCTAAATAGCTCCCGAAGGATGCCGACTTTCGCCAAACTGTTCTCAGTGAGTAGATTGATGTATTTCATGTCAGAAATAAGGTCTAGGTTTGAAAATAACGGAGTTCCCCTTTAAAGGATATTAATGACTAGATGCAGAACTGTTAGGTAGCTAGAGACATGAGTTGGAATGATGATTAATGCAGTTTTGCATCAGTGGTGTACTACTTATAAATCAAAAATTAAATTAAATTCAGCAATTCTTTATTCATCCTCAAAGTGAAATTGTGTTGCAGTGAAAACTAACATCAACTATATGTTATTGTTGTAGATAGATTAAGAAAAAGAATGAGCATACAAAGAATCTGTCAGCGATCGATGGAGGAGGTAGGACCCAGATGCAGTCTTTCAAAATTCAAAAAAAGGTTTATTCCAAAAAACACAAAACAGGGAGCGAGGCAAAAACAGAGGGTGCGGCAGAGCCGGATATCAAAAATACTTAAACCGTGAATAACCAAATGACTATGAATTACAAACGAAAAAAGACTATGATTAATAAATAACAAGACTTAACTTTGGCGACTGTGGCATGACATGAAGGGTTGGCGAAAGTGAGGATTCCGCAATGAATGAGAGAAAACCAGGAGACTAAATGCTGTGCAGGGAGTGATTACTGAATGAGTGCAGCTGATGATAATGAACGTAGGTGACATGAGTGAAGCTGATGGCAGGGGAGAAACATGACACGAACTGAATCTAAAAACATGACAGAAAACCTGAAAACATAACAAATGACCTGAAAACAAGAGTTAACAAAACATGAGCTGTGACAGAATCAACCCAATGTGAAGAGCAATCCAGACCCGGCTCCCAGGTTTATGTGGATGTGTGCGTGGATGACTTGCTAAGTCTAGCTTTCCTGTGTTTCGTAGACAGAACACCCCACCAAGGCAGTAAAACCCACCATGGATGCAATTACACCACATATTATATCCATATATTGATTCTGGTTGAAGCATAACCATTAATCACTACAATTTTCCTGCATCACTACCACTTTAGTATACTAACATACACATTAACAAACTGCAAACTGAACCATATGGTTTATTATTCAGTACTGCAGCAGTGACCCTATCGCTCCACAGTGAACATTTAAGATTAATGTTAGAGTTGTCATACAATAATTGAAAATGTGAGTAGTAACACAGCGAGTAGGCCTAAACTAATTCAACCATCTCCAAAGGAGTAGTTACTGATGGCATTAGCTTGATTGATGACAAGAATCATGAAGGCCATAAAAGACCCATCAGCCGTAAAGCATATTTGTGTGCTGTGTTAGCACAAAGCTATCAGCAATGTTAAAGGGGAACTCCGGTGTTTTTAAACTTAGACCTTATTTCTGGCATGAAATACGTTTATCTACTCACCAAGAACAGTTTGGTGAAAGTCGGCGTCCTTCAGAAGCTATTTAGATGACTCGCGATGGGCATATAGCCATATAATGGAGTAAACGGGGTAGAGACGATGCAGCCTCTAAATAAGGCATTATCTGTCTTTATTTCACCAATACTTTAAGACGAAACTCGTAATATTGCTTTGTTAGCACATAGCTACTGTTATGTGGCTACTTGCAGCTATAGGAGCACTAACAGAGGGAATTCTACACACATCTCTACTGGCCCAACTTCATCGACACGCATGGCTGCAGCACAGCTCATTCACTCCGGTAAGAACGTCCATCTCACTCAAAGTCGTTGTTCATATTGTCAAAATTTTATAAATATCCTGCCAATATTTAATTTTTACTTAGTTTAGCTTAGACCATAATGAAATACGAGTAAATTGTATGGGATATGTGAAACTCCAGCATCTATATCAGTATTTGAAACTCCTTGTATATTTGTAGTTTTTTTAACTTCTAAATGATCCAGGGCTATTTTTCTCAGTGTTGCCCAAGCAGCAGTTAGTAGCATTAGGAGATATAAAAACCGGTTCTAAATGTTCTGCAATTGTTGGGGCCTGCTGTATTGTTCAGGGACAGGTGTGAATGGTCATGAATGTGAACCTGTAAGTGCTCTGGGGGATGCATGTGTTCCTTTTAGTATGATAAACAACTTGAAGTTGAATTTAAAGCAGTCATTTTGCTAAGGTGTTCACAGAGTGGGCACTTAACCAAGTAGATTTTAGGAACATTCTTAGCTCCACAGATGACACTGAAAAGCAAGAATCAGTCAGCATCTTCTTCAAAAAGAAAGGATGTTTCAGAGGTCCAGCAAACACCCTGGAGGACTAAGTGTTCCAGCCAGTTAGTAACAGACTCAGCCATGCCTTCTAATTCCTGATTATCATAGTCTCACTGCCTAGGATTCAGGAGAATAGAAAGCTCAGACATACAAATAACAAAATTGGCAAGATTCCCAGGAGTTCTGGCTTCAGGAGAAAATAATCACTCGGGAGAATGGCTGTGATGTGGCCAGAGCCTTACCTCAGCCTCTAACCCTGAGGTCTGTCCTCACTAGCTCTTGTAGCTTATACTCTCACTCATCCTCAAACTGTCAAATAAGTATGATGGCCCCGAGTGTCAAAACACAACAACATTTCAGAAAATGCAATGACATTTCAGAAAACACGACGACATTTCAGAAAACCCAACAACATTTCAGAAAACATGATAACGGAAAGGGTAGGGACCATGGGGACAACACTTCTTGTTTGTGATTGGACAAACCCAAGTCTGGCGATATGTAATTTCCTGTTACTCTCAGCCGCATCCTTGTGGGAATTTAAACCCAGTTTGAAAGGATGGAAGAGGAGCTTGAATTGATAAGAGAGTATTTTAACAAAGGACATATATATGATGTAATTCGCGATATGCTCTCGACCCATACATTAGGTACGACTGAGGAGACGGGGCGACTATTCATCGCCAACTGAAGTCAGAAGGGCCATTGTATCAGAGCGGTGCAGACCTCGACAGCTGCCTGGGTACAGAACAATGTGGCTGACCTTAAAACAGAAACATGGTCTGTGTGTCAAAAGGGAGATGGTAATGCAGATGCTTCGCAAACTCAATCCACGCGGAACCTTGTCATGGACGCACGTACCATTCCATGGGTCCCAATTATTTGTGGCATGTAGACGTATAAGATAAATTAAAACCGTTTGGCATAGCGATATCTGGCTGCATAGATTGGTTCTCCCGCAGAATCATGTGGCTAAAATGTGGACCCACAAACAACAACCCTGAAGTTATAAAAAAAACAACTTAATTGAATGCCTTAGACTATGATTTGCGACCCACCCACTCATATCACTCACTGATTCAAATATATGTTTGTCAAATGGAGATATGTGACTTCATGGTGCGGACAAAGACAAGCAGCATCATTTGCCAGCTATGTAGAAATGAGCCCTTTCTACAAGAAACTCTTCCCAAGGCTGAATTATTCTTCATGGATCACCTTCTCCCAGAACTTATCTGCCGCTGCAAAGATCCTGACCTGAAGAGATCAAATGTCTGTACTGCAAAAAGCCAAGCTTTGGCAAAATGATGTAGTGCACTGACTACTGCAAACACTTTAATTATTTGTGAACATTAACAGATACTCAAAAAAAATGAAAATGTGGCTGCAAATAAATACTGGATGCTAGACAACAGCACGTGAGGGAAAACTGATGTAATGAACAAAGAATAAGAGGTACACCTGACAAAATCGAACAGACATCATTAATGTTAAAACAACACATCTGACTCTTCAAGAGTTAATTAATTTTTTCTTTATGTACATTTAAGCAACAAACAGCACTGATATATTGTTCATCCCCAGAAAGAAGTTCAGTTTGATTGCAGAAAATGGTAATACTCAGAATTAATGGGCAAGAAAAAAAAATATTTTCCAGGTGGAAATGTTAGAGGAGTTCATATTGTATAAATTATTTACACTTTTCATTGTTGAAAACACTTTAGTTAAAGATGTAAAATTAATTTTGATTCCATTACATTGCCTTCAATATATTGAATTTAAAACATTGGCATTGCATGTTAATAACTAGCGTGTCATCTTTAAAAGCAGTTTTTCCTAAATGGTCACTTAACTTTGGTCATAAAATGTCATTATCACAAATAAAATAGGTGTGTTGCGGTTCTCAACCTTTTTGTACTCTCAAAGATCCTGTCTGATAAAATTTAGTTATCCGTATCCAGTTATTGATTTTACAGTAGGGCTATACAGAGAGAATTATGAATAAGTGAGAGAGACAGAGAGCAAGTAATGAGTGATCATTGCCCTCAAAATCCTGACAATCATGGAAAGTAATGTGCTTCTCTTTGATTCTAAACATAGTTATCGTTAGCCACCACAGTCCCCCTAAGATAGAAGATAGAATGCCTTTGTCAACTATTGGATTTCGTGAGTTGGGGTGGTTGGGCTATGAAATTAGTACATGTGAAAGTTCAGGGTGGTTATTGCTTTTAGTCCTGATGCACCTGTAGCGCCTCCCTGAGGGCAACGGGTCAAAGCTAGGGTGGGAGCTTTCTTTGGGGATGGTTTTTGCTCTGGTGAGGCAGTGGGAGGTGTAAATGTCCATCAGGGAGGAGGGAGAACAGCCAATGATCTTCTGTGTTGCCTTTACAACTCTCTGGAGCCTCTTCCTGTCAGCAGCTGCCATACCGTGATACAGTATGTCAGCAGGCTCTCAATGAATGAGTGGTCGAAGGTCAGCAGCAAGTTGAAGTTTAGGTTGTGCTTCTTGGGGACTCTCAGGAAGTGTAGCTGCTGCTGAGCCTTCTTGATGACTGCTGTGATGTTTTCGGTCCACGAAATGTCGGCAGAGATGAGGACACCAAGAAACCTGAAGGTGTAGACCCTCTCCACACACTTGCCGTTGGTCTTCTTGGTGTTCAGAGTGAGGTTACTGTCTGAACACCCGGCTGCCAACTTCAGGACCTCCTCTCTGTAGGCTGCCTCATCATCCTTTGAGATGAGTCCAATCACATAATCATCAGCAAACTTGACAATAAGGTTGTTGTTGTGGGCTGAACTGTAGTTGTGGGTGTAGAGGCAGTATAGGAGGGGGCTCAGCACACAGCCCTGTGGGGAGGTGATACTCAGCATATGGATATATATATATATATATATATATCTGCAAGGATCTCGTCACCATGCTCAATTTTACCCAAAAACCAGAACTCAGAGTTATTACCTTGTCAGAGGCACGACCTCCACACCCAGTAGATTTAAAAAATAAATAAAAATATAGCGCCTGCTAGTGTGATTCTAATGAGATATTTAATTATGTTTTGGTGCCTATAGTTTGACCAGGCTTCAGCCTTTGCTTTAAGATTGTAGGTTTCCTTCTATAATGATCTCTATAAGGTTTCTCTATTGAGGACAACATGGGTATCCAGTCTCTTAATATTTTTGATACAGTGAATGGAAGCCCAAATCTGTAGGCAAGAGCTCTGTTGGTGAGTCCAAGTCTTACTTTCATTATAACCAAAAGGAGGGGTTGTTTTTACAATATCCAGCAGCCACAAACATTTGGAATGAATGTAAACCAGTAAAAAAGAAAAAAAAAAATGTTTAGCATTTGTGTCTTTTATGGAATCAAACCCATAACTTGGACAGTTTAAGTTGGTCCTTCAGATGTTCCTGTGTGGCATACAGTTCTCTTTTCAGAGCTTCATAGTCATCACGGAGCTGTTGTACTGCAGGTTGAGTTGGTGCATCTCTTTTCTGGACACAAACTTACAAATGACAACACAAAAAGGAGATTAGTCATGTGCAACACATCAGCTTTCAAACACACAGACACAACACAGACTATCTGTCTGCTTCTCTATCACTCTACTCACCAACCAACAAACAGACACTAAATAGTATAGTAATCTACAGGATCTGCCTCAGACTTGCTTGTGGTGCAGGTAGCAGAGGCCTTATCTTCATCTCATATTCTCTTTTTTTCATATCTAGCTCAAACAATACAGTTTAGTTTAAAAAATATAAAATAATCAACACATTAAGATATAATACAATAACATAAGAAGCCCATACAAATAGATCAGGTAGTTAAACAGCTACCCTGACAGTAGAAAATTACAAATATGACATGACACTGACCTTGCCATCTTTCCTGAGGTGTCCCTGGTGCTGCTGTGTGAGGCGGTGCTCCTGATAAAAGAAAGAAATGAGATGAGCTCTACATACTGTTTATTTTAACATTTTGCTTAACCTATTTGCTACTTTACGAGCTCAGCCATAATGAGCACCAATAGCACAAGCATTAACGTTACTTCAGAGTTAAAGAAAATCATACACTAAATGTAACATTAGCTGTTTGAAGACAATTTCCCGTATGATTTTCAGCCTGAACCAAAAATCCTAAACCAGCCGTGCAGCCAATGTTAGTACTTAACGACAAAAGCTAAACTTAACGTTACAACAGAGAGCCAATGTTAAACTTTACAAACACTAACTAGAAGACAGAAACATTTGTTGGCCGTTTAGTTAGGCTATGACCAATTGAATCAAATCTTGTCTCATTAACTGTAGTAAATTCACACGTAGTCCTGATTTACTCATTATCCAGCTCATGTTGGCAAACACAAACATACCTGACACGAAGTGGGTGCTGCACAGACTCTTGCCACCTTTAGAACCTTCAGTCCGCCCTTGTAATGGTCTGGAGCCATTACCTTTTGGCAAACGGATGAGATCCCGTTGGGATATTACACGATTTCCATCCATCCTTTTGCTGGTTTATGCAGTTAACAGCACAACAACTCGTCATTTTCTTTTGCTGCTTGACTCCGCTTGTAAACAATGAGAAATGTCACGTTTTCTGTCCCCTGGCTGCGCGTGCATATCTGCGATGACATTGCACAGAAACCCGACACAGGAAATGACATGTCACCAGACTTAGGTTTGTCCAATCACAAACAAGTAGTGTTGTCCCCATGGTCCCTTTCTGTAATCTGAAATGTCGTCATGTTTTCTGAAACATCGTCGCATTTTCTAAAATGTTGCGTTTTGACTCTCAGGGGCACTGTAAATAAGGCTCTGAAACCTGAGCCAAAAGTGCAGCAATACAATGAAAATACTTGACTAAACAGCGTGACTTGTCTTTGCTATAATGCAGATGGCAATTTTCCTCCCTCAAGACAAGTGCTGCTCTGAGGTTTTATTACAGCTTCTGCATGCCATTATGCAGGTATGTATCACAGGTAGTTCTCGTCACTAAAATCTGATTTGATGAGTTTCTTTTAAAGATGGAATTCAAAACCTCTATATTCACAGAATACAATGCAAGCAAGACTTGGGTTGGGGAACCTATATGAGAAGCAAGTTTTAGTATTTTATAATAATTGAAATTTCTCAGATTCTTAACCAGTGATGTAACTTAATATTGATTTCTGAGGCTCACTGTACTTTCTAACTGGCATCTTTCCTTAAATTCAGTCTCACCGTTTATCTAATATATCCTACTTGTCAGGGATCGGTGGGGAAAGGTAGGACCCAGATGCAGTTCTTTGAATTCAAAAAAGGTTTATTCCAAAAACAAAACCGGGAGCAAGGCAAAAAACATAAAGCGTGGCTGAGCCAGATTATCAAAATACTCAGACTAACAAGACTATGGAAAAAAAAAAATAACCTTGAAACAACACTAGGACTATGAACTACGTCAAGAACATGAGGCAGGAAACCATACTTAACTTCTGTGGCAAGGCATGAAGGGTTAATGAGGATTCTGCAATGAACGAAAGGGAACCAGGAGACTAAATGCTGTGGAGGGAGTGATTAGTGATGACGTGCAGCTGATGACAATGAAACAGGCGACATGAGTGAGACTAACGTGAGGGGAGAAACATGACAAGAACCTGAAAACATGAGAAAGAAAACATAAGAAACTCAAAACAAGACTATTATAAAAAATTAACTGTGACACTACTGAACCTGATGAGGTCATTTATTAATCTTTCTTTCAGTGGCCTAACTTTACACAAAATATCAAATATCCACTGGCTGAAGAACTTTCCTAGTGTTTTGGATAGTGGCATGCATAGCGCCACATTATTGGAATCATAAAAAATGTCTCATGTTTTTGAGTAGCACTTTCTGTAAAACAGACATTTAAAATCAATTTCATGTCTCAGTAAGTGCTCACTAGAAATCAACTTTACAAGCTTTCCTTAAATTGATACAGATATCAGGTCTAACTGAGTATTCACAGCTGACTCATTAGCACAGGTGCCTCTAAAGCAAACACCTTCATTCTGTCGTCACTTGATAAGAATCCCCCCACATGCCCTGACTCCATCTGTGAGGATTTGTATCTGAATACAGCCATTTG
This sequence comes from Leuresthes tenuis, assembly GCF_036924035.1. NCBI lineage: Eukaryota > Metazoa > Chordata > Actinopteri > Atheriniformes > Atherinopsidae > Leuresthes > Leuresthes tenuis. The sequence continues at coordinate 36,747,833 of NW_027325364.1, forward strand.
TATGGAGGTCTGATGCAGGACTGTGCTGACCTCTCCAGGGCCCAGCACAGCCAGCACTGATGCCCCAGATTTACTTGATGAAAACAAGGATGTGAAGAAACAGTTGTTGTATGACGCTTTAAAACAGGTTGCAAATGTTTTGTGGCTTGTGTCTTGTAAACTATTCATAATGGTGTTTGCTCCATCAATGTGAATTGGTCACAACAATCTGCTACTCGGCAGAGTAGGTAGCTCCTGACTCATGTGTATCAGTGCAAAAATGTGCACTGATAATACCTAACGGCATGAACAAACAGATTGGGTGCATGTTGAAGATGAAACAAAAACACAGATCACAGGAGCAGCTTGGAGTAGGTAATGGCAGCAGTTCTGTCAGGCTATTCTACATTCTTCCAGAACGTTTCACTTTGTGTAATACCTTTTTCATTTTAAGTATATTAAACCATTGGTAAAAACTAGCACATAAGTACAGTAAAGCCTGCACTAGGTGACATGACTTCCACAGAAAGCATTCAACACTGGACCATGCTATGGATTTGGCTCTGTTACACTTATCCAATCTCATACATATGACACACTGATATTCCTGCTTTGCTATTCTTGTTTAAGCCTTCCTTTCTTATTCTCTCTGTTGCTTATTCCTCACAGCTTGGCCTGGTGTCTTCCCAAAGAGCTGCATATGGCCCTGCAGAAAACCTCTCTACGTGTCCACAAGATGCTATCAAAGATGGAAAATGGCCTGTCCCTGTCTCTTTCCCTTGTTTTCTCCACAGTACCAACATTCCATCCCTGTGGGCCCCGAAAAAAAGATGCGTGTTGCAAAGGCCAGATGACATATTGTAGAGTGAGCAGAAAATGCTGCAGGAGGAGCATACTCTCCATTAGACCAACATATCCCCACTGAGACACATTAACACTCAGAGGGACCATCCACTTTCAAGCTGGCATACTAGCATGAGAACACATCATCACCCCCTCATACAAAACCCCTTAAGAATATGTCCACACATGCAAACAGCATAAATTCATATTTGTTTTTTAAATGCACACAAAAAGCCCAAATGCCTGCATATCTACATTTTCCTATTACAGTATTACATGTATGGTATGTCTGGGGAATCCTATTCATGCTCATCCACACACACTCACAAACAGAAGAGAGGATGTATCCAGCAAGGGAAGACAGACAATGATGACAAGGATGCACGACAAAGTAAGCATCAATCTCAGCTGTCCTCTTACCTTCCAGGAGGAATCAGCTCACCTGGAATCCTATGATGAGCAAACAGAACACATTCACACCAACGTCTCTCCCTGCAAACCAGCTGAAAACATCTCCGTCCCTCTGTTTCACACACACACACACTCTTTCTCCCTTCCCTTTCTTCCGCTGCCTTCGTCGGCTGGAAAGGATGGGGTTGAACTATAAGCAGAGGGGGGAGTGAAATCTGGGGCAGTGGAAAATATTAACAGGCTACGCTGATTCTGAATGACTTACCTGAGAGACAGTGAGCTTATGATTAATCAGAGAAGAATGTGGTAGAGGGTAGATGTCATGCAGTGAATAGGAGAGGAGAAAAAAGCCTCCCTGATAGGATGTCTTGAAACTCTTGAGGGCCCCTGTTCAGTTTTGAGATGGTACAGCCCAAAGGATTTTCAGGAAGCAAACTGTGTCTACAGCAGCAGCAGCAGCAGCTCAGGCTACAGTGATGTAGTCACAACATAGGTCTGTGTGAATCTGAGCTGCGCTAAGTGAAGATGAGCCTTTGTAACTGGGCCACAGTGCTTCAGATCAAATGTGAAACCATGGTTGCTATAAGACACTGTTAAAAGATAAAGACGACTGTTTCTTTTCCAGAAGAACTTCTGCCTCATCTATGCAAAGTTAAAAAAAAATAAATACTAACATAAAAAAAAATTATGATCTGATACAAGATATCATTCAATTAAAATCTGATCATAGCACACAGACAAACAAATGCAGCATGACACTCAATGGGTCCACATGATGAGATTGACTCAATTATAGCTATAGTTGGGTTCTGCTCCTTATCTGAGGGTAATTATCCTTGGATATATGGTGGAGAATGAATGGAATCACTGGCACAAAGCATGTCATACCCCGGTACCATAGGTGGCGCTGTCCCCATTTCAACTATTGCTAATAGAGCCACTTCCTGTTGACGTCTTCAACAGCAACAACAAGAACAAAACTAAGGTATTCGAGAAAGATGGCGAACGAAGAGCAGGATGAAGTCCCTCTACATTTGTGCTGAGCTGGTTACGGCACAAACGGCGCATTCGCCATCGCGTTGTTTATTTCTTTCCGACGGGATCGACAACAACAGTAATATCGTCTCCTTTGACTTCCGGGTGACGATCGTGGGAAAAAATCTTGAGCATGCGCAGAACGCTCGATCCGATCCACTGTCGTCTACATTTGGATCGAGTTATCTCGGGGTCTTAATTCGAGGTGTCTACATGAACTGAATAACTCAGTTTTATTGCAATTTAGATATTAATTTGATTAAATCACTCATGTAATCGCACTGACTGGGAAAAGATGTGGCATATGGTTCCTTATGCATGCCTTTAATGCACTCATAATAATAATAATGATAATAATAATAATACATTTTATTTATAGGTGCCTTTTTGGACACTCAAGGTCACCGTACATAGGTTAAAAAGAATGTAACACAAGCAATGATATTAAAATGACACAGTGCAAATGAAATCATTGGGAAAAGGCAAGTTTCAGGACAGCACGGCCGGTGTTAGGTGGAGAGCGACGGGAGTTGGAGCAGATGGACTCGATTGGTTTTGAAGAGTCCACTCGGAAGCTCCGGCGGGATCCCTGGTGGATGTATCTCCGACGGGGGAGGAAAGCAATGTCCGGGTGGAGGTGTAGTGCGGTCGGTGGAGGATCGGGCAGGTGGAAGCACAGTCTCAGGAGTTCCACACCTGAGTACTGGAGCAGTCCCGTCACGGGCTGGCGAGCAAGCGACAGGAGAGTCCCATCAAACACGGACCAGATGTATAGCTGTAGGATCACATTGTTGGCATGTAAACGGGCAACTTAGGCATCAAGGTGAGCAAGTCCAGGTGAGGCTTAAAAGCCGAGGCAGAGCAGGTGAGCGAGTGTAGGTCGCGCCAGCATTCACTCATCTTTTCATGTTCGTTGCCATGGTCACTCACTTTATTTATAGCTGATAGCAAGGATGCTACGTGGACTTCCAGCTATGTGATGGTGATAGCAATGGATGGCATCAGGCTCTCCTAGGCGCACCTCACAGTGGCAGGGAGGAGCAGGACCCAGGCTGTCAAGTACAAGACTCAAAACGGAGGTTCCCCGACCACAGTGGCAGCGGTGATAACACAGACCTAGGGTGTCTCCAAGCAACAGGTCGGTATGCAGTCGAGACTCGACAACGTTAGTATCAAGCCAGCCAACCATCCAATCATCCAAAAAAGGTTGACTGGTCTGCGGCACTGCCAATGGTATTTTCTGCCAATTAATGCCTATATGTGGTGACAGTGGGAGCACTGAACCACTGGCATGTGACCTGCCTTATGACAACCAGGAGCTGTCACCATGGTAACCTATGTTTCATGCTCTGGAGCTTCAGAGGATCACATCACATTGTTCCTGTTCAGAGCTTAAAGAGGTGAACTGTAGAGAGGAGCTCTGTGGGTTGCCACTCTGGCTTTAAAGGATGACCAACATGAGTTGAAAACATGATGAAGTACTTAACTAACTGATGCCACTTACAGTAGGTTGAGTCATTTTAAACTTAATAAAGTTACTTTCTTAATTCCTGACAGTGTAGCCCATTTCATTCATGTTTCATTACTGCAGCTTTGAGACATATTTTAATGTAATACCTGCTCTGTTTCAACTGAAAACACGCTATTTTATGTTTCATCTGCCACACAGATGGATATTAGCAGCCTGTGAATGTCTGAATAAAAATCAACCACTTCTCTATTGAAATCCTAATACAATAAATGTGTAGATATGTGACATGAACATGAATAATGAATATAAAATGTCATCAGGACACTAAAACTACAATCCAGTCAATGCAGTCATTCATAATCTATTCGTAGTATTGATTTTTTTTTTGGACTGATTACCACTCTGTGTATACCACTGTCTGTTGCTTCCACAATACAGGAATAAAGTTTAAAGAGTTTATTGCTTTGGGTGTAATGTAAATATACTGTAAATTATTTAGACACTCACTGTCACTACCCTCATCACTGTATGAGTGTAATGACTTTCCTCCGAATAACAGACAGTGTTTTCACCAGTCTGTCGAACCACATTTTCCCGTTCATTCTACCACTCTTTCACTCTGCTGGACATTAGACTAACTATGCTCCTAAGTTATATTAAAGGGAATTTTGTTAAATGGTAAATTGACTGCATCTGGTCGAGGCAGATGTCCATCCTTTCAGAGTCTGGTTCTGCCAGAGGTTTCTTCCTGTTAAAACAGTATTTTTTTTTCTCTCCACAGTAACTTCATGTACGCTCAGAACGGGAGATTGGACCAAAGAAAAGCTTTGTAGTTATGAATTGGACTAATTTCTAATTTAATAAATTGGATTTGATTGTATTATGATTACAGTGAATTGGACTCTAATTAGCTTGAATTTGACTATATCACTGAAGTACCTTGAGATGACATTTGTTGTGATTTTGCACTATATAAATAAACTGAAATGAATTTCATTGAAATTTGCATAACTCAAAGTGCTTTTACACTAAAATCCACATTCACCCATTCACACACACCTACCCACTGATTGGCAGATGACCACACTTACTGCTGAGAAACAGCTGCCCTTACAATAATTTAACTGAACTGTTTGTTTCAACCTAAATGCACCATTTGAAATATCATAGTGGTAAAATTTGTGTCATAATTAAGACTAAGAATTACTGCCAGCTAAAAAATTTGGAATGTTGTTCTTTCCATCCATTTTCTATACCCTCTTAATCCAACTCAGGGTTGCAGGGGTCTGAAGTCATTTGGCGAGAGGCAGGTTATAACCTGGACAGGACCGCAGTCCATCACAGGGCCACACAGAGACAAACGAGACAAAACAACCATGCACGCTCACAGTCACTCTTTGGGTCAATTTAGAGTCACCAATTAACATGCATGCATGTTTTTAGATGGTGGAAGGAAGTACCCAGAGATAACTCACACATACACTGGGAGAACATGCAAACTCCTCACGGAAGCTCACAAGCTTACAGCTGATTAGTTATGGATGGCTAGAATGTATCAGAAAAACCCAAAAAATCTGGACTTGTTAAAGATTAAATTAAGTAATATGATGAACTGTTTTAATTATAGAACTTCTGCATTCCAGTAGACTATCCATAGTTGCTCCGCCACTTGATTTGCATCTCCAAGTTGTGAAAAAGACAAAGTGGAAACAGTCGAAATATTATACATTTCTGGTGGATTTTGCCTGTTTCAAGAAAGACTTCATGAATACTAGGTGAAATGGAAACAGAATCAGAAATACTTTAATAATCCCCAGGAGGAAATTGTTTGTCACGGGTGCTCCTGCCAGAATTTAAAGGAAGTATGCAATATGGAATAAGAGCACAGAAATATGTACATTAAGATACACAAAATATGTATAAAGATACCTTTAAAAAGTGTAGAAAAATGTAAATAACCAAAATTAGATTAAATTAAATCAACAATAATCATATACTATGTGTATGTGTGTCTACACAAACTGTATACAGGCTGCAGAGTGGGAAACAACAATCAGCCAGCACGGATGAAAATGGGATCCTCACCAACAGTATATGTGGAGGCTAAATAGGTAAACATGTATAGAAGCTCTTTTTCACGTTGCCAGTTCAAGTTCTCCTTCATCCGAGTGCCATAGTTCAGGCTGTGGGATGAGGGCTGCGCCATGACATACTGTACATAACATAGTAGTATAATTTCTTACCACTATAAGAATATCCCATTACTTTGTAGTGATAGTATATCCTACAGTATTGGATTAAGTGTTTGCATCAGTAATGCAGACATCATATGACTGCAGTACAAACACGGTGGAAGCTGGAGCTCACATGGTAGAAGAACGTAAGGAACAATGAATTCTAAAAAAGTGATGAAAACAGGTGTGTTTGACAGTGGAGGTGATGCTGTCATGTCTGACGGTCAGTTCTACCGCAATTTGTGATCGCAATTTTGTTTCATAAACTGAAAAACTAATAATTATGCTATCATCAGTGCTGTACGGATGGTTAGTACCTGCCTACTGACCAAGCTAAGTGGTGAAGGGCACTTACTCACCATGTCTATGAAAATGATGACAACTTGAAACGGCAATGTAATCTAGACTTTTGCTTGTTTTTAACCATTTTTAATTCATTTTAATTATTTAATTGTTTCTCTTTATATTATTTGATGTATTCTTAATGCTTCTTCCACTCCCCGCTGTAATGTTTTTATTTGATCTAAAGCACTTTGAATTGTTTTGTACATGATATATGCTATACAAATAAACTTGACTAATGGACTGATGACACTCAAAGCTGAGGTTTCCCCTTTGAATGCTGCTCTGTGTACTGCGTTCCTCAATACTGCAGTCAAAGCAGGGCTGGGAGGGGGAACATCCACCCTCCTCCCAGATGGTCAAAGGCAGATAATTCATCATCTATCAGACTCAACAGAAAAGTCATTAATTTGTATATGTATTCATTTAAATGAGAAACCATAAAGACAATTGTGTTTGATGCTCTGAGGGGTCAGCAAGACTAATGGAAATTATAGAATGCTGTGTGGTGCTATGGAGTAGTTAGCAGCCTTACTCTAAACCTCCATCACTTTCGTTTGATAAAAATGTGTGCTTAAAAACAAGCCTCACTTCCCTGAATTTTATTGCCCTGACAGAAGATATGATGGAAAACAGGTTTCAAAACAAAAACAACCATGAATACACCTAGGCTTGTCACAGGAACTACTTTTGCTTGGATAATTTTCTGTCACAGAAATAACTGTGGCAAATGATAATATTATCATTTTAAGATCAATTCATGCTACAAATTATATCATGACATTCTTTTTTCAAAGAGCCATGATATTTTAAATTATTAAGAATGCTCAGATTTTGAAATATGAACATTAACAAATTTTTAACAAATCCTTATCTAATAGAACAAGTATAACATGTGAAAACTAAAACAATAAAAACTAAATACTTGCATGCTTTGATAACAGATATTGCTCTTCACAAAAATCTAATAGGTAGTGAAGAGTCCTATTAAAGGCACAAAAGAGTCCACCTCTACCATCCAGCATAAACCCGCACAGTCATGTAGTTGTATAATACGTTTGTTATCTTGTTATCTAATGCAATCAGATCAAGTCTACGCAGTTCATATTGACAGTTCTTCACTACATTCACTTCTACTTGTTTTTAGTCTTCAAGGTCAGCAGACCCATGCTGTCAGAGAAAACTGGAAATTACCATGGGAGTTAAACATGAACTGCAAAACCCAAGTGAGATCGGAGCAGCGTGGTCCGCTTCAGGGGAGTCCAGTAAGTCACACTGCCTACATGGGATAATTGGCTTAGCACCCTGCATGGGCACAGAAGTTGTGGAACACATTTTATTACAGAGTATGTAAAGACATGCAGGGGAGGACATGATGAGGGATATGTCTTTTAGTCTTTTGCTGCTGATCTTGAATCCTCCCTTGTTAAAAATACATCCCTGAACCTGAACCTACTGTTTGGAGAAAAGATCCAATCGTTTAAAAAGACAAAAGTGAATAATGTGGCAGAAGCACCATACCCACCTAATGCTAGCCATGATGGAGACCAGGGTGACCAAGAGAGGATGAAGCGCCCAGCTGCTGTTCTTAGCACAGTTGTAAATATGGGTTTCTTTGTCTGTTTGTGTGTGCATGTCTGCTTGTGCATGTGAACAAATGTTCAATGATATGCACACCCATGCCTGGCATAAACTTCCCTTGAACTCAGAGAGGGTACCTGTGTGCAGTTGTTCCCTCCTGCTGTCTGCATTAGGATTTAGAATACTTCTGATGTCCATGGCTTCCCTCCAGAAGAATGAGAACCTCTATTTTGGCTCTCTATCACTTGTGATTGTTATTCTGTAGTTTGTTTCACATTGCTCACCTCTGAGCCCGACAGATCAATAGAAAAGCAGACCAAATCACAAACACAGAGCAAATCAGAAATCAAACTCTCACAAGCCCAGCCATGCAATTAATTTAGTACTAATTCCTTAAACAACAGGTTGGCCTGAGGGGTTGAGCCTTCAGACAGTTACTTCTTTATGGTTCTGGTCAAACACTCTGTTGTTTGCTCACTGTGAGGGATAAACTACAGCTTAGTGCTGCTGACGAGCATCAGAATACAAATCAGCCCGAATGACACGCAAGCAACATGAAACTGATTGGGCTGCTGCAGAATTCAAAGAAGCGCTATAATCCCTCTCCATCACTGAGCACATTGCTCCAGATCTCACATGAGTAACAACATTATACTGTTGCAAACCTGCACAAAGTATCACAGTCTCAGTGCATAGTGCTAGCATGTGCTAGTGAGGCTTCAGAAGCTGAATTGACCTTGACACAACTATTAAGAGACCAGAATTGGATGCTGACACTTTGCGGTAAGACTTATTGCATAGTGATGGGACACTTGGTTCACTTTACTGACTTGAATTTGTATGAGTCACTCACTAAAGTGAATGGTGTTTACGAGTCACTTGAATCAGTCACCCAGAGTGTGCTCCACGAACGTACAAACAAGCTCCAAACCACTCCGAGTACGGTATAATGAGTCCTGAATTATGCCGAGTTTCTACGAGCTGGGAGGGAGAGCGAGTGATCTGCCTGTTAACTGCGAGTCGTGTACGATGAGTCCTGAATCGTGCGGAGCAGCGAGTTTCTACGAGCTGGGAGGGAGTACGAGTGAGCAGTGAGCTGCCTTTGAACCGCGAGTCGGTTATATGAGTCATGATTCATGAATTGTGCAGAGCAGCGAGTTGGTGAGTTTATGAGCTGGGGGGGAGAGCGAGTGAGCTGATGTGAACCGCGAGTCAGATATGAGTCCTGAATTGAGCAGAGCAGTGAGTTTCTCAGATAAGGGAGGGGCTCTATGAGCTGGGAGGGAGATGAGTGAGCTCTGAGCTCTGAGCTCTGAGCTGTGAGCTGGAGCAGAGCTGTTGCTTCAGCCATGGAGCTAATACAGCAATTAGCTTGATACATTTACGCAATTGCCCTTAGCATAACAGTTGTGTCAAATGTTTCCTCTTTGAAGTTAGCTGGAAATAGCAGCGGTGAGTCAGTGAACGAGTTAATGGAGACAATGACTCGTAACTCCCGTCAATAAAAAGAATCTCGAGTTTTGAACGACTGACTCAGGAATAACACATCACTACTATTTTATCACTTCCTATTAGGCTACCTTGTTTGTGCACTGTTGAATTTCTTGCTCCTCTTGGACTATTATTAATCACTTTATTTCTCCTTATATCCATCCATCCATTTTCTATACCGTCAATCCGTCGATCGGGTAGCGGGTGGGCTGGAGCCTATCCCAGCAGTCATCGGGCAAAAGGCAGGTTACACCCTGGACAGGTCGCCAGTCCATCACAGGGCTTTCTCCTTATAATTAACACATTTTTGCATTGTTAACTCTATCGCATACTTGTTCTATTTTAACACTCACTCCTACAGATCTTTAGTCTTTAGTTTCACTTTTTAGCAGTGTGTCTGGTACTCTAGCTTAGCATGGCTACCAGCTCGCTCCTTCCATCGCCTGCTTTCAGTTTAGTTACTCCTCTGCCTCCTTTAGCCATACTGGTACATGTAACAAAAGTAGTCTTTTTGTAGTTTTGGAGGCGAGATTATCTGAATTGGAAGCTCGGCTCTGCACCGTTGAAAACCACAAATGAAGAGCCACCTAGCGTGGCTAGCTCCATTAGCCACCCCCTAGCAGAACCCAAATAGCCGGGACCCCAGGCTGGCTGGGTTACTGTCAGGAAGAGGAGTCATTGCCCTAAAGTCAAGCACATGGTTCACCATCAGCCTGTCCACATTTCAAATTGATTTTCCCCACTCACACCCGCTGAGGACAGACCGTGCTAATTGCCAGCTCTATCTTTAGGAACGTGGCATTAGAGACACCAGCGACCATAGTCAAATGAATTCCAAGGGCCAGAGCGGGTGACGTAGAATCCTGTTTAAAATGGCTGGCTAAGAATAAGCGTAAATACAGTAAAGTGAGTTATTCACGTCTGCAGCAATGTTGGATCCGTAGTTTTCTCTGGACTGGCTGAAGAGTAAGCACACCAAGTTTGAAGCCGTTAACATTAAATCTGTAGGAGTTTGATCAAATGCGAGGTGTGTAAAATGGCAAAATGGCACCAATTTGCATGTTCAACTCAAAATGGCCGACTTCCTGTGGACCTGGCGCTACGAAGTCCAAGGCTGTTTTGTGCACCTTGGCATGACGAAGGCGTGCAGTAAATTTTGTCCAGCTACGAAAAACTAAGCTGGACGACACATGTATTTAGTGAATCTGCAGGGGGCGCTACAGAGTCCCTTTGAATCAACTTTACTAAGACATAGTGTACACGAGGCCTGACACGCATGCCAAAATTCGTGAGTTTTCACACGTGCGAAACCACCGTGTACCGAATTTCGTCCGGCAACTCAAAACTAAGCCCCACATCACAGATATTTATTCATTTTCTAGGGGGCGCTATAGAGCAATTATGACGCAGTAAAACAAAATGGCGCACCAGGCCTGATGCGCATGTCAAAATTGGCGAGTTTTCACACACGGGAAAGCACTGAAAAATACGATCAAGGTGCAAAGAATAATAATAATAATGATAATAATAATAATAACAATAATAATAATAATAATAACAATAATAATAATAATAATAATAATAATAATAATAATAATAATAATAATGATATCATTAATAATAATAATAATAATAACACCAAGGGATACAATAGGGCTTCGCTGCCTTGTAGCTCGGGCTTTGTGTTTTTTGGTGAGCAGTGGCGAGTCGTCAAAGTTTGAGGGTCTGCCACAGACACACCTTTTACAATTTCAAAAATCTGATCACAATTTTTAATCCCCCGTGGCTGAAGAGTAAGCACACAAAGTTTGAAGCCGTTAACATTAAATCTGTAGGAGAAGTTTGATCAAGCTCAGGTTACACCGCTGCTCAAGAAACCTTCCCTCCCTCCAACTCATGTGGAGAATTATCGTCCGGTCTCTCTCCTTCCGTTTCTGTCTAAAATCATTGAAAAGGCGGTCTTTAAGCAGGTCAACGATTACCTCTCACATAACAACCTCCTTGACCCAAACCAATCTGGGTTTAAAAGTGACACTCCACCAAGACGGCTCTGTTAGCTGTGACAGAAGCCTTAAAAGAAGCCAGAGCAACAGCTAAGTCCTCTGTACTTCTCCTGCTCGACTTATCGGCTGCATTTGAAACTTTCAACCACAGTATCCTTTTGTCCATACTCTCTAGCATGGGCATCACAGGGAGAACAAACTCCCGGTTAGAAACAGACGAAACATACATTCAAAGTATCCTGGCTTGGTCACACTTCTGCAGCGCACCACGTCGCCACAGGGGTCCCCCAAGGTTCAGTACTGGGACCTCTTCTCTTTGCCATATACACCACCTCACTGGGCCAGATCATCCGATCACATGGCTTCTCATACCACTGCTATGCTGATGATACCCAGCTCTATCTGTCATTCCCACCTGATGACCACACGGTCTCAGCATGAATCTTAGACTGTCTCTCTGACATATCAACATGGATGAAAGCCCATCACCTCCAACTTAACCTCCCAAAAACTGAACTGCTGGTCTTCCCAGCCAAACCAACCATACACCACAGCATCTGCATCCAAACTGAATCCCTATCTCTTGCTCAATCAAAGGTTGCTAGAAACTTGGGTGTCATGATTGATGACCAACTAACCTTCAAAGATCACGTTACCTCGGTTGCTCGTTCGTGCCGCTTTGCATTACTAAACATAAGAAAGATCAGACCATACCTAACCCAACATGCCACCCAACTCCTGGTGCAGGCCATGGTCATCTCCCACCTTGACTACTGCAATGCTCTCCTAACTGGTCTCCCAGCCTGTGCTATGAAACCTCTGCAGATGGTCCAGAACGCGGCGGCACGTCGGGTCTTCGATCAGCCTAAATGAACACACGTCACCCCTCTGTTCATTGAACTCCTCTGGCCGCCCTTAGCCGCCTGCATCAAATTCAAGTCCCTGATGTTAGCCTACAAAGTGCTTAATGGAACGGCTCCTATCTACTTGAATGCTCTTGCAAAGGCTTCTGTCACAACTGGCTCCCTCCGTTGGTCCCAGGATTGTCGTCTAGCAGCTCCTACACCACGCCTAAGACAATCCAAACTCTGTTCATGTGTCGTCCCACGATGGTGGAATGACCTACCGAGCGCTACCAGAACAGGGGCGTCCCTGTCTATCTTCAAGAAGCTCCTGAAAACCCAGCTCTTCAGAGAGCATCTCCTATCCCAGCACTTACCTTGTACTTCCCTCCCCCCTCTATCTCTGCACTTTATCTTTCTGCACTTCCTTCTATGCCTGCACCCTATCTCTACTCTGTCACCTCTGACAGAGTCGGACTCCTGGGTTCCTTCTATGTAGCTTATTGTTAGCTTTATATAGCTTGTTATATCTTCAACTTTGTAAGTCGCTTTCTAGAAGAAAAGGTATAAAAATCAAAGTGGAAAGCGCCGACATGTCCACCCTCAATGTTGAAGTTCTGCCAATTTTAAACCAACACAATTCTCTTTTCCTAATTTGTGCTTGGTTGACTGTAAGCAAGCATAAGAAAACTAATGTAGTCTTAAATGAAAAACTGTTTCTGATTCTGATTCATTGTGCAAGCCCAATCCAGGCCCCAGACTGGTCAGAGTTGTTGGGGAAGCATGCAGAGTCACCGTCAAGCAGGTGGTCATAAAGATATGGCTGATCACCTTCTTGTTCCTATAACATCAATACCGCAGTTTTGTCAAAGTGGCTCAGAGATAGACAAAAGTTGTACTTTGGCATTTATTTATTCAACTTCAAACCTCAAACTTACAGTAACTTATCCATAAAGTAGACATTCTCCAATATTTTCCAGCTGAACTCATTAAATACTAATACTGATTAAATGGATACATGTTAATTAAAGGCTTATAACAAGGATGTGAACAGTCAGCTATTAGTACAACTATTACTGGAACGTATACTGGTCCATGCAAGCTCATAATAAAAAAGCCCGTATGGACCTATCTTATCAGTCTATCTTATCTTATCTTATCAGGACCTATCTTATCGTATCAATTCAGGCTGCCCTTGAGCAGCAGCTTGCAGTCAACAAATCAATATGCAATGTTCCCACGTGCCTCTTCTATTTCAGGCTCTCTCTAAGAGGCTCTCTCTAAGAGCCTCTGTAGTCTTTAGATAGGGTAAACTGCTCAAGCACATTCACACAAGCTTTTGCAAACACGCAGGTACAAAGACTTACACACCATTCAATGGCTGTGGTGAAAGCAACAACACAATTTTCAGGATGAACAATATTGTGTCAAAGAGAAGAGCTGATATCTATTTACTCATTAGGTCAGAAAAATATATAGTTTTTCTTTTTTCTTCCACATCTGGACCATCATGAAAGGTAATATCTTGCTCGACATTTCAGACTGACAGCAGTTATTTTGGCCTGCTGCAAGGTAAGCAGTAAGGAAGAAACCCAAAGGAAGGTTGATTTTTGTCAAGCAGACAAGGTTTGTTTGGGTTTATCAATTTCCCCAACAAATTTTACACTGCCTAATCAATGCAGAATTCATGTAACAGAGTGAAAAAAGAATCTTGATGACAAGACTATATTTGAAGCTTATTTAGTTATTTTGCAAAATATAGATGCTCTACACCTGCCTGTGACCTTGAAGGTGTGGAAAATGATTGAATGAATGAAAGGTATACTTCCAAAAGATCCTCCTAAACTTCACAAGTTGAAACTTCAACTATCATTTTAAAAAAAAAAGAATTAAGTCGGTGCAGAGGAAAACAAAAACTACAGTAGATATGACCCAGACTGAAAATGCCTTTGGGCACATACTACAGTTACTTTACAGGACATTCACTTTTCTGAAACCTAGCATTCAGAGCTTGAACATCAGTGAATTACTGCAGCTTACCTTAATATTTCTTTTTCCACCAAACAACTTCAAACCCAGTGTTCCTCCATCCACCCATCCATCCATTTTCTATACCCACTTAATCCAATTTAGGGTTGTGGGGGGTGCTGGAGCCTATGCCAGCTGTCACAGGGTGAGAGGCAGGGTACACCCTGGATAGGTCCCCAGTCCATCACAGAGACAAACGAGACACAACCATACACACTCACTTCCACTCCTGGGGACAATTTAGAGTCTCTAATTAACCTGACATGCATGTTTTTGGATGGTGGGAGGAAGCCTGAGTACCCAGAGAGAACCCACACATACTCCGGGAGAACATGCAACATCCTCCAGTCAAATATAAATATTATTCTTGATGATATTGCCCCCAAAGAGAGATAACTTCTCCTTAAGGACACATCCACAAAAGGCCAGTTACACATGACAATCAGCCAGCCTGATAACCTAGCAGATATTTCATCTTATAAGAAAAAGCTTTTGGAATTCATCATTAGATACGGAGTGGAATTTGAAGCTGGATGATCTCAACAAGAGTTATGTTGCAGCACTGTAGTCCCAATTGTTCAACAACAGTTGCAATTCCATCTCTGAAGGATGCACAGTTACATAAATGATCACACCTCCTTTTGTGGAGTATAATGAAATTTGCACTCTCTATGGACCAAATGGGGGTTAGAGCATTAAGTCTTACTTCACCTGAAATCTGCAAAGTAATGAGTAATCTGCATAACTGCCTGCTTAGCTCTAATATCCCCAGCTCAAGGCTGATTCATAATCAGGGTATCATTCGTTATTTCCATTTTCAATTGCCAATCAAAAATCAAATAATGAAAAACTGACTGGTTATTTTGTTTTTTGTTTTTCATTATAACACCAAAAAAAAAAGATACCTGGTTTTTCATATTTCACCTTCAGGCTCAGATCAAAAATACCAAATGGAAAAACAGGCACCAGGACAGAATTTCATTTCAATATTTAATTGGTCAGGTTTACGTGACTCGGACGTTTGGTCAGGCTGCTTCGTCTGGGAGGCTGCACAAGCACCCAACAACAACCAGTCAGTTTGCGAGCTACAACACAATCAATGAGCTCACCGGCACCTATCGAGTGTGATGACTATACAGTATTTTTGTAAATAAACTGGTTAGTTGAGCTGCTTGAAATTTTTAATTGCAAGTTACTGCTAACATTAGCTTAGCTAGTTTGTTGATACAAAAGGCATTTTTCTGTTAGTTAGTTTCAAGAGTGACTGGAGAAATTAGTGCCTTGCAGGCTAATTATTGGAATAATGATGATTTCATATTGCATGCCATTAGTCAGTCAGCTGCCTTCAAGGCTGACTGCAGAGATTAGTGCCTTACAAGCTGATTATTATTATTCTGCATTCCTTTCTTTCTATAGAAGTCTATGGGAGTGTTGCCACTGTCTTTTTACACCACTCTGGACATCTATACATAGACGCCGCATTGACTGCTGCCGCTCTCTAGAGGGGTGTGCCTACAGGGCGGCCATCTTGGTACAGTGCCACTGGCTCCTACATTACATCTATGGAGGAATGGTATTTCTATACAATAGAAGTGATCATAAATCACTAATCTTATGTTTAGTAATGCAAAGCGGCATGAACGAGCAACCGAGGTAACGTGATCTTTGAAGGTTAGTTGGTCATCAATCATGACACCCAAGTTTCCAGCAACCTTTGATGGAGCAAGAGATAGGGATTCAGTTTGGATGCAGATGCTGTGGTGTATGGTTGGTTTGGCTGGGAAGACAAGCAGTTCAGTTTTTGGGAGGTTAAGTTGGAGGTGATGGGCTTTCATCCATGTTGATATGTCAGAGAGACACCCAGGTTCATGCAAATAAAGGCACAATGAGGAAGGTTTCTGCCAGACATCGGATTAAGAGACCAGAATGCTACAATGCCATTGCAAAGCAGTAAACAGGTATTTAACGATGCTGGTGCTTCTGGAGTCTTGCGAACATCAAGGTGTAGGATCCTCCATACGCTTGTAGTTATGCATCAATCTTCTATTCAGCCACCCCTAAGAAATGCTAACAAGCAGAAACCGCTGCAGTGTGCCCAAAAAATACATGAAGACTAATTTTCAAACAGTGGATAGTTCAGATGGATGGAGAGGTGGATGGTTGGTGGACAGCCACCATGTCCCAATATAATTGTATAATGCCCGAAGAGGCGTCCATTACAATTCATACATTAAGTGTTAATTTACTAGGAAAGACATTCTGGTCAAATAGCCTGATGACAGTTTTAAATTATTGTGCTGGCTCAAATTATTGCACTGTTGATAACCATGGCAACGCAGACTCAACGTTATTTCACAGTTTATTTATCACAACGGCAAGACAGAAAAAAACAAGTGATTTTATTCTTTCTTTTAACTTATTTTGGTGAATTTGTAATACCTTCGAAGACTGGGATGCAGCAGAAGAAAAAGAGAGAAGTGAATATGAAAAGAAAAAGGAGAAGCCCACAAGGAGGTGACACCGGAGGAATTGAACAAATTTGAGGATGACAAGGACGAGATGAACACAAAGAAAACCATGACATGGGCAGTTAAAACACTAAGAGACTTCCTGGCTGACAAAGACATGGATATCAACTTTGAAAACTACACTGACTCCCCATTAAACCTTCAATGTCCTATGGACGTGCAGATCATGTCCATATTGCGTCCGTCGGTCCAAGACCAATTCTGTACTTCTACACAACATGCAAACTAGGTCCGCTATTTGGACGTCTAACTATGACCCCACTTTGATGTCAGTATGCAGATTTTAACCATGGACTAGGTCACTTTTTTGGACGTCATGGGGACGTCTAACACAGACGTAGGAAATTTTCAAAATGTATTATCTGTTTATTTTTTAATTTATTATCAATGTTATTAATGAATATGAAGATACATTATTTGTGATTAAACTAATTATTTATTTGAGTAGATGATATTTTGTTATCTATTTAATTTCATTTATGCATATTTTTGTTTATTTGGAAATGCAATTGTGGAAAATTTTGATAGGCCTATTTCAACCACTGATCTGAAAATAGTATTTTTACCAGAGAGGGTCCCAAAGCGTCCCAAAGCTTGTTGAAGAAATTGCAGTGAGCTGGTTAGGTTCAACGGTTTCCTCCATTCTCCATTTTTAGCTCCTGCCCTCCATCTTAATTTGCGCCACCTTCACATTATAATCACGTAACTGAAACCCGCCTATGTTGCCACAGATTTTGGCGGAGTAATATTTTAAGTGATGAGTCAGGCGTGCTCATTTAAGTGTGGTCTCAAACTTTCGGCACTATTCAATCAGTGGGTCTACACGATGAGATAGCTATAGTTGGGTTATGCTCCTTATCTGAGGGTAATTATCCTTGGATATATGGCAGTGAATGAATCGAATCACTGGCACAAAGCATGTCATACCCCAATACAATAGGTGGTGCTGTACCCATTTTAACTATTGCTAATAGAGCTGCTTCCGGTTGACCTCTTCACCACCAACAACAACAACAAACTCAGGTATTTGAGAAAGATGGCGAACGAAGAGCAGGATGAAACTGCGTCCCTCTACATTTCGTTTGTGATGAGCTGGTTATGGCACAAACACGATGCTCCATGGGTCAGGTCTTTAAAGCTCTACAGAACGCTGAGGACGACCCATACATTTCAATCAGGTGTGCTGGAGCAGGAAAACATAGACTTAACTAGACTTATTCTATCAGGTGCTGCAAAAAAGAGTTGGTGGGAAGAACACCAAGTACTGTGTTCACAAAGTCCCTGATGGGTATGTTTCTACATACAGTATGAATTTTGTGTGTGTGATGTTTGGATGCTCTGTTTGAACTTTATTTTCCGGATGTGGACCAGTCTGCATGCCTGCCTTAATTTGCCTTTTTTCTTGCTTAATCCTTGTGCACCCCTTGGTACATGTTTTGCATTTCAGTTTTTGTTATGAAATTTTCAATCTTTGATCTTCAAATAGGACTATAAAACACTGTGTAGAAGAGAAAGTTCCATCTTTTACCCGTTTTTGACATTTTTTGCACCCATTATAACATTATAATTATAACATCAATTCATGATCCTTCTCTACTTGTTGGCATAAAACAATGTCTGAGCATGTCATAACGGGTGAAAATTAAAAGTTCACAACACAAATTGTGGTCTTAAAGACCAGCTTTTCGGAAAAGTGGGTGGCAACCTAGGGTACACTGATCAACGTAGTATAAAGGCTTCATGATCTGTGTTGTTCCTACATAAATCATTGACATTGATTTATAATTATCATTTATTTTCTTTATCCTCTTCACTAATGCCCTACTAATATGAAGGGGAAGGTGAAAAGGGCAAGAAACCTTTGAAGAGGACAAAGGTTTACAAAGCAATACAAGGTAAGCCCATCTTTCATGATGACTAAGGGAGAAAGCCAATCTGTTAATAATAACTTGATTGGACAAAACATTTCCTCTCTTGTTGACATTAAAAAAGATACAATGCCAACTGTCTACCATGGCTATTTGCAACATTTGCTGTGAAAGCGCCCTGCCCGGCTGGTGAGCCATCGCCTGCCATGACTGACTCCACGGAGGAACAGGTGGCCTCTTTCCTCTTGTCCAAGGGGATAAAGCTGGACTGTGACACAGTGGAAGTGTGCCACCCGCTCCCAAGAAGAGGTAACAATGACAAACCACCAATTATGCGATTTAGTAACCGGAAACACAATTCTTCTCTGCTAAAACAGGGCAGGTTGCTCAAAGGGTCAGACGTCTTCATTAACGAGCACCTGACCAAGAAGAACGCTGACATTGTGAGGAAGGCCCGGTTCCTGAGGGAGCAGAAGAAGATCCAGTCTACATGAACCACGAACTGTAAGGTCTTCATTAAGCTGAACGGAACACCGGAGGAGGTGAAAGTTGTTGTTCAAGACATCACGGAGCTGGACAAATATAATTGAAGTCTTTGAGGAACATTTGGATCACAGGTGATATCACTGTCACCATGTCACAAGTTACAGAAACTGTTTCTTCATCATTTATGGACACAACACTAACACCTACGACTGTTAGTGCCGATAACCTGGAACTGAAAACATTCAGCTATATGGACTATAAATGTCAGGACATGGAAGAGGATGCAGACCCAGATAATAACTTCTTCAATGACTTCATTGATAACTGCTGCTACTATACAACTGATCAATACAACAGGACAGTTAAAGTAGACAATAGGCTCTCAATCATACATTTCAACAGCAGAAGTTTATATGCAAACAGCATATTTAACAGCATCAAAGACTGTCTGAGCCAGTTTAAACAGCCTTTTAACATTATTACCATCTCTGAAACCTGGATCAGCTCTGAGAAGAGAGCTGACTTTGACCTGGAGGGTTATGAGTTCAATTATATCAACAGAGAAGGGAAAACTGGTGGAGCAGTAGCTGTGTATGTGGACAGAAACCTAAAGTATAAAAAAGTTGAAAACATGACCAGAGTGACTAAATATGTATTTGAATGTATAACAGTTGAAATATATATGGAAAAAACTAAAAATGTTATTGTTAGTTGTATATACAGAGCTCCTGGCTCTAATATGGAAATATTTAGAGAATGGTTTGAGCAAACATATACAGTTACATCTCAGAAGGTCTTTTTCATCTGTGGTAACTTTAATATAGATCTACCTAACTTAAACAATCATAAACCTACTGAAGAGTTCATTAATACCATGTACAGTTTGAGCCTTTCTCCCAGAATTACTAGACCCAGCAGGAACACACTTAACAGTGCCACATTAATAGATAATATATTTACTAATATCTTAGATAACAATACAATAAGTGGATTAATAATTCAGCATATTAGTGATCATCTACCAGTTTTTGTTGTTAGTGACAATTTCTATATGAAAAATAAGGAGAAAATTAAACCGTGGTTTAAGAGTAAGAACAGAAGAATCAATCAAATCATTCAAAGATTAATTATTGTAAACTAATTGGGAGTCAGTATTGCAGGAAGATGATATTGATAAAGCATATGAAAATTTTCGGAATATCTTTAAATTATTATATGACAAAAACTGTCCATTAAAAATGTTCTCTCATAAAAACAAATACTCAGAAACTCCATGGATCACAATGGGATTGCAAAATGCCTGTGAAAAAAAAAAGAACAAACTATATAGAAATTTCATAAAGAATAGATTATTGGTGGTAGAGAATAAATATAAAAAAATAAGAATAAATTAACTGCTATTTTACGAATACCTAAACGGGATTACTACAGTAAATTATTAGATAGAAATAATAAAAATATGAAAGGGATTTGGAATGTACCAAATAATATTATCAAGACAAACGCTGGAAAAATTAGTTTTCCACAGTTTTTTTTTACAAATAATGATGACAATTTTGAGACAGTAAAGATGTGTTTGATAATTTCAATAAATAATTTGTAAGTGTGGGACCTAAACTGGCAGAACAATCCTGATCTTACAACAGCTGGAGCTCTGAATTAAACATTAATCAGCAGAAATCCTTATTCAATGTTTCTCACTGCAGTGGGAGAAAGAGAAAGTTTGGATATTGTCAGTAAATGTAAAAATAAAAGGTCAACTGACTGTGATGGTATTGACATGACAATAATTAAGAAAGTAATTGAGGAAATTATTCAGCCTCTGACTTACATCTGTAATCTGTCATTTCAAGTGGGTAAATTTCCAGAAAAGATTGAAAAAGTAATTCCACTTTATAAATCTGGGGACAGACACCATTTCACAAATTATAGGCCTGTTTCTCTACTTCCATAATTTTCCAAAATTCTGTAAAAATTATTTGTGGGTAGATTGGATACATTCTTTCACAAACATAAACTACTTTCTGAAAGTCAATATGGATTTAGATCACAAAGATCCACAGCAATGGCAGTCCTTGAATTAATAGAAGAAGTCACCAGCTCCTTAGACAAAAAGAAATTTGCAGTTGCAGATATTTATTGATCTCAAAAAAGCATTTGACACAATAAATCATGAAATATTAATCAGGAAATTGGAGCGCTATGGTATCAGGGGAGTTGTCCTGCACTGGATGAAAAGCTATCTAAGCAACAGGCAACAATTTGTGCAAATGGGTGACTGCCAGTCATCTTGTTTGGACATTGTTTGTGGTGTCCCCCAGGGGTCAGTATTGGGACCAGAATTGGTCATTCTTTATATTAATGACATTAGTAAAGTTTCTAAAATACCTAATTTTGTTTTGTTTGCAGATGATACGAATAATTTTTGTACAGGTGATAATTTGCAGCAGCTTTTGGCTGAAATCAAGTTAGAGTTATGTAAACTAAAGATATGGTTTGATATTAATAAATTATCATTAAACTTGGATAAGACTAAGTTTATGTTGTTTGGAAACTGCAAAAGCAAAACAAATTTGCAAATCCTAATAGATGATGTGTCGGTGGAGAGAATTAATGAAATTAAGTTTCTGGGAGTGATGGTAGACCATAAGATTAGCTGGAAACCGCATATTAAATACATTCAGTCTAAAATATCCAGAAGTATTGCTGTTCTCAGCAAAGCTAAACATTTTCTAAATTATGCTGCACTTCATATTCTATATTGCTCACTTATCTTGCCTCACTTGAGTTACTGTGTGGAAGTATGGGGCAACACCTACAAAACTTTGCTGCGACTGTTATACACATTACAAAAAAGAGCCATCAGAATGGTTCATAAGGCAGGATTCCACGACCACACTAACTTATTATTCATAGAGTCCAGCCTCCTCAAACTCCCAGATCTGGTAGAATTTCAAACAGTTCAGCTGATGTATAAAGCTAGAAATAAACAACTACCAGATAATATTCAAAAACTGTTCACTGATAGAGTGGGGGCTATGATTACAGGGAAAACCCTAACTTCAGAATCTTGAGGGTTTTAACCACCATGAAGAGAATGTGCATTTCAGTCAATGGTGTGAAGGTCTGAAATAAACTCCAACAAGAGCTGAAGCAAAGTCAAAGCGTGAGTCTGTTTAAAAAAAGGCTCAAACTGGGGATTTTCAACAGGTACTGTGATGAAGAGGGGAGGTGAATGGTATCACTACTCAGCACTGTATGTGGTGCATTTAGGGGTGCTTGGCCCACTTCACTTCCCCTGGTCCTCTGTTGCTGCATCCGAATAAATAAGTTTTACTTCTTCATAAACCCTTTCAGACAATTTGCATTAATTAATGCAAATTCATTTTGTTAATGGAAATTTTGTTTATGTTATTAGTTTCTATTTATGTTCAAATTTATATATGAATATATAATGCAATGTTGAGCTTCTACTGGTGAATATGTATATGTTGTTTGAGATTGTTCTTTTTGTAAATACTGTTTACCAATCACTTTTGTGGTAATTGTCTGAAATAAATTAAGTCATTTATTCAAAGTTTTGTATTAATCTAGTATTGGTAGTGGATGCATAGACAACCTATTTTTGCTTATGGGGACTGGCAGATTGCCTTCATATTTCTAATCACTGGTCTTTTTCTACTCCACCTAGGAGTCATGAAATTTGATGGCACAGCCACAGAAGACATCAGGATGTGATCTTCAGGTGGAGGACACACAGCTGACTGATAGTGTTTTTCTATTTTTTTTTTTTTACCACAATTTCATTTGTTTTACTGGTTGTTGAAATATTTTCGCCAGTGATGAATAAAAATTCAAATGGAAAGACATGAGTGGGGTGATTTATTTGTACAGCTTGTTGTGTATAACTGTAGTTCCAGAAGGTGGAGGACCTGTTCACTGTACCAGTTCATTTTCCTGTAGCTTTGTTTGGCTCAGCTCCACATTCAAACTGGAAATGCTTTACCTTTGTATGCATTTCCAGTTATCTGCTGCTGAGACAATGAAATGAAACTGTGGGGAAATTAACTGGAACACAATGCCACCCTCTGAAATGGCACTACAGTTATGCACAGAGCCTATAAAACCGATTTCTGAAAGATGTTGCTCATTTGACCTAGAATTAGCCCTTATCCGGAGGTCCTGGGAATGTCAATACAAGACTTACGGAAAACGTTGGGAAAAAATACATCATCTGGCGTCATTGTCTGCACCTTAAGGGGACCAAAATTTGACGTGCGAAAATGACCTAGAAAAGACGTTGTTTCATGTCAGTGGGCCTACTCAATGACATTTTGCAACGGTTTTATTCGTCTGTCTGGTCGACCAGGGAAGGAGGAAAATACAGTGTTGCCTATCTTCAACGCCATTTAAGTGATATCAACATTATTGGTGACATTGGTGTTCAAGACCAGTAATGTGGTTTTTAAGCTGATAGTGAAGGTTACAGAAAGAGTGGGAAAGACACCAGCTTCCACCGTGCTCGCATCCCTGAGTCGGATTTCGAATTAATGTATATAAGTGTTCCTAAGGACCCCTACTGGAGGTAGTACATTTCATGCAGGGTGGGGTCAGGTTTTGAACCACAGTCACCAACATGATAGGTAGCAATCTTACTACACTATCCAGTTGATCTTACACAGATGTGTATACATGTTGACATCTGTTTTATCTGTTCCCTCCTTGTATCTAAAATGCTCTGCAACATTAAGTTATTCTTAAATTAATCTAGGACCACATAGAGACACTTGATTATCACTTATGTCAATACACAGTATGACCCTACAGCAATTTTATTCGAAGTGCAGGTTTGTATATCAGACTTGACACCTTGACAACACAATCAAGTGATCTGTGCCGGAGATGTCACTGTGGCAGGACTCATCTCTGCGGTAACGAAGAAAATTCAACAAAAGCATGAAGTGTGTCTAATAAAAATTAGCTAATGCCAACTGTTTCTTTTAAACCTGAATTTAACCTAAGAGCAACAGAAAATGAAAACTGTAAAACAATACCTTCACAACAGCCTTTTGAATGAAATCTTTTAGAATTCTTTTTCTATTATCATATGTTTAAATAATTTTGGGGACAATCTATAAAAAAATAGTTATTTTCCATTTTTTTCAATAACTTGATATGATGGCCCAACTTAAGACTGGAAATGCTTGTTTATCTACTTTATTATAAAAGGGGTTATTAAAAGAGTTATTGTAAAAGATCCCAAACCTCATGTCAGCTGAACCCTGAAGCATCGTCACAGTGAGTTCCATTCGGAGCAGAACAGTGCAGTTTATTGTACATGCACATTTATGTTCTAACTCCCAGCACTGCAACATGTGGCATACCTTTAACAGGTGTAAATGTGAGAGTTGATCACATGGACTTAACTCTATTATACATCTAAAACTGTTCTAGAATTATTCAGGTGATCGCTGCCTTTAAGCAGGTCCAGGAGGAGAAGATCGCTGCTGGCAGCCTATTCAATGATGCTCCTGTATAGTAATGCCACAACAATCAATCAGACACCGACTGTGTCTCCACAGGCCTGATGGAACACAACCAGGTATCAGCTTAATAATACAGAGCCTGATTCAGGGTCAAGCATGCAGCTGAGGCAGCACTTTACAGACAACAAAGTAGTAAGGAGGAAGTAAGAGAAAATTACACAATCACACATTTTCTCAACATTATCCCTATGACAAAGTCAACACCAATGTCATTCTGACTAAATACTTAGGCATGTCTTTTAAGTTAGAATGATCTTTTTTTTCATCATAGAGGTAGCATATTGCATGTAAAGAGGCTTACATCAGAAGCAGTGTGAGGAAATGTGTGAATTCCTGACCTACACTTCCCTTGAGTAAAAAAAAAAAAAAACATGAAAAAGACATCCACTGTTCCTACTGGAGCTCCTGCTGAAAGGTATGAGCAGGACCCTGCTCTGACGGTTAACAGGCTGTTGTCCTGTACAATAGCAGACTGTGCAGCGGCTGCTTATCCCTCACAGGTGCAATATTTATCCTGCTGCATGTGCAGTCCCCCACAATACAGTCCTATCAGTCTGCACCATGGTGCAAGTGTCATTCATCAACTCCAACATAGCAGCTCTTAATTTTAAACAACACACATACACACTAATAGAAATCAAATAGAATAGAATAGAATAATACTTTATTCATTCCCCAGTGGGGGAAATTCAAATTAGTCAAGTAGCTAAACATTTAAATATTTACAATGATTGTATATTATAATAATAATAACAATAAATAAATAAATATATTTGAGAAAAACATGTCAGCAGACACTATTAAAAAGCCTTATGGCTGTGGGGACAAAGAACCTCCTGAACCTCTCAGTCCTGCAGCTCAGTGAGATGAGCCTCTCACTGCAGCTGCTCCTCTGACCTGCCAGAATGGAGGGGATGTTTATTGTTCTCCAAAACAGAATATAATTTCCTCTTCATCTGTTGCTCCACCACAGCACTGTGAGGGTCTAGTCTTCTGCCTACAAAAGAACTGGCCTTTTTCACCAGTTTGTCCAGGCATCTGCAGTTTTTGTCTATAGTGCAAACCATCACCAGCTCCTTGGTCTTGGTGGTGTTCAGGAGATGTACTCCCTCTCCTGTCCACCGAGCACACATGCCACAACAGCCATATAATCAGAATACCATCCAGACATACTGTGGTCTAGCAGTCAAATAATCTATAATCCACGATGTCAGGGAGGGGGCCACACCCATACCTAGAAGCTTGTCTTTCAGTATGGGAGGCCGTACAGTGCTGAAGGCACTGAAGAATGCAAAGAACATGATTCTCACATATGAACCAGGCACATCCAAATAAGCATATGCCCGATGCAGCATGTAAAGATTTGCGTCTTGCACTCCTGTCTTTCTGGTAGGCAAACTGGAGGGGGTCAAGATCCCCAGCAACATGCAATCTCATGTGACGAACAAGGAGTCTCTCCAAGGTCTTCATGATATAAGATGTCAAAGGTCTGTAGTCATTCAGCTCCACCGGTTGGTACTGGTGGTATGAGACAAGAAGTATTCGACAGCACTGGGACTTTTTCCATCTGAAGGCTCATATTGAAGAGGACAGACTCCATCTGGGCCTGCAGCCCTCCCTGACTGAAGTCTCCTGAGCTCAGCGCCAACCTCCTACCTCCTCTATAGTTAGAAACCGGGGGAGCCGCTCAGGTTGTAGCAGAGGGATGGCAACAGGAGTGATGTTGCTATCAATCATGGAGATGGGGGTGGGGGTGCAAATGCAGCGAGGAGGGCTAGTGGTGGGAGTAGCTGCAGAGGTGTAGGTGCAGCTGGACTGAGGAGGCCAGGCGGTGGGAGCAGCCACAGATGTGGAGGTGCAGTTGGGCTCAGGAGGCCTGGTAGGAGAAGTTGCCTCAAAGGTGGATGTGCAGCTGTGCTCAGGACACCTGGTGGTGGAAGCTGCTGCAGAGGTGGATGTGCAGCTGGGCAGTGGAAGCAGTATGGAGGAAGCAGCTGAAGTGGTGGGAGCAGCAGCAGAGGCCGAAAAAGTCACACTATCAAACCTGTTGTAAATTTGGTTGAAAGTAATGGCTCTGTCTACATCACCTTCCACAGACTGAGAGTTCTTAAGTCTGTATCCAGTGATGGTCCTCATACCCCTCCACACCTCCTTGGTGTTACTGTTCTACATCTGTCTCTCTATTTTTTTCTTGTACTCCACCTTAGCTTGACGTAGTGTTTTTTTAAGCTCCTGTTATAACTCCTCTGCTTTTCTCCATCCCTATTCTGGAATGCCCTCTTTTTCTGGTTCAGGGGATCTTTAACGTCACTGGTGATCCATAGTTTATTATTAGGGTAGCACCTTACTGGAATTGCAGTGTCCCTACAGAAGTAGGAAAGTAAGTATGACAGAAGTAATTATGACAATATCATAAAAGACTATGAGAAAAATGTACTCCCCATTTTAAAGCTGCTCCTTATTCATTGTTTACGTTTTGGATGATTGATTTAAAGTCCAGTGCAACACAGAGAGAGAGCAAACCAGTTTAACCACTTCTTCAACAGATATCACTGTATTGTCTCCAAACCACTCTGCTCTCCACAACACCCATCCCCAGCAGTCAGGGGGAGGGAAGGGAAAATAACCTTCAACAGTGCCTTCGACATCATCCAGCCCATCCTACTGAGAGACAAGCTGAGCGGCATGGGAGTGGATGTGAACCTGGTCTCCTGGATTGTGGATTACCTCACAGAGAGACCACAGTTTGTAAACACTTTGGACACCGTGTTCTGCAGCACAGGGGCGCTGAAAGGGACAGTGCTCTCTCCTGTCCTGTTCACACTCTATACATCTGACTTCCAGCACGAGTCAGAGCTCTGCCACATGCGGAAATACTCTGATGACACTGCGACTGTTGGGTTTTGCAGATGGACAAGAGACTGTACAGGGGCCTGGTGGAGGACTTTGTGGGATGGTGCGGGTCTAACCACCTGCAGCTTAACACCTCTAAGACCAAGGAGATGGTGGTGGACTTCAAGAGGAAGAGACCCCATCTCCAGCCCATTTCCACTGAAGGCTCTGATGTAGAGGTGGTCAGGACCTATAGGTACCTGGGACTGCAGCTGGATGACAAATTGGACTGGACACACAGACAGCATCCACCGTAAAGGACAGCGACGTCTTTACTTCCTGAGAAGACTGGGGTCATTTAACATCTGAAAAAAACTGCAGCTCATATTTTACCAGTCTGTTGTGTCTAATGTTCTCTTTTATGCTGTCGTTTGTTGGGGGGGCAGTATAAAACGGAGGGATACTGGACGTTTGGACAGACTGGTGAGGAGGGTTGGATCTGTGGTGGACACAGAGCTGGACTCTCTGGTGTCAGTGGCAGAGAGACGGACCCTGGAGAAGACTCTGTCCATCCTGGACAACTCACAACACCCACTCCACAAAAACTCTGATAAGACAGAGGAGCATTTTCAGCAGCGGGCTGTTGTCCCCAGACTCTTTTATCCCCCTGGCCATAAGACTGAGTAACTCTTCACTGGGTGGCCAGGGAGGATCACGATTAAACCCATATTTAAATGCATATCTGTTTGCACATGAGCACATTGCACACTTTGCATATATATATATATACACTTACATCCTACTGTATGTTTTTACTAACTGAGTTTTTGTTTGCTGTTGTATCCTTCGGGATAAATAAAGTATCTATCTATCTATCTATCTATCTATCTATCTATCTATCTATCTATCGATCTATCTATCTATCCATCCATCCATCCATCCATCCTGTGATGACCTTAGAGGTTGTAGTAAACCACTTTTACCACAAGTTGAAATCACTGCACAGCTCTGCGCTGTTTGGGGCTGTTATGATCAGCTGTTATGATCAGTGCACTAACTTATCAACTACAAAAAAAAGAAGTTTTAATAAAAACAATTTGTAAGGCAGAAAATGTTTTGACATCAAACCTGTTGAAGGAGAGCTGTAAGAGCCTCTGCCTCTCCTCTTATCTGAATGTACCACTGGCTGACTGTGATTTAATGACAACAGACACCAGTAACAAGCCAGCATGGTCTTTTTCGGACGCACACACACAATGTATAAATGTCTGCACATTCACAATGACACAAGTCAAATTCCCACCAGTTCACATACTCTGGCTGCTGGCTGTCATGTTGCAGGACAGGAAGGAGTCTTTTCCCACTCAGATTCTCAACATTCTTCTTTTGCAGCAAAGACCATTTATAGCAAATGGTCCAAGCTAAGTCCCATGGCACTGACTCCCAGAATGGTCTGATTCACCATAAAAGTATCTCACTGAACAAGACCATTCGCTTTATCTTATCCAAATATTCTCAGGAAACTTGACAAACAGCCCTACTGCTAAATATATGTGATATCCATTATGTCTGAGCTTACATGAGCCTTTGCCAAGAAAACTAAAAGCTTTAAGTGGGATGTAAATATCTGAGAAAGCAGAAAATGTCAGAATATAAAGACAGAAAACAAAATCATTATACCAAACCTGACGATAACAAAAAATTACACGTCATTCTACTGTTGTTTCTGCCCTCAAATCTCAGCTACTCTGCCACATAGAATAAATGAAGGAGACAAATAAAATGACTGCAGCACCAACATGTATGGAACATCAATACAAGTCATTCTGTTGTCTTATCACTTATTCATTAATCAGTGCCACAGCATACAATGCCCTGGACGTGAAGCAGATGCCGGTTGAGCAGTGTAGTGAAACTGTTGCATTAGGTCAAAGGAGCAGCCAGGCATGATTCCCCTGTAAGTACAAATAAAACATAACAGTACTCTGAGACCTACTGACTGCTTCATCAACCAGCTGATCATCACAGCAAACTGAAGGACAATAAGAGAGAAATTAATATGTAACGCCTGCTGCTGGGTCAAATAATATAACGTGCAAGATGAGTCCAAAACTATTTTTGCTATGAAATATCAGTCTTATAAAACTCACCACAAAACCAGAAGCATCTGAGGTTGGCTAAAAGAACACAATACAGAGACCTCACATGCACCAGCCAGACTGTAGATCAGTGGTACAGCGTGATCCAAATGAGTTAAAAAAAGTTACACCTTTCTCATGAATAACCAAATTACAACAATACAATAATAAAGCTCAATTAAGCTAATTTCAACTACAGTGCAAATGAGCCATCTATAATAATGTGGACTAAAATATTGTAGTATTAACAGTATGACAGTATGATTTTTTTAACTGCTGACCATGTCCTCCACCTGCAAACAGCGTTTTATCCATTTAATCAAAATGAAAAATTAAGACAGACAAACACAGAGACTTTCCAATTAACAAAAATTTACAAGAATTGAAAATCTGAGCCCTGGGAATTCTCATCGAGAGAACGTCTGGTTAGGGTCTCACTTGGCAGACCAAAAAAACCTTGTGATTGTGACTGATACAGAGGGATTCAGGCACTGAGTTACAACAGGATCCACCCAAAGACTGCAGTACAGCTCTTTATGAAAATATTGCGAAATAGGATCCTGAAAAATATTTTTAGTGAAGATACAGCACTGCAGTCTAGCCCTAAAACTGTGCAAGAGGTGTCACAGCCCCCCAGAATTTATTGTTCTTAACCTACCTCATCAAAGCTGATGTCTTCCTTCTTGAAAGCTGCAAAAAAAGACAAAGGAACAGAAAATTTAATCAGTGTCTGTACTTGTACATGTTTTGAAGAATAAGCAAAAGAAAAGATGCACCACAGAACCTTCTTACTGGGGGGAAATTTGTCAGCAAACCCTGGGGCTCAGACTGAGGGCCTGTCCACACGAGTATGCCGCCTCACCCAATACGCTTGTATTGTATTGTTTTTGAAAAACGTCTCCGTAAACACGACGTCGTTTCCAGAATGATCTGCATCCACACGGATTTACTGGAAACTACCAAAAACGCTGTGCCAGGCTTGTCTGTGGCGTTGTGACGCGGCTACACCAATACACTAAAACCGGAAGAGAAGTCATGGAGCATGCGTATAAAGGCATAGACATATAAAGAATCTTTATAATGTCTATGTATAAAGGTAGTACAAGCCTGTAGTCCACCATTGTTGTTGTTGTTATGACCGTAGACATTATAAAGTTTGGAAAAATACAAGTACAATGGACTTGTTAAAGTTTTATTCTTTATATTTATCTATGGTTATGATGTGTCTAGCGACGGTGGCTGAGGTTAATGGTTAGAGAGGCGGGACTTATATGTCATTGTTTCTGAAAAAATCCACAAAACGTTCTCGTGTGGACGGGCCCTGAGATGAATGAAGAGTTCCTGGAGACAGTTCACTTTTCTCAAGAAATGTATAACAATCTAACATTGAGCATGTTTTCATGTTTCATGAATTTTTCGCAAACCACCATCTCCACTGTAAACCAGTGCATCCACCTCATAAATGTAACTATTATTGTGGAAATATACATATCTGAGCTCACTGCACTTAACTCTGCTATTGTTTTGTATTTGCGTCTTAATGAACCAGTCCCAGTGTAATTTCTTTTGATCTTAAAAGTCAGTGACATTTAAGTTTATACCGGAGCTCCTACAAGAGCAATCACAGTAGAGTCTATCACAGGCTACGAAAATGTTTCCCTAACTTTGACTATTCTAAAAGAAAATGTGGAATCGTAATATAATTTTCTTTTAATCAAACAGAAGTATATCAAATATTTCATGGAACAGCTCAATTAACTTGAAGAAAGCTTTCTAATAATTTGATTCCCATTTTCATTATTTTTGTTTTAATATTAAAAGTTTATGGTATTCCAAAATACAGCATGATGTTTTGTTGAGTTGTTAGATCTTCATGATGTAAAAGCTGAATCTAAATTAAAGCTCTTTAAAAGTTATCAAAATTTTAGCTACATGTACGAACACAATGACAAACTCATTGCTCCCTTTGCTAACATCAAGCAACATTACTGCATCATTTTAATCTTTATGAGGGAGTATAGGAAACTCTACATGCTGTATAACTATGTCTGCAGCTCTGAATGACCCTTGCAGCAAAAGGAATTTGAGGAGAGTATTATTTATAACTAAATAAAGGAAAGGCAATTTTATATGTATAGCGCATTTCATAAACAAGTGCAACTCAATGTGCTTTATATAGCAGGAAAATAACAGAATAAAAGGATGAAAGGATGAAAAGATAAAAATGTGCAAAGACACGTAAAACAAATCAAGACAATAAAACTGTCAAGAGCAATGCAGGAAGGGAGGACCCAGATGCAGACTTCAATGAATTAACAAAAGTTTATTTCCAAAAACACAAAGCAAGAACAAAAGCAGCAGAGCCGGAGATAAAAAAATACTAGAACTGTGGAAAAACAAAGCACTATGAAGGAACTGTGACTGTGAAAAACAAGACTATGAGGCAAAACCAGACTTAGCGTTCGTGGTGTGAGCGTGGAAGATAAAGTGAGGATTTTGCAATGGGTGATGGTAACCAGGAAACTATATAATGTGGGGAGGTGATTCGTGATGAGGTGCAACTGTGGAACAGAAAACAGGTGACTTGAGTGAACTAAGTGACAGGGGGAAAAAACATGACCAGAAACATAACAAAGGATCTGAAAACTTGAAGATCAAACATAAAACGTGACAGAACCTGAAACATGACAATAATCAAAACATAAACCATAACATAACCCCCCCCCCCACCCCCCACCGCGTGGATGGCCCCCTGACATCCACAAAGACATCCCTAGCGGCCTAGGACCAGGTCCCATCTCGAGGACGGCCAGACCTCTGGCAACCCGGACGACCCTCCAGAGCTGCACAGAGAAACGAGGGCAAACGTGAGCCAGCCCTCTGCTCCCACTGGCGAAGGCGAGGACAGGCGTGAGCTCGCCCAGACTTCCACTGGCGACGGCAAGGGTAAAGATGAGCCCACCCGGCCCACCCCCCGGCGAAGCCCACAGCCCCCCCCCCTCAAGGAACGGCTCCCAGATGTTCCAAATTCAGAGGTGGGGAGGGAGGGGCTCTGAACGCCGGAGCAGGCTTGGTTGTGGCCACAGGCTTGGTCGTGGTTGTGGTTGTGGCAACAGGCTTGGGCTTGGTCGTGGCAACAAACGTGGGTGGAACCGCAGTCTCGGTCGTGGCTGCAGTCGTCTCGGTCATGACTGAAACAGACTTGGTCTTGGCGGAGTCAGCGGCATGCTGGTGCAGGACCTTGGCGTCAGCGGAGTGCTGGTGCAGGACCTCGGCAATCAGCGGAGTGCTGGGGCATGGCGGCGGTCAGCTTGGACATGGCGACGGCAGCCAGCTTGGACATGGCGGTGGTGGCTGGCTTGGACATGGCAGCGGTGGCCGGCTTGGACATGGCGATGGGCTGTGGGGACGGCAACACAGGAGAAGAAACTGGGGAGGCAAAAGGAGAGATGAGAGGAGAAAATTTCCACTGTCGCCTTGACGTGGATCTCCCTTGTCGTCGCCCATGTTTCCTGGAGTGCGGGGTCCCCGCCTGAACATATCTAGGATGTCCTTCAACACCCTCCACTGTTCAAACATGTTGGTCCCGTTGGCCACGCATTCGGCCAAGGCCATGAGCAGGCCGTGGAGAACCTGGTAGTCTGCTGGGTCCATTCTGGCAGAATCCTTCTGTCAAGAGCGATGCAGGAAGGGAGGACCCAGATGCAGACTTCAATGAATTAACAAAGGTTTATTTCCAAAAACACAAAGAAAGAACCAAGGGTGCGACAGAGCTGGATATCTATGGTTAACAAAATGCAAGACTATGATTAACAAGACTATGAAGGAACTGTGACTATGGCACTGTGAAAAACTAGACTGAGGCAAAACCAGACTTGAGTGAACTAAGTGACAGGGGAAAAAACATGACCATAAACATAACAAAGGACCTGAAAACATGAAGATCAAACATAAAACGTGACACAACCTGAAACATAACAATAATCAAAACATAAACCGTGACAAAAACCTTCTGTAAAATCTACTCAGTCGGAACCAGAAGTAGTGCAAGATAGAATTAATAAAATGCTTTGGTAAAAAAGGATAAGACAAGTAAAAGGGTAATTATAATAATAAACACGATTATCTGTAACTCTAACCATTGGCACCCATCATCACATTTCATAGGCCTGACAAAACAAGAAAGTTTTGAGCCTTGATTTAAAAGTAGCAACATTTGGTGCACATCTAAGTGTTTCAGAGAGTTTGTTCCATATATAAGCAGCACAATATCTGAATGATGCTTTACCATGTTTTGTCTTAGGACTATAAACCGTTAGCAGTCCCTTTCCAGATGACCAAAGGGTTCTTGATGGTTGATAGGGAATAAGAAGATTTAGCAGGTATTTTGGGCCCAATCCATTTAGGGATTTGTAGACCATTAAATTAATCTTAAATTTAACTCTCTCACACAGAGGAGGCAAGTGCAAAGATCTGAGAACTGGTGTGATGTGGTCGTATTTTTTTTGTTTTTTGTGAGTACTTGTGCAGCTGCATTTTGAACACGCTGCAATTTTTGGATGGTTTTCTTTGGAAGTGCCGGTATAAAGCCCATTGCAGTAGTCTAGTCTACTCGAGAGAAAAGCACGGACAAGTTTTTTCAGGTCTGGTTTAGATAGAAGGCCTCTAATCCTTGCTATATTTTTTAGGTGGTAAAATGCCGACTTGGTTGGTAAATTAATCTGGTTTTCAAAGTGTAAGTCAGCATCTAATATAACACCCAAGTTTCTGTCATGGTTTGTAGTCTGTAGTGATAGGGTTTTCAGATAAGCACCGACCTTAATTCTCTAATTTTTGTCAGGACCAAAAACAATAACTTTTTGTTCTTGTTTAGCTGCAGGAAATTGTGGGACATCCAGTCATTTATCAGTGAGATACAGTGATAAAGGGAATCAATCGGGCTATAGTCATCAGGAGAGAGGGCAATGTAAATTTGAGTATCATCCGCATAGGTATGGTAGTTGACATTGTTGTCTCGCAAAAGTTTTCCTAAGGGAAGCATGTAAAGGTTAAATAAGAGAGGACCAAGGATTGATCCTTGAGGAACTCCATACCTCATGTCAACCTTCTGGGAGACAAAGTTGCCAATGGAAACAAAATAGTCTCTGTCTTGTTGGGTATGATCTAAACCAGCAAAGGACCATATCAGGCAGTTTTTACCCATTTTTCTAGTCTTTCTAATAGTATAGAATGGTCGACGGTATCGAATGCAGCACTTAGATCCAGTAAAACCAAAACTGACAAATTACCAGTGTCAGAGTTTAGGCAAATATCATTTACCACCTTAATTAGTGCTCTCTCAGTACTGTGATTTGGGCAAAATCCAGATTGAAAGATATCAAACCGTTCATTACTATTTAGGAAGCTACTAAGTTGCTGATAGACAACCTTCTCAATGACCTTACCTATAAATGGTAGGTTTGATATTGGTCTGAAGTTATTTAGTACAGACGGGTCTAGAGTGCTCTTTTTTTAGTAGGGATTTAATAACAGCAGTTTTTAGGCCCTGTGGGAAAATACCAGATGAGATCGAGCAGTTGACAATTTGTAGCAAGTATTTGAACAGATGATTAAAGCAAAGTAGGAAAAAGATCTAAACAGCAGGTGGATATGTTTAATTGTGAGACAATCTTTTCGGGGTAGGTAGGTCAATGGTCTTAAATTCAGACATTTTTACTATGACTTCAGTGGGATAGGAAGGTAATATGTTTGTTCAAGCTGATTTATAGAACTTCTGATTGTTTTGATTTTGTCTCTGAAAAACACACTGGACGATATTCAGGGGGAGTTGACACTGGGACACTAATCATCCTATTTTTTAGAATGATTTTTTATCATATCAGAGAAGTAAGATTGTCTTGCGTTTTTTAATACTAGGTTGTAGTTGCGCAAGGATTCGTTATAGATTTCGTGGTGGATGTGGAGGCCTGATTTTCGCCATTTGCGTTCTGCTTTCCTACATTCACTTTTTTGGGCTCTTAGAGGGAATGCATTTCTCCATGGCGCTGCCGGCTTGGGGCACATCTGCTTTTCCTTGACTGGAGCAATTTTATTAATGATATCGATGATGTTTGAGTTAAAGTCATTTAAATGTTGGTCCACACAGGTTGACATAGAGGGAGGGCTCAGCGAGATAGCCTTAATAAACATGTCAGTAGTCTACTCATCAAAGTGCCGTTTTTTAACTATTGTATCATTAGCAGGAGTCTGAGGAGCAGTCGAGATATGAAAGAACACAGAGAAATGATCAGAAAGTGCAGCATCAACTACAGATACACTAGAAATATCAACAGCCTTTGTGACAACTAAGTCTAGAGTATGACCTCGATTGTGAGTTGGTCCCTGCACATGCTGAGATAGCCTAAAAGTTTCCAGTACAACAGTGAGTTCTTTTGCACATTTGTCCAGTGTCTTATCAATGTGGACATTAAAGTCGCCAGTGATAACTAAACAGTCATATTCAGTCGAAGTGAGAGACAGTAGATCAGTGAAATCATCTATGAAACTGCTGCAGTATTTTGGTGGCCTGTAAACTACTATAAATACAATTTATTGAGAATGTTTTAAGAGGAATGAAAGGTATTCAAAGGAGGAAAACCCTCCGAAGTGAATCAGCATTCTCACAATAGTGATCCTGTTTCTCATTATTATTATTACTATTGTGAGAATACTCATTCAGCATTCTCACTATAGTGACCCTGATTCTTTTCATTATTGTGATAATGCTGTTAAGCATTTCCTGTTTTTTTTATCATTGTGAGAATGCTGTTAAGAAAACATTCTCAAAATGTTAATCTTGTTCAGGAGATGGGAAATTCATGGGAGATTCATTCACCGCCATATATCCAAGGATAATTACCCTTGCTCAGATAAGGAGCATAACCCAACTATCGCTATAATCGAGGTAATCTCATTATGTAGACCCATTGAGTGTCAAATCTTTTGGGTTTCTTTTCACATGAGACTCTATTACAGACAGAAGCAGCTCACTGAGAGGCTCAGATGTTCACAGCTTCACTGTTTGTGTGCTTTGCTTTACTTCATGTTGAACTTATCCAGTGTCAAACTCATTTCTCCCTGAACCTTGAAATAAAATGTGAGCCCATTTCATTCCAGGCCATTGTTCGAATTAGCTGCTATGGATTAAACCATTTCTTTCTTTCTTCTTTATGTGTTTCTCCATTTCCCATTTAAGATCAGTGTTCTGGTGAGTCATTTAACCTTTGACCTTTTTCATGAGAACTGTTCATCTCTGTGTTGAAATGGCCTTCATCTTTCAGTTTTGTACTTTTACAATTCAATTTATTGTTCCAGTTAAACTGGCATATACGTGCCATTTCACTCTTTTAGAATAACTCAGCAAAATTTCAAAACTTTTCTGCTTGAATTTTTTTTTCCAGCAGCTTCAGATCATTCCACTATTGCCTGTTCACCTTCAAATTCCTTCAGCCAAGACTTCAGCAACTGGTTTTACTACTCAAATTGAACTTTTTTCAGCTTTTTTAGCATGGTTGACAATCCCCATTCAGCATTCTCACTGCTGTTTCGCAGGAACAGCTTTTTCTAGTTAATTTTGGTCTTCATCATCCAACACTAAAAATAACACTATTGGTAAACATTAAATCAATTTTCATTTATTGTAATTATTGCAATTAAATTAGACAATACACTTCCGACTGGGAATTGGCATTTAATGTATTTTTTGAGGATGACCAATCACAGTCTATTAGTCGTGACGTCATCACTAAACTAACAATAATCACCAAAGTAGTTATTTGTTTTCTGCCGTTTGCTGTAATTTTTCTGTCTTTTTGCTCCTGAAACACAACATCTTTTTGATAGTTTAGTAAGTGAGTCCTCAATGAGCTGGTAGAACTGTGGTAAGCTTCATCCCAGATAATGTGCAATTGACTTTGTTATCCAGTTGAGTGAAAAACTGCCATGCTTTGCTTTGTTTTTTTTTTGCTGTTGCCGACATCTGCTCCTTCCATTATAGATGCAAACACCAGCAGAAATAGCGCTGCAAACATTAGTTTCACGTCTCTGCGTAGTGACATGTAAGTCTCCTCCTGCCCGAAACAAAAATTATGAACAGTAGTCGACTGTGTGCACAGCCACAGCCTACTTTAGACTAACAAAATGTTATGCTTTTCTCTCGTAAAGTTGTCAGTGTGAATAATTCTCCCACCTCACAGCAACTGAGATGAAGATACTTCATCTGTAATATGACGAAGGCTCAGCTACACTCACTGGACATCATAGTTTGATGTTTTTAGAGAATTGTGGTTTAATGCAAGTAAACTTTGTGCTATAAGTGATAAAATAATAAGACTGGAGAAAGGAAGACAGCTTTGTCCAAACTCACTGTAAAATCAGTCCAGAGAAAACAGAAACTTCTCAGTGCGGCTTTTGCAGCTTCCTCTTACTTAAAGGAGTTTGTCTTTAGATCAAGCATATGATTAGATCATATTGTCATGGTTCTTGTAATTTTGTAATTTAGTTTAGTCTTGCTAATTCCTGTTTCCTCAGTTCCCTCCTGTCAGTCATCAGCTCCATTCCCGTCGCCCATGTTAATTCCTATCAGCTGTTCTCGATCACTCATCACTCTCCACACAGTATTTAGTCTCCGAGTTCCTCTCAGTTTTTGTCAGATCGTCACCGTCTAAATGCCCATGTTTTTCCTCGTCTCCGTGGTTCTGCTTCCAAGTTCTGTACAGTTTAGTTGTTGTCATTTCCTCCTTAGGTGTTTGTTGTGTTTTCTAGTTTTTTGGTTTCGTGGTTCTCCAGCATTGCTGTGATTTTTACTTATATTACAATAAACCCTTTAAGTTTCCGTCTGGCTCCTGTCCCGTGTCTGCATCTGGGTCCTCCTCTTTCGTCTCCATCGCAAACCCTGACACATATATAATGTATTCATATTTTCTTAAAGCCAAAAATAACGAAATAATAGAATGGAATGAAAAGCTAATGTACAGAGACTATTATACTGTAGATATCTCTATCTC
Organism: Leuresthes tenuis; assembly: GCF_036924035.1. Taxonomy (NCBI): domain Eukaryota; kingdom Metazoa; phylum Chordata; class Actinopteri; order Atheriniformes; family Atherinopsidae; genus Leuresthes; species Leuresthes tenuis. Next base: position 36,786,535 of record NW_027325364.1, read on the forward strand.
ATATCATACTAGGAAGGACCAATGGGCTCATGCTCTTCTTCAGAATAATCCACATTCATAATTCAGTTGTTCCATTTTCTGTTTTGTATGAATGTTGGGTTGATTTGTTCACTGCCATTGATAGTTAAAGATAATAAAGGTTTCTGATACACCACTAGCTAAAAATATGACTATAAGAGCTTGAATGAGGGTAACTCTTCTTGGATCTTGAAGACCTTTCACCTCTCATCCGAAAGGCTTCTTCAGTTCTAAACTAGATGGTGGGGGGTATTAGCTTATGAGCAGTGAGGATTGTTACAATCACATGTGTAACTGAACCCCCTGACTAAAAGGCATCATCTCCTATGAATTGATGGCTTGATTGACTCCTCTCTCAAACCATCTGTCTTCTCTGTCCAGAATGTGCACATTACTGTTCTCAAAAGAGTGTCTCTTTTCTTTGAGATGTAGGTGCACCACTGAGTCTTAACCTGAACAGGTGGCTCTCCTATATTGTGCCATACGCTTGCAGAGCTGTTGTTTGGTCTGTCCTATATCGAGGTCTGCACAATCTTCGCTACACTGAATACACAACACCACTCGGTTTTTGTTTGGGTGTTTTGTTCTTTGAGTGAACCAATCGCTGTCTGAAGGTATTCTTGGATTTGAAGTGCACTGGAATGTCATGTTTGGAGAAGATCCTTCTAAGTTTCTCTGAGACTCCTGCCACATATGGAATTACAATATGTTTGCACCTATTCTTCTTAGCTTCCCTCCCAGTGTGGTTTGATCCAGATGTCTTTGCTGATTTGACAAAGGCCCAGCATGTGTATCCACAGGTTTGAAGAGCTTTCTTGGAGTGCTGATGTTTCTTTTGTTTTCCCTCAGCCTTAGAAGGTACACTCTCAGCCTGGCAGTGTAATGTTCTGATGACAGCCAGTTTGTGTTCTAGTGGATGATATGAGTCGAAAAGCCGGTACTGGTCAGTATGTGTGGGTTTCCTGTAAATCTCAGTGTTAAAACTTCCATCCTCGTCAATCTGCACGGCACAGTCCAAAAAAGGAAGCTTGTGGTCTTTTGCATCTGCCCTTTTGAACTTGATGTTGCTGTCCACCAAGTTGATGTGCTCCGTGAAAAAGAGTTTTGATCTTGACCCAGGTGTCGTCCATGTAGCTGAACCAGTGGCTTGGTGCTGTTCTTTTGTATGAGCTTGGTGCTGTGTTTTCCACTTCCTCCATATAAAGGTTAGCCACAAAGAGAGACACTCGAGATCCCATGGTGCTTATTTTCGTGCTTCTGTATGTAGAAACCTTCATTATATTTGAAATAGGTGTTGGAGAAGAAATGGTTCAACAGGACACGGATATGATCACGAGTAAAGTTGGTTCTGTCGTTCAGTGAGTCATCTTGCAGCAGCTGTTTCCTGACAGTCTCTGCTGTTGCTGAAGTAGTGTTCAGTGACACACGACTGTAACCACCCTGTAACCAAGCTGATACTCCCCACCAACTGTTCAGAGCTGATTAAGTCTTTCAGATGAGCGGTGAAACGTCTTAAAGATCCAAGAAGTTCAGTTGCCCTTATTCAGCCTCTTATGATTACCATGACCTGGATGACTGAGAATCTTCATCAACACAACAATATGATTAATAAGTAATTGAGGGAAGGAAGTGACAATTAATCAGACTGGAGTAAAATCGGTTATAAAAACTTAGTGTTGTCGAGATAAAATGCCCTCAACACTGGAGAATGCAACAATTCCTGTATACTGACTGGAAAATCTCAACAGACTGCAATATCACATACAAAACTGAAATCAAAGCACTGTTTTGAGGGCACTGACTATTACAGCAGGAAAGGTTTTTGGCACCATTTCAGTCCAAGCCCTTAATAATGCTGAGTCCTACCCAGGGCTTATCCAATAATTGATTAAATATGTAACTGGTCTGCTGAAATCACAACTGTATTGACAACTAAATCTGACCTGCCTTTTTTTTTTTCCACAATCTGGTTGATGTAAACACAGAAGGCCCTGGTTCACCACTATGACAATGGAAAGCTTTAAGTATACAAATGAAATACTTAATACTAAATATTTAAGTAACAACTTAAATATTTCTAAAGAGTTGCTGCAGCTGCAGACACTAGAAATATGGTGATTGTCATGATCTGATTGGTTTGGAGGTGTTTCAGGCGAGATGAGCAGGTTTCCTTGGTTACCAGGGCGGAGTCTGGTTGCTGCCTGCTGGCCCACCTGTGCCTCATCTACAGTCATTAAGATCCAGACTTCAGGAGCAGCAGGAGCACCAGTCTTAACCTGATCATTTTGACATTTCCCTTGGTAATCAGGCCGCTTTACATTTCCTGTAAAGATTAACCTTTTCCAGACTCTTACCTTTATTCCCTCACTCCAGCGACGTCCTCTCTGAGATCCTGTCGGCTCACCTGATCGCCTCTATCTACCTGCTACTTACCTTCGTCATACTCACCTCTGTGTCCACTTCCACCCAGCCTGCTCACCCGCCGTCTCTCTTGTTACACACTTCCAGCCAGTTGGATTCTGCCTCCCCCTTGCGCAATGTAAGGCTGTTCTCGCTCCGTCAATATCTGGATACTATCTGTTTGGCACACACGATAACCTCTCTTTCTCCATCCAGTATGACTGACATTTAGTCTCCAGCACCATCCTGTGCTCTCCGGTGCTCCAACCCCGGGGGGGGGGGGCAAACTCGACTCGGATGGCAATGACAGTTTTGCATCACGTGCATCTACACAATATAATAGCCCGTTATTACCAAAAATATACTGATATCAGCACAAGAAGGCAATTAAACACAAAAGGCAATTTGGGGGAAATTATCTTTAATAAACATAAATATTCAGCAAACCACCTTACGTTGAATAATGTGGGCGTTCTTCAATCTACCTACCTCTAATTCCAAGATAGTGAAAACAAGGGGGGTGTTCTCTGAAGACAGACTGTTACCTGTGAAACAGGGGTGGTCTACTCAGTTTAATTCCGGTTTGTAACAGCCCTTACCTGGCCCAGCTTCACCTGCAATCAGTCTAACTTGTGCTTCCTCTTTATAAGCAGCTCATCCACATTCACCCCATGCCAGATTGTCTGCTCTGCCTCCAGATAGTGGCTCCCCAGCTATGTTCTTCTGATAGTATTAGAGCCATTCTACATACGAACAAGATGATTAATAATTTAGATTTTGTAATATTTGCATATTAGCAGTTGCAGTTCTGTATCATTTTGTTGAGTGCTTGCTTAATATTGTTAATTACTGCAGTTGTCTCATTGGTTAAAACCGATAACGTGATGTAGTACGTGTATTTTGCTTCATGAAGCTATGTGTAGCCAAATCATATATCGCCGGCACACAAAGCACCAACAATAAATATTTATAGCGGACACACGTAGCGTGATGTGATAAGATATAAGGATTTATCTGAAAGTTCTCACTATCTGAATAAGCCTTATTTAACCTCGTTTTCGGGCACCACCTTCAATCGAAGGAAAAAGACAGAATCTTACGATTCTGGTATGTTAAGTTAGTAATCAATTATTAATTAATAACTAATAAATTCCAGTCTCATATAGTCGCTACTCGTGAATTCTCGTTTTGTTGGACTCACACCTACGTAAAGAACACATACACAAAAATCGGTTGATTTTATATATGTATAAATGAACCATTTATTAAAATGATATGACCAAAGACATGAACCTTAACCTTTTTCGTTGTGGTTGACTTTCAGGGACTGGACCAGTCGCTTTCCTGGCTTCCTTCTGGTAGCTTGAAGACGAACGGGTGGTGTGTCGGAATTCACGCAAACAATGATAAAACTGTCCAAGGGTGGAGTTGGTTTTGGTTGCTGACCAACTCTGATGAGGTGAACTTAAATTCACCAAAGATTGACAAAAAGGTTGACAAGCTTAAGGCTGGCTCCTTTTGGTGATCAAAAATAGGTGAGGATGCTGCAGCAGAGTTTAAAACGTGCTATAGAGAGGAGACAGGATGGCGGACGAACAAAAACGCAAAATGTATCTTTCTACTACCTTCTTCTCTTTCTGTTTTGTTTGGACCTTCTTCTTCCATCTCATCTTCCTCTCCTGCCATTTTCAAAGACTCTCCGCCAGACTCTCATTCCATCAATCTTAAAACTATCTGCTCTTCATCTTCTCTACTGATCTGGACTCTTTTCTGAATTTTCAATATTCTGACTTTTCCTTGCGGTTTCCAGCGTTTGATTCGCCGAGGAGGGGCATGACATAGGCCTACGCTACACTTTCAGCCAATGGTATGCCTGAAACTGTTGTGACGTCTGCCTGGGCGTGTTTTGTAAGGCGACCTGCAAGGAGGGTGCCTCAAAGCAATTCGACTCCTGCATTCCTCCATCTCATAAACATTTGTTCAGAGGATTCTAAAAACACCATAACTTGTTAAGATATAAAGGGTAAAGATATAGCATAAACTTAGGATATAAAGACATAAAAAACTACATAACATAACATAATGGTTATGAGTCTCAAAATTCAGATGGATATCTGTAAAATTATGACATATTACCGAACAATGTTATTTTCCTGTATTAAACATGGAATACAATAAGAACAGCAGGAAAACATTGGTTAATAGTTGCATCATCTCATAAATTTCACATGTCGTATGCAAGTTGTTGACTTAGTTTTTGGGTTTAACTATTCAGTACTACGGACCACTCGGGGCCAATGTGACTCCATAAGCTGGTTAGTCATTTTCCAAAATAATTACTTCTTTCGTATCCTTCCACGTACGATCATGAGAAAGGTATTAAAATGCAGCTTGTGATATCACTGAGAACATGTGAAAGAACTTGTACAAAGATATAAAGCACATTTAATACAGTTTCAAGATTCAGCTAAAAAGTGATTCTGGGTGAGATCCTTTTGAGAGGTCCATGCAGCGGCTGTCTCTGGCTTGAGTCAGAGTCAGGGCAAACTGTCACCATTGTTTACTTTGACCCATATGGGGTCAGAAGGGTCCTGTTCTGGTTTTCTCCAATACTCTCCTGAGAGGGTCCGTTGTTTGTTCAGTTTTGTTAGCACTAAGCTATTAATGCATTTACCTAAATTTATGGCACAGGTCTGTGGAAAGAGGGGATGAGAAACTTCCCCAAAATGCTTTCATGGGAAATGGTTGTTGTAAATTTCTCTTCTTTGATGTAAAAATCCCCCATGTGGTATTTCCACACTGACCATCCCCACAAAAGAATGTTGCAGTCATTTAAAGTCTTAAGTTTGGATTAAATTCCACACTTGAGTTTGCTACAATATGGAAAGCTAAGACTCCCAGAATTAAATTGAAAATCATTCAGGGAACACCTCAGGAAGGAGGATTGAGACTCCTCAACTTTGAAACTTATCACTGGGCAGCACAATGCCGGGCAGTCTGGGTATGGAAAGCAAACTTACAGCAACCCCCCTCTTGGTTACAGATGGAACAACATGATATAAATTCTATGTGTCTTGCCTCAGTTCCATATGTTCCCTCACTCAAACAGCTTCATATGCTGACAATAAACCCATTCATAAAACAAACCTATAAAACATGGTCTGAATTACATAAGACCCAAAGTGATCAACCCTTATATAACCTTACCCCCTTTCATACAAACCCCCTTCTACCTAAAGCTCTAAGAGATGGTATTACCCATGTATGGTTTACAAAGGGCATCAAGACATTTGGGGATTTATACAAAGATGGGGCCTTAGAGCCATTTGAAGATCTTGCAGGCAAATACAGCCTCGACCAGAAGCACTTTTTTCAAATTCCTACAACTTAGGCATTATATTCAATCAAAACAGGGGGGCAGACTCCTACCTATCACATCACAACCCTTGGATAGTGTGTTGAGTAGTAAAAAAGAACTCAAGGAGTTTATATCCCACATATATAATGGTATTAACAGCCTGGTTCAGCCTGACCCAGCAGTGCCGGTGGAGGAAGTTCTCCTGGCTGTGGGAGATCAGGTAGGGCACGCCAACCTGTCCCACACCTCTAGAATGAATAAAGGAGTGGTGGTTTTTGTTAAAGAGGAGAGAATGGTGGCCGATTTGTTGGCGAGCGGTGTGACGGTGAACGCCGTGCCCTCCACACAGGTCACCATCTTCGGTGTTCCCCCGTTCATACCCAATGAGGCACTTGAGCAGGAGCTGCAGTGCTTCGTAAAAATGGCGAGCAGGTTCAAGACAGTGGGTTTAGGCTGCAAGAGCGACAAACTTAGACACGTCCAGTCGTTCCGCAGACAGGTGTTCATGTTCCTCACCTGTCCGTCACAGACGCTGGACGTGTCATTTAAGGTAAGACATGGTGACGGATTGTACATAGTGTATGCTAACACGGGGAACTTGAAATTTTTCGAATGCGGGGATGTGGGGCACAAGCGTGTCGCCTGTCCTCACAGGCCCGCTGAGGGACGCTCTCACACCGACGCGGTGTGGGTCTCTGCCCTTGTGAAACAGTGCAGTAAAGATGACTGCCTAGTTATGGGAGGAGACTGGAACTGCACAACAGATTTCACCCTTGACAGGACCGGGCAGGAGCCCCACTTGCGGTCTGCTGCAGACTTGAGGCAGCTGGGAGCGGAGGTGGGGGTAGTGGACGCGTGGAGGGTCAAACATCCAACCGACAGACAATACACATGGGTGAAGGTGGTGGATGGGGGGGTGAGTGCAGCCAGGTTAGACAGGGTTTACATTTCACAGTCATATAGTAATAGATTATTAAACAGTCACATTTATCCTGTAGGTTCTGCTGATCACCATTTAGTCACTTTAGATTTTCACATCACACAAACACCCAAACACAGCTCACACTGGCACTTCACGACACTGATTTTTGTAGGCTTTCTGGGAAATTTGGAGAGGGAGGAAGGGTGAATTTGAGTCAGTGGTGGGAGGTAGGTAAGGTACATATTAGGGTTTTCTGTCAGCAAACATCAGTCACTCCACAACACAGGTCAGAAGGACCATACAGCACTTAGAGCAGGCCATCAGGGACATGGAGGACAGACTGCACACACACCGCAGTACAGGCACACACACACTGCACCAGAAGAGACGGGAACTCAGTACGTTTTTACAGGAGAGGGTAAAAGGGGCTTTGGTCAGGGCACGTTTCACCACCGGACATGGATGCTCCCACCTCTTTCTTTTTTAACTTGGAGAAATCCGTCTCTCGGAAAAAGCAGATGGTTTGTCTCTGAGGCTTTACTTATAGGACACTGGACAGACAGACGCCAAAGCTACCAGGGGACCTGGGCTGGGGAAGACAGGGACTCAGGGTTTTAGGTGTCTTTCTAGGGACTGAGGAATATGAGAGGAAGAACTGGGAGAGTGTTCTGGAGAAGGTGTGTGCCAGACTAACCAAATGGACAAGGTTGCTCTTTCAGCTCTCCTACAGGGGCCGGGTTCTCATTGCTAATAACTTGGTCGCCTCGGCCCTTTGGCACAAGCTGACTGTCTTACCTCCACCAAGAGGCCTAATTAGAAGACATTCAGAGGAAAATCGTGGACTTTTTCTGATCTGGGCGGCACTGGACCTGGGCTGCTATCCTGTATCTTCCCATGCAGGAAGGGGGACAATGACTTGTGGACATCATGTCTCGTGTTGCAGCACTTTGACTGCAAACCACCCAGAGGTGCTGCTCTACACCATTGGTCTGCCATGGACGGACATTGCCTGTCTCCTGCTGAGGAAAGCTGGACGTATAGGCTATGACAGACACTTGTTCCTGATACAGCCTCAAGCTGTGGATTTAACTGGACTGACTTCCTTCTACTGGTCGGTGCTCCAGGCCTGGCAGATTTTAACCTCTAAAAGGAAGACTGGGACCTCTTTGAAGAGCCACTCTTTGGAAACACCATCATCACCTCTCAGGTCCTGTCTTCTGCCAGCCTGAGAGTTCAACTGAGAGAGGCTGGACTGGTGAAACTTGGCCATCTATTCAAAACATCTGTTCCTCACCTGGCAGACCGGCTGTGCATCAAGTCCACCTGAGTTCTGCTCAGGCTGGTGGAAGAGATCTGTGTTTCCCTGTCAGCAGGCCTCAGGACGTTTGCTGAAAACCGGACTCTATCTGACCAATGGGATGATGAATGTCAGTACGTTTTTCCATCCCTGGCTGTGTCTCCAGCTGTGGGACAATGGCAGCCAGAGGAGAATAACTTGCTGAGTCTAGGAACCTGCCCACGGTATTGTGCCAAACAGAAATCTGTACACCAACTGATAAATTTTGTTTCAGGGACAGCAAAGTTGGCCATTTGGAAGACCAGAAAGAACAGGGTCAGAGGTCAGGGGTCAGAAGACGTGGTAGCGATGGTGACTGCTGATGGCAGCTCGGCTCAAAATAGATTTCAGTTTTTATAAAATGACTGGAAAAACACAGGAGTTTGTAAATATATGTGAAGTGAAGGACGCCCCGTGCTCTGTTAGAGAACACTCTCTGATTCTGAACTTTCAAAAATTTATTTTTTTTGTCTGGTTTTTATTTTTTAGTGTTTTTGTTTTTTAGCTTGGTTTTGAGTTTGTGAAAAATAAGTACTGTAAATAGAAGGATTTTGGAATAAAGGTTGTTTCAAAATCAAAAAATATTTTGGCACATGGCACAGATAAAAACTTTAAAGGGGCAGGAGATTCGGTGCAATCTGTTGGTTTCCTTAGCTAGGATACCGTTTTTGAATTGGCTCTATATGAATTAATTGGATTATTTTGAAATTAATTATTGGATTTCATTGGATTATGATTACAATGAATTGAACTCCAATTGGCTTGAATTGGACGATATGAGTACGTACTATAAGTACCTTGAGATGACATTTGTTGTAATTTGGCGCTATATAAATAACACTGACTTGAATAAAGACTGAGTGGAATTGCCCATTGTGCAACTAATTTTACACAGTGGATGTAAAGCTATTTGTTGTTTGGTAATTGTAAATAAACCCAACCCAAAGGTGCAATTTTAGATTCACTCTTCCTGTCTCTTACACACAAACACAAGACAAAAATGACAAAATGTTGTAGCATGGCAAATATTAAGAGATAATGTTGATAGTATTGTAATCTTGTTCAATTTAGGGCTTTGTTTTTGTGTTACTCAAAAAGTATACAGTAAAAGTACTCATCGTAGTAGTCCATGATGTCCTTAGCTAAGCAGTATAGGTTTCATGAACTACTTATGGAGGAAACAGGTTTCATACCACATCAAAGTTGGACAAAATAGCTTTATTCTTGTTCAGTTTAAGGGACTTTGTCTATGGATTACTCACAAAGTATACAGTAAAAGTATTTAATAGTATTCATGGCAGTAGTCACTCTTAACAAGAGTTAAAAAAAACAAGGAAACTCCAAATCAAACAATGAGAAGTTCAAAATAGTGCAGAAACTGTCTCTGCATTTGTTTGGGGTTTTTTTTTTTGTTTATTTTCAAAAGCTCAGTCTTAAAACGATACAAAGGGTGTCCAAATGTAATAAATTATAACTAATGTATGTTTTTTAAATTGGAGAAAGGGCGAAAAAAACATTTTTAAATCCAAAGTGTTTTAGCGCCTTTTCTACAATTAGTAGAGCTAAAATGAACGATTCCCTTACCAATGACTGTGTCCATTATTCAATTTGTAAAACATTAAAGTGTAGTGCACTCAGTTTACTGTGAGATTATGGTGAGAACGAGAAAATCATCACAGTGGAAAAGTAATGAATTGATTATTAGCACATTATTAATTTCCTACCTACAGTTTGTGGTCCTCACATTTTAGCTGTGAAAGAACAGTTTGAACATCGCTGATCGTGTTCTTCATTGTAATGTGAAAACAATGCAATTCTTTTGCATTAAGGGACTGAAACTGATTGAGAATGGTTGCAGTGAAGATGTGTATATATGATGTGAGGGGAAAAAGTGAGAGCTCTGTATCAGAAATGTGCAAAACAAAATCCTACAATCAGCTGCTAGTTCGCTTTTCATGACCATTTCATTGAATTTATTCAATCTCTATACAGAGCTGACTAAATTGTGCTGTGCTGTCCATGCCCGTTTACCCCACACTATGACCAGACATCAGTAGCCCAAGCAGCAGCTGCAGACATTTCACAACTCATTTTGCACAAAGGGCTGGAAAAAGGAAAACGCGCCCCGTTACTCACCAATATTCCTGAAACTCTCAGACAGAGTTCTCCTCAACTTTTTCATCTTGCCGATTTTCTCCGCTGGCTGGGACGCTGGCATCAGGTCACACATTTCTCTGCTTTCATCGACTTTCGCAGCAGACTGGCTGTGGGTGGAAGTGGAGAAAGAGTCGGGGATGTTCAGTGAGCCCTGCGGGGCTCCTTCAGCCCAGCTGCAGCGCGCTTGGAAACACAGGAAACGGAGCCTCGGTGATTCTCACTCCTCTCATCAACGAGTAAGACCAAATACTTTCTTGCGATTTTCCTCAGAAACACAATTACATCTCCAGAAATGCAGGAAAACTCCACGCTGAAGCTGACACATCCAAGCTGAAGACCGTGCGTAATCCGATGCGCTCTCTTCAGTTAGATCCTTCCAAGCATGAGCTGCAGCACTGACTTCTTTTTCTTCCCTGTGTCCCAGTTGCTTTTAACCTCACCGGAATCTAGATGTAATTTTTGGGATTCTCTCTCCGGTATCGACCCCGAGACCCCGCCCTGGGCGCGGGGATTGGAGGAGTCTGGGAGGACCGGGCTACAATTCGTCCCGGAGGCTGACAGTCAGAGCGCCGGCACCGCCCTGCAATGTGTTGCAGGAGGAGGAATATTTCCATGGGCAGCCAGGTTGTTGAGACGGCAGCTCTTTGGCAGATCAAGTCACTGAGCGCAGGACTCAGTCACCCTCCACCGCCGCCTCACGTGCGTGCAAACCTCAGGTTTTGATTGAATCACAGACATTCTCAATTTGTGTCCTCCCTGTTTTATTTGCTGGGGCTGAACAGTTATTTGATGGCAGCATTTCACAGTGTCGTCGGGTTCTGTCGATGATTTACTGCTAGGAACAGATAGATTAAAGAGGGCTGTGGGATTAAAGCGAATAGAGCTGTCCAAACTCTGCATCAGTAACCTAAATCCCACAGCGCTGCGCTCAGGAGCACTCCTCTGCTTGTATCTTGTCTTTGTGTGCAGGCTGGCATCTCCATTTGATAACGTCTGTACTGTAGTCACCAAAGCAGTCACGTGAGCTATTCACAGGCATCAGAAGAACAACAGTGCAGTGCATGCATGTGTATCCTGACATGTCTCAGTGGAAGCATCTCAGGAATGCAGGGGGATGAAATGTTTTCATACAGCTGCCTAATGACTTTGAGTGGGGCTCAGAGTAAATATAGATAAAAGTGCAGCTTCATTGGTTGAACTGGTTCTTCATTGAAGTGTTAGTTAATGATGCATGATCACACTGCACATCTATTCTGCCATATAAAGGATCAAATGTGGGTTGTAAGTTGAAGCTTAATAGAAATGATTAGGGAGAAACACTGCAGTGTTTGATAATAAATGCTTCAGAAATAGATTTTGATATGAAACCATTGCATTTTATCAGCACACAATAACATTCTGCAGTGTGCATCCCAAATGTGCTCTAGGGTGATATTAGAAAAGAGGATGCGGAGGAGGTCATCATTCTGAGCTGTTGTGTGAAGTTTCCAGCAAAGAACCGTCTGATCTGTGTGCATGTGTGATCTGTTAATAAAACAGATGATTAAAGGTGATATCCTGCCATGATGAACACATTTATTATACAAGGGGCAAAACTGGCAGGCATACAAGAGATCTAAATAACTGCCACTAATAACTAGCTACAATGTTAAACACAGTTATTTAAATAAAGTTTGATTAAAAGGTATGCTACACAATGTGCCAAACAGCATGTTTCTCACTCACCCAACACTTCTTACACAGTGCACAGACTCAGTGTAAACTGAATCCTGAACTTTTTTGTTGAGAGGCTTGTTATGGAACCACCTCTTCCCACTGGAAGATGACCACTCCAATGGCATAACTGATGTGTGATGCCACACATGAAGTCAAGGCACCACTCAACTGATATGACAGCAGTCTTATCACACTGCAATTAAAAGGGTCCTTTAAGTAAAAACATACCTTCTGCTCATTCTGCTGAAAGTATTTGGCCATAAAGAGGGCTGTGTTTGGGAGTGTGACTTCTTGACTCACATGTCTGTAAGATGGGACTGACAGAGAAGTTGTGCATCTGTAAACCTCACAGGAAGATGGTTAACTGGTAAATTTGAGGTAGACACACTCTGTCATGATTAATTGTGATTGTTCCATCAACAGCATTAGTCGATGGACTAGATGCTACATTTTCCAAAGTTTTGCCTCTTTATAGTTTGTCATGGGGCTCTGGTTTCAGGTGTGTTATTCCCCTTTTCCCTTGTGTGTGTGCGTCTTGTTCACTTGTTGGCTGCCTGTGTGAGTGCCCAGTGTGGGTGTAGGCGTGGCTGCTCTATAGTTTATCTATCTTGATCTCACCACCACTCCTCCACAGATCATTGTATTTCTTTTAGGGTTGCCAAATTATCGCGTTAATGGAGATTAATTAATTACAGTAATTTTTAGTGCATTATATTTTTTAATCGAGTTAATCTAATTTTTAATCTCTAACTTTACTGTTTCTGAATGCTAGTTGCCTTTTTTTTAAATCTGTTTTTATACATTGGGCTTTCTTGTACTTGGGTTGGAAATCAATGGTCAGTCACACACTGAAGTGGACATTGATTGGCTGTCATTGTGTTTGGGATGGTTTGGGATAAGCTGATAGGCTCCCACTGTAGTTGGGCAAGGTGAGGAGACTTGAAAATGGAGGAGCATGTAAGAGTTGTCGGTCCAATGAATGGAAAATTTACATTTCACAAACGCCTCGACGGCACCATTGATAAAGGTAGAGTGATCTGCCTTCTTTGTAAGAAGGAGTTTGCTAAGAAGCAGCTGAAGTTTAGCCTACCACATCAACGCAAAGCACCCAGTCGCGAGTGCAGCCACAGCTAACGTTAGCAATTTAGCGAGCTATAGCAAACCTCTAACTAAACTCGAGGAGAACACCCCGTGTATGAGCAAGTCTGCGACCGACAGGCTGATGAATGTTCTTGCCAAGTGGATAGTGATGAACTGCAGGCCGATAAACATAGTGGAAGACGAGGGGTTAACAGAGGTGTTGCAAACTGCGTCCAATGACCCATCATACAAGCCACCGTGCAGGACTACAGTGACGACCAAAATCAACAAGATGTACGACGGCGAAAAGAAAAACGAACTTGAGATTTTGGTGGAGGATTCGCCCAACTTTGTTGCTATAACCGGAGATCACTGGACCTCAGCTGGCAACCACAGCCGATTTGTTTGCATTCATGGGAAAGCAGGTTATCTATCTGGATCAAAAATGTAATTGTTTTGAACTTGTTTTGTTTGTGGGCAGATTATATACCTACCGTATGTGATTAATGATGATGGCTCACAAAGCTAAAACTGAGCAATTTCATTTTACCCTACCGTCTTTCACTGTATGTTGATGGTGATCATGTGTGATTGATAACGTGGCGTGTAAACCAATGTTACAGAGAGTATTCTAATTCGTATCCCTCCTCTTTTATTTTATTGGTCTGCTCATCCTTGTTTAAAGGTGGATATTATCATTCTGGTGGCTTGGAGCTGTAAGAGAAGTTAACCAAGTTAGTGTCAAGTTATGGAGAAGGTTGTGGTAATCCCCTGGTTACCACGTGGGGAAGGTTCCTCCTACAGTGCTGTTGGCACGTCTGTTATTTGTAATCAGTGTTGTCTGTTTTTTGTTTTTCAGCTGGGTTACAGTCAGGTGCAGAATCTACATGGAGATTATAATACGTGTGGGCGCTTAAATCTTTTCAGTAAAAAATGTTATGACCTTTGACACATCGAGGCTGTGCAGTTGGAATATTATTAAACCACTCTCCTATCAAGAGGAAAAAAATATTGTCATCTTTAAAAAAAGAATAGATTGATATTGCTATTGTAGCCAAATTATATGTAGCCGGCACACGAGGCACCAACAATATATGTTTATAGTGGACACACGTAGGGTGATGTGATAAGATGTAAGGATTTATCCCTCGTTTTAGGGTACCACCTTCAATCGAAGGAAAAGGACAGAATCTTATGATTCTGGTATGTTAAATCAATAATCAATTATTAATTAATAATTCAATCATTAATAAATTCCAGTCTTATATAGTCGCTACTCGTGAATTCTCGTTTTGTTGGACTCACACGTACATAAAGAACACATACACAAAAACCGGTTGATCATTTTTATGTATATATATGAACCATTTATTAAAATGACATGACATGACATGAACCTTAAGACAACAAGAGAAATGTTTTGAATATGAATGATTATATAAGAAACACTTAGTGAATTGAAAAGAACTAAGGGGAGGGGATGGATGGATACCAGAATAATTCAAATAGTCTAGGTTTGTTACTATTTGAATTTAAAGACTAACAACTTGGGTTAATTTATCATTTTAACAGCAAATTCTCTCGACACCCACCAAAGATAATCGCCAACGGGTCCCACTGAGTTTGATTCATGGAGGCGGGGCATGACGTAGGGCTACGCTACACTTTCAGCCAATGATATGCCTGAAACTGTTGTGACGTCTGCCTGGGCGTATTTTGTAAGGTGACCTGCAACGAGGGTGCCTCAAAGCAACTTGACTCCTGCATTCCTCCGTCTCATAAACATTTGTTCAGAGGATTCTAAAAACACCATAACTTGTTAAGATATAAAGGGTAAAGATATAGCATAAACTTAGGCTATAAAGACATCAAAAACAACATAACATAACATAATGATGGTTATGAGTCTCAAAATTCAGATGGATATCTGTAAAATTATGACGTATGAATAACGAACCAAACAATGTTATTTTCCTGTGTTAAACACAGAATACAATAAGAAACAGCAGGAAAACATTGTTTAACAGTTGCATTATCTCATATAAATGTCACATGTCATATGCAAGTTGCTGATTTCATTTTGGGTTTAACTATTCAGTTCTACGAACCACTCGGGGCCAATGTGGCTCCATAAGCTGGTTAGTCATTTTCCAAAATAATTACTTCTTTCGTATCCTTCCACGTACGATCATGAAAAAGGTATAAAAATGCAGCTTGTGATATCACAGAGAACATGTGAAAGAACTTGTACAAAGATATAAAGCACAATTAATATAGTTTCAAGATTCAGCTAAAAAGTGATTCTGGGTGAGATCCTTTTGAGAGGTCCATGCAGCGACTGTCTCTGGCTTGAGTCAGAGTCGGGGCAAACTGTCACCATTGTTTACTTTGACCCATATGGGGTCGGAAGGGTCCTGTTCTGGTTTTCCCCAATACTCTCCTGAGAGGGTCTGTTGTTTGTTCAGCTTAGTTATCACTAAGCTATTAATGCATTTACCTAAATTTATGGCACAGGTCTGTGGAAAGAGGGGATGAGAAACTTCCCCAAAATGCTTTCGTGGACAAAGGTTGTTGTAAATTTCTCTTCTTTGATGTAGAAATCCCCCATCTGGTATTTCCACACTGACCATCCCCACAAAAGAATGTTGCAGTCATTTAAAGTTTTAAGTCTGTATTAAATTCCACACTTGAGTTCGCTACATATACCCCATTCGAATCGGATCTGGACTCGTGGCAGCTTTGATTGCAGTTTATTTTTCATCTTTCACCACCAAAAGTAGAGGGGTGGCAATACTCATTTTCCCTAATTATTGGAATTTTTTCTTCCTCTATTACAAACTTTTTATCACTTGATTTTCTTCTACTTATT
Source organism: Leuresthes tenuis (assembly GCF_036924035.1). Taxonomy (NCBI): domain Eukaryota; kingdom Metazoa; phylum Chordata; class Actinopteri; order Atheriniformes; family Atherinopsidae; genus Leuresthes; species Leuresthes tenuis. The sequence continues at coordinate 36,802,391 of NW_027325364.1, forward strand.
GAGGTACTTCTAGACTTCGTAGGTTTCATTTTCATACCAGCCCACTTTAGATACTTATTAAGTATGTCACCAACGTCATGTCATCCATGTAGGCCTAATTAGTGTAAGGCGTATCCTGATGTCTCTCTCCACTTACAAGCCACTTGGAAGCTCTGATAATTGTCTTCATCGCCGTTGTAAATGCTAAAGCAGAAATCGTACACCCTGCCACAAATGCCTATTTCTAGCCTCTGCCAACCTGTTGTGAAACCTGCTGTACTGCACAGTCTCATATGCTTAAATTATGCTCTTATTAAGTTAACAACTACTACAGGCACTCTAAAATAATCAAACACTTTCCAAATGAGGCTCTGAACCAAATGCATTTGCTAGATCCAGAAATCTAACATGCAAGTCTTTTTTCTCAAGCTTAGCTGTCTGAATCTGATGCCAAATCATGCCAATGTGCTCTAAAGACCCTGCGAAACCTGGTATTCCTGCCTTCTGCACAGTAGCATCTATTAAGCTATTATTTTCTAAATAACTAGTGCAACTAACCTAACCAACCTAACTCTGTGCAACTACACTAAAGAAAATCTTCCCCTCTACATTTAGGAGAAATATGTTTATACAGTTGGCAGACACTTTTATCCAAAGTGACATACAAGTAGGCAGATAGGGTAAGGGGGTCTTGCCTAAGGACCTATACTGGAGGTAGTACCTTTCATGCAGGGGATTTGAACCCAGATCTCCCACATGGAAGGTGGCAATCATACCACTACACTATCCCAGAAGTTCTCCTCCTATAAAGTCATTTTATGTTGACCATAATAAAAGACACCTTCTATGTCTTTCCATCTTAAATCAGATTAACTCTCAGATTCTTGTGATCACTGGCAAAATGTTAAATAAACTTGTCCATGTCAAGTAACTTAACTCTTCTGCCCTTGATACTGAGGATGCCCAGGTTGCTCTTGTCTGTTGTCTGCCATAGTTGTGCGCAAATGGACCTCAATGAGTTTGAGAGCAGAGAAGCTGCGTTCACATGCTGGACTGCTTATTGGCAGGGCTATGGCTATTTTACACAGAAGAAAAAGTTCATAAAAGACATCCTTATGTGGTTCAAGGAATGTTGCAAGTTCAGTAATACTCGACAACTTCTGCATTCCAAGAATTTTCTTTGCAAAAGCCTCCTCAGTTGGTGAAGGTCATGACTGAGATCCTCTGAATCCCTTTCATAAATTTCTCCTAAGCGAAAGACTTCTCCTTCTTGAAGGAAACTTTGACTTTTTGGATCCAGACCATGTATCCCTGTCATTATGTCACAGTTTTCTGTAGAATAACGTCTGTTCATCTCTCCAATCATGATGTCCACAATGGGGTAGAGGATTGCCTTCCTAAATGTGTCCTTGTCATTGTCACCATCTCTGTAACTGCGCTGACCTGTTAGACTGTTTTTAGACCTCTCTTTCACTGCAGTCTCAATAGGTATGCTGCACTGTGTGGCAATCTCCACAATATGCTTCCACAGGTCATCAGCAAATGATGATTCACTTTAGTACTGAAATGAGTCTTTAAATGCCTTTACTAAGTTCACCGCCACAGCTAAGTCAAGCGAAGGAGATTGGAGGATGTCAGATAGTATCTTAACATCCCCAAAGAGCCTTTGAAAAGTTGTAAGAAGACTAGCAAAGCTTCGGTCTATAACTGACTTAGCAAGTGTGGTGTATTGGGGATGGTCGCCTTCAAACAGACAGTGTGTAGATGATGCAGGAAGAACTCTGCTGACACAGACTTGGTTGAACACAGAAACCTTTATTGTCAACCAGATCCGTATCAGAATTACAATCAATTTCATGCAGGACCAGCAGTACAGCAGGTAATCTGTCCATTAGATTCCTGCAGCTCAAGTATCTACATGCCCATCCTGCAGCCCAAGTATCTACATGTATGAGCTTCTGCAATTCCCTAGGCTGACCTTCATACATTTCTTTTTGCACATCCAGCCACTTCTGGTGAACATACGACCCACATATATAAACATAAAGCCTCTGCAGTAGTGAAAAAAGCAGTTAGCCTCTGGGATTGCCTTCACAGAATCAATAAGTACTAAATAGAGGCAATGTGCATTACAGTGAACGAAAACAGCATGTTTTGCCTCTGCTTTTATTCTAGCTGCAACTTCAGAGTGTTTCCCACTCATTACAGATGCACCATCATATCCTTGTCCAACAAGATTGGATTTATACTCAAGTCCATACTTTTTTGAATGTGGATTATTTTGTCTCTAAGTCCTTCAGCATCTAATTGTGTCATTTGTTGAAAGTCTTTCAACAAATTTTTTTTTTTCAACAAAATTTTCGTGTGCTACTCCATTATAGTAGTACCTGAAAACCAGTGATAACTACTCTTTTTCCCCTAGGTCTTTTATTTCATCTGCAAGAATTGAGAACACCTCACTGTCCTTCACTTCCTGAAGGACATATTCACGGACCATGTTTGCCAAGCATTCCAGGATGTCATTTTGTATGGTATTACTTGTATACTTGTGCACTTAGCATTTTTTCTTTACCACTGTGTTGGGATGGGAATTGAGAACCAGCTCCCAGTAGTTCAATTCCGTGGAATTGTTAATCCACCTGCCTAACAGGCCCGTTTATAGGTTGCTAATGTCTGACGCATTTGCTTGATGACTTCTTGTGCACGCTTCGTATTTTGGCTCAGAATGTTTCCAACATGACGTCGGAGCAGATGTAACAAATGTAATGTCACACTTGCCTGCATTCAAAACTTCAGAGCCCTGTTGTAATAATGTTAGAGACATACTGTATGTATAATTTTCATTTGATATTAATATTTAGTTGATGAGGACTGCAAGAGTGAGGCAGAGTTGGATATATAGAGCAGAGGTGGGTAGAGTGGCCAAAAATTGTACTCAAGTCTGTTACTTCAGAATAATATGACTCAAGTAAAAGTAAAAGGTAGTCAAACTAATTACTTGAGTAAGAGTAAAAAAGTGCTTGGTGAAAAAACTACTCAAGTACTGAGTAACTGTTGAGGAATGTGAGATTTATTTGTTAACACAAGCATTCAATCAGACAGACAAAAATACAAAATAATCATCTTTAGGCAAATTAGAGTTCATCTAATCAATTAAATAAATTGAATTAATTACAAAATAGCTAGTACTTCAATAAAAAATTAAATAATAAAAAATTAAGCAATATGTGAGGCTACAGGGAGATCAAGACATTAAAAGAGACTTAGGAAATGTTCAAAACATATGGGACATAAAAAACTAAAAAACACAGCAAAAAAAAAAAAGAAACGAATTTAGGAAACTTATCGCTACATGTTTCCTCAAGTTAGATGTTGAGTTTTTGAATGCTGAAATGTTTGTTTTGGTAGACACAGAAGACACCGCATAGTGTAGCTGCTGTTTCACACTTTTTGTAAGGTAAACATGCTTTCAATATGAGGCCAAGGGTGTTCCTCTTCGTCTGTGTCTGCATTGCTGACCGTTGATTCTGACATTTTTCATCCATTTCTCTTTTTTGTTTGCTACGACTGTAAATTGTAAAGATAACCCATCCCACCACTGAGATTGAGTATGGTCACATGACGAGACTGCATAGCTACGTTTGATTGGTGAAACACAGTCACGTGGTAGAGCCTTTGGCGGAAGTCTCTCTCTCTCTCTGTCAAAATAAAACATTAAAATGAGGCGTATAAAAATAATGACGTGTAGAATACCAAAGAGGTAAAAAGAAAAGTAACGACCTCATTGTAGCCTAATGTAATGGAGTAAGAGTACAATTTCTTCTTCACAAATCTACTCAAGTAAAAGTAACAAGTGAAGTGCAGAGCCGAGCTTCCAATTCAGATAACCTTGCCTCCAAAACTACAAAAAGACTACATTTGTTACATGTACCATTACCACTAAAGGAGGCAGAGGAGTAACTAAACATCTGACACACGGAGCAGGTGAAAGCAGGAGATAGAGGAAGAGAACTGGTAGCCATGCTAAGCTAGAGAACCAGACACACCGCTAAAAACTGAAAAATAAAGACTAAAGATCTGTAAGAGTGAGCGTTAGAATATAACAAGTATGGGATAGAGTTAACTATGCAAGATGTGTAAATTATAGGGAGAAATAAGGTGATTATTAGTAGTTCAAGAGGAGCGAGAACTGTCACAGTGCACACACAAAGCAACATGACGTGATGCAATACGTCTTACCGCAAAGCAAAGCCATTCAGATCCATCAGATCTACAAACTTGGCATGAACACATAGGAGTCACATATTTTCCTCAGTATTTTTCATAAATGTTTTGAATTGGGGTCTGAAGAACAGAGTGTATGCCAGTGTGAGGTTTGATTTATACAGCTGCTGCCTGTTGCAAAATAATTTCCCCTCGGGATAGATAAAGTATTTCTGATTCTGATAACAATATTATACATTTAAATGAAATCAAAGTTGTAAATGGCAACTTCAGATAACTGTTTAAGGAGGACACATCTGGAAGTAAGTGACAGAAGTTGACAAACCATTGTGAGCAGGTGGAGCTGCAGATACTGCTGGATCAGACTCAGCTGGGTGGGGCTGGCCAGCTGAAGGTGAAGACTTTTAAGACACAAATAAAATGCATTACTGAGACATCAATAGGCTGGATGTTTAACACTTTTCTGTGAAATCGGAGTGGAAACAGGTTGATGAGCTATGTATGCTTATAAAGATTGAATGTGTGAGTACATATAAAAGTTAAGTATGTGTCTTAAGAACATGTGGACCCACCAGAACTTGACCAACCATCCTGTGCAGGTGGAGCTGATTGCTCTCACTATCATTATCTCTAGCTGCTGATTGACTGGGCTTTATCACTGCTGGTGGAAGCTCTGGCTTGATCTGACTCTATTCTTTTTTTGAAAAAGAAGCTTTGATATCTGCACGTCTTCTCATTTTGGCTGTTCTCTCCCTGGCTGGGTGAAATGTCGTGCAAATCAGGCAGAAACATTCCCTCTGCATTACAGATGTTAAGAATCTGTGTTACTAAACAAAAATACTTACAAAACATCACACAATGGTTAGATTAGAGAAGAAGCTTTTAGACATCGGCAGTTTTCAGTTCAGAAAAAGAGTTGGCACTCATACTAGCGAGCGAGTAACTGCTGTACTTCTGCATGCAAGATAAAATTTCACACTTTAGGAACAAAAGTCAGCTGAACTACATATACCTCTTAATCGATAGATTGTAGTTCATCTAATTCATTCATCGACTGTGAACGAAATCAGGGGCTCGCTGTAGCATTCAAATTCCTAGTCAAGAAAAATTTGCGCAGCTCCAAGGCTCTCAATAGCCAAAACTATGCTGACCAGAGATCACTTCTCATGGACTCGTTTTTAACATGAGTACATTAGTTGGATGTGACAAACTGAATTTGTCCGATGTATGGCCATATGGGTTGATGGACTTGACCATCAGACTTGGACTTGACCAACGCATCGTCTGCACTTGGGTGGCCACTGGGGTGTAAGAGTAAGTAGTTGTAAGAGAGTAAGAGAATGAGCCCTGATTTTAAGTGCTGTTGTGGACGATGCTGTGAAGATGATCAATTGAATCAATTGAAGCCATTGAATCACAGACTGTTTGAAACTCTTTGTGATGAGAGCAGCATAGAGCACGAACAGCTATTGCTTCACACAGACGTCCGCTGGCTGTCTCGTGGATCATCTGCATCTGGTGTTTGAGGATGCCAAGTGGGAGGCGCGCCTGGCATATCTTGGTGATGTGTTTACCAAACTTATCAAGCTCAATCTATCACTTCATCCTGAAAATATATGACAAAGTTAAAGGATTCACGAAAAAACTCAAACTATGGGAGAGGAAATATGATGAGGGAGATGTGATTTTTTTCCCACTACTTGATGCCCATCTTGCTTGATGTTGCCAGGGGTCCAGTGATCAATCTGGTGCAGCGCATCTGTCCAAACTCTGCACGGATTTCAGCCAGTATTGAAGAAAAGTCAGGAAGACTGGATTGGGTGAGGAACCTATTAATTGTGAGTGAGAGCAGCAACAAGTTTCCTGCCAGGCTGCAGGAGCATCTGATGGATTTATTGTCTGACATGTACCGATTTAACTTTTGCCTTTTGGTTCTACTTATATGTAGAACCAAGTGAGAACTTCAGTTTTTTGTGGTAAAGAGTGTGTAAAAGAGTTATATACAAGACAGGTTCATTATTTATTTTGATTTTGTATTTATTTATTTATATTACTTGTTTATTTTTAAGGCAACATATTATTTATTTTTATGTTTAATTTGAGTTAAAAAAGAAAATGCCCGATAATTAAATGTTCAAATTAAGGAGATTAAATATAATTACTTTCATTTAATGATCAGTTGTGTTAAGTTCTACTTTTGGAGAATCATCTGGAAAATAACGTATAAGAAAGCCCTTCGTAAAGCTAGAACTGCTTATTATTCATCAAGAGAATAAGAATAATCCCAGGTTATCTTGAAAGTTCTTGAAAAAGTTCTTGAAAAAATAGGTGCAACTCAACATTGTGATAATTTACACAGAAATAATCTGTTATCGGATAGCGGTTCTGTGCTTGGACCAATTCTTTTCACTTTATACATGCTTCCATTAGGTAACATTATCAGACAGCATGGCATAAATTTCCATTGCTATGCTGATGATACTCAGCTGTACTTATCTATGAAACCAGATGAAACCTACAGGTTGGTCAGACTACAAGCCTGTCTTAAAGACATAAAGACCTGGATGACTCAGAACTGTCTGCTTCTAAATTCAGACAAAACTGAAGTTGTTCTCATTGGACCTGAGCGCTTCAGGGAGAAATTGTCTAGTTATATAGTTACTCTAGATGGTATTTCCTTGGCTTCTAGTTCTACAGTGAGGAACCTTGGAGTTGTTTTTGACCAGAATTTATCATTTGACGCACATATAAAACTGGTTTCTAGGACTGCCTTCTTTCACCTTCGTAATATTGTTAAAATCAGGAACATCCTGTCTCAGGGTGATGCAGAGAAACTAGTTCATGCATCTGTTACTTCAGGATTGGACTACTGTAATTCCTTATTATTGGGCTGTCCCACATATTCTCTGAAAAGCCTCCAGCTGAACCAAAATGCTGCAGCCAGAGTTCTGATGAGATCTAACAGGAGAGATCATGTTTCTCCAGTTTTAGCTTCTCTTCATTGGCTCCCTGTTAAATTCAGAATAGAATTTAAGATTCTTCTTCTCACATATAAAGCTCTTAATGACCGAGCTCCATCATATCTTAAAGATCTCATTGTAAGATATTTTCCTAACAGAGCACTTCGCTCCCAAACTGCAGGTTTACTTGTTGTTCCCAGAGTTTCTAAAAGTAGAATGGGAGGTAGAGCCTTCAGTTATCAGGCTCCTCTCTTGTGGAATAAGCTGCCAGTAAATGTCCGGGAAGCAGACACCCTTTCCACTTTTAAGATTAGTCTTAAAACTTTCCTTTTCGATAAAGCTTATAGTTAGGGATGGCTCAGGTGATCCTAAAACATCCCATAGTTAAGCTGCTATAGGCTTAGACTGCTGGGGGACCTCATCTGTCACACCTTTCCTCACTTTGCTCTCTTTTTCCCCTGTTTAATTTCTCAGATGATATTATGTACATTTGTCATTAACTTGTGTTTCCTCGTTCCAACAGGTATCCTTTGAATAGTGTTATGGTGTTTTTTTCCCCTCTTTTCTGTCTTCAAACCCTAGCTGGTCGAGGCGGATGGCCACCCTTCCTGAGTCTGGTTCTGCCACAGGGTCTTCCTGTTAAAAGGGAGTCGTTCCTCTCCACAGTCGCAAGGCATGCTCACTGACTGGTGCAATCTGTTGGTTTCCTTAGCTAGGAAATTGGTTTTGAATTGGATTATTTTGAAATTAATGAATTGGATTTGATTGGATTGGATTATGATTACAATGAGGGCTGCACAGTGGTATGGTGGTTAGCACCGTCACCTCACAGCAAGAGGGTACCAGGTTCGATCCCTGCCTGGGGCCTTTCTGTGTGGAGTCTGCATGTTCTCCCCGAGTATGCGTGGGTTCTCTCCAGGTACTCCGGCTTTCACCCACTCCAAATTGTCTGTAGGGTTAGGGTGTGAGTGTGCATGGTTGTTTGTCTCATTTGTCTCTATGTGACCCTGTGATGGACTGGCGACCTGTCCAGGGTGTACCCTGCCTTTCGCCCGATGACTGCTGGGTTAACAGATTAACAGATTGACAGTATAGAAAATGGATGGATGATTACAATGAATTGAACTCCAATTGGCTTGAATTGGACTATATTATTTAAGTGCCTTGAGATGACAGTTGTTGTAATTTGGCGCTATATAAATAAAACTGAAATTAATTGAAATGGTAGAGTTTGGGCTTTGGAGCTTTTCTTTGGTGAGGGGCAGTTCCTCTTTATGTGGCCCAGGCCTGAGCAATTGGAGCTATGTTACTGAGATTGAGGCTTCCAGCTGGCTACTGGAGATGCAGTGGCTGGCTCTGGTCCCTCTACCTCGATGCCTTCTCTGATTACAGCCGCTCAGGGCTCTGTTCAACCATATTGCATTACCCTGTGTGCATGAGACTAGTCACATATGATCCTTGGTGGTTAAATGGCAGCGAGCAATGTCATAGGCTTGGGCTAATGTGCGGGGCCACTGCTCTAATAGTCTCTGCTCAATCTCTTTATTACTCATGGCATTATTGAAGACTTCAACACCTATGGTATCCTGCTCAGTCTGTATCTCTGTAAGCTGTAGACTCTTTACCATATATGTCGTCTCTCAAAACATGAAGGGCCTCACCCACTTGGTGAACATGCTGTCTCAGTTCAATAGCCACTGCAGCTGCATGTTCCGAAGAGAGTTGTTTCCATTTCCTCCACCAAGGAGCAATAATCCCACCGTGAAGACTGAGAATTCCTGTGAATGATGGCCCCTGCAACTCCCACCAGGCATAACTTTAACTGGACCACCATTGCCCTCTCCAACCAATGATTTGCCTTTGCACAGCTCTCGAACCTGTGAATTCATTCCACGGTGTGGTGCCGTCATACTGACCAGGAGGTAAGGTAGGGACTCTCTCTCTGTGATCATAATCATCCTCACTCTCAGATGAAAGTTGATATGGGCTGGGAGGCTGCTGAGGATGTGACTTGGGCTGGGGACATTTGGTGAAAGGGCCCTTTAATTGTGCAGTTTCTTCTGGTAGGTTATAGCTGGGGGTGTGCAGGCAGGTGCTGGTGGAACATCGGGTGTGACAAGGGACAGGGGTGCTTTGGGTGAAAGTGCTTCGGTGCACTGGAGAAAATGGGTCGTTGTGGTGGGATACAAAAGTGGCAGAAAGGGGCAAAATCGCATATTGTTGCTTTAATGTCTGTCCGTCAGCTTGTCGACTCTGCATAGCGAAGTGAGCAGCGGTCTTGTGCATTATCCACACGGACCCAGCGACTGACCTCAAAGTATTAAGCAAGGGCTTAAGTTTGCATAGGGACCATAGGGACAAGTCACAACCAAAGTTTGTGAAAGAAGAAGTTGTCCTTGACAATATTTTTGATAATATGGTAATATAACACTTTTTTTACATAATGTAAAAATGCATTACATTTCTCATCGCAATGTTCAGTGTAACCTGCATGGCAACAAGGTTAGATACTCTGCCATTTGATTGGCTGAAGGTCAGCAGCCCCTCTCATCACCTCTCCCAAGGAAGAGAGTCGCAGTGTGGCAGAGTTGCAGCAAGATGCTGGATTGACGGTAAAATATCAGATTGTTCGGCAAACATGCTGAAACCAGGCAAACATGCTGAAACCAAACAGCAGCATGTTTGCCTGTGTTTCTGCTTTGTAAATAGAAAATGTCACAGAAAAAGAGGAAGTTATTTCATCACCTAGAGAGGAAGTAGTAGCTAACTACTCACAGTTTTCTAGCCTAACGTAAACACTCATTCTACTATGGAAAAGTGTTATTAAGGTGTGAATGTAATGTAGACTAGGAGACTAGTTTTATTTTACATTAGCATTTTTTTTAAATCAGGAGATGTTTTTTCTCTCTGTTTTTGAATTATAAACAAAGTTGGTTCCATAAAGCCTAAATCTTGGCTATTCCTGTAATATTCAAGTTTTTTCTAATAAGTTTGAAAAGTGTAATGCATATAATCATCATATATCGTCTACATTTTATGTTATTTTGAAATACATTCAGGAAACTTAGAGATCCAGTACAGATGTAGTGCAGGACCGTCAGGGCTTCAATTGATCAAATACTTTGTTGTTCAGCATAATTCAGTGACTACTTTTTATGAAGCCCCCTCCATTCTTAACCACACATGCACGTCAGTATACACTTTTTCCTTCTCTCCTCTTCTGTTATTCTCTCACACTCGCTCCAAAACTGCCACTCCCTCTCCTCTCTCGACCACACTCACCATACGTAACACAGGGACTACTTTGTGTCTATAGGTAACTATCTGAGCAAACTAAAATAACCGGTGGAGTTCCCCAACGTTCTAATTTGGAGCCTCTGCTGTTCAACAGTATGTCACAGTTTGTGGTGCGAAGGGAGGACCCAGATGCAGAATTTCCAAAAAACAAGGTTTATTCCAAGACATAAAAAAGCACAGAACAAAGGACGCGGCTGAGCCGGTTATCAAAAATCTTAACTGTGCTAAGAAAAATAAAACAAGACCGGGCTAACAATAAATAAACAAGACTAGGAATCAATAAACAAGACAAGACTATGAATAAACAAGAGGCAAAAACCTGACCTGACAAGACTGTGGAAAAACGTGGCATGAAAGGTAAGGTGAGGAATCTGCAATGACATGAGTGAACCTGGAAACTAAGTACTGTGGGGAGGTGATTAGTGATGACGTGCAGCTGTGAAACAGAAACAGGTGACGTGAGTGAAACTTACCGTGACAGGGGAAGAAACATAACAAGAATGAACCAAGACCTGAAAACAAGACAAAACATAACTGAAAACATGACACAGTAATGTTTTAAACCAACAACCAAGCCAGAAATCTGGGAGTAGTCATGGACTCGGCTCGGACCTGAATGAATTTTAGCAGTCAAATTAAGACAGTTCTGAAGTCAGCCAATTATCACATAAAGAACGAATGTTGGGGATTTAAAGGACTGATGTCTCAGCAGGATTTAGAAAAACTTATCCATGCATTTATCTTTAGTAAACTAGACGATTGTCTAGTAGACTAGACGATTGCTGTCCTTACAGGTCTCCCTAAAAAGTCCATCAGACAGCTGCAGTTAGTCTGGAACGCTGCTCTTTGAGTCCTCACTAAGACCAAGAAAGTGGATCATATGTCTCCAGTCCTCAGATCTTTACACTGGGTTCATGTCTGTCAAATAATTTACTTCAAAATACTGCTGTTTGTCTACAAAACACTGAATGGTTTAAGGATAAAATACATTCAGGATCTTCTGGTTCGCTATGAACCAACCAGGTCATCAGAACCAAGTGTACTTTCTGTTCGTCAGAACTAAATATGGAGAGGCAGCGTTTAGTTTTTATGCTCCTCACATGTGGAACAAACTCGCAGAAAACTGCAGGTCTGCTAAAACTTTCAGCTGTTTTAAATCAAAGTAAAAAAACCATTGAAACAATGAATTCCTCACACTTTATCTTTTATTTGTTGCGTTTTATCTGTCTTATTCTATTTTACTCGTTTTAAGTTTGTTTTAATATACTTTTAACGATTCTTCTGCACCCTACTTAATGCTTTTGTTTTATGTAGAGCATTTGAATTGTGTTGCACACGAAGCGTGTAATATAAATAAACCTGCCTTACTTTGCCTATCACTAAGACAAGTGTGGTCATTGGTAGGTAAATATGAGGGAGTTGCTGTCAAGACACTTGGGTTGTTTCCTCGAGGCGCTGCTGTCGTTTTCCACTGATACTGCTGCAGCTTACATTCAGCAGCTTTGCCTCCTCTTACTTCCTGCACTAATAAGTTCTACCTGCTTAAACCCAATAGTTTTCAAATCAACACATAAAATTTTTACACATTTTTATTACATAAGTTTTATTCATGTGTAGGAGGACATTGTTACAATCACAATCATGTAATTCAATCAATACTTTATGTACAAACTGCAAAGACTGATATGAAAATGGAATATCTAAAAAGGATGACTAGAAATTATGTTTCAGAACACAAAAAAGTTGCATAAAGTTTAAAAACAAACTTCAGCATCCGTCACTAAAACACAGAATTGAACTTTTCATAAAATCAGAATTAACTCAGTCTGGTTTGTTATTGTTGAACAAGTCCAAGATGGATATTTTTGACTGAACTTGATCACTGAATAGCTGCTCTCTGCGGAATTTGTATGATTATTAGTTGTTTGAGTGAGAGGAAAGGCCTCATTCCAAGCTGAAAGTAAAGACAATTGAAGAGCCACAAGACATCCATCACAGCTGCTTTACTCGTTCTCAAACTTGCTGTATGGGTGGTCCGAGTCCCCAATCAGACCTGTAAGAGACAGGGATAGGATTTCATGGTGAGTCACGTTCTGCTAATATTCCCACTTTTCTAACTCATTTCTCAGGCAGGTATTCTTCTATGTAGACGTCATTAGTCCAAGAACACACAAATCATGAAATGAACTGAAAAATTCTACATGTCATGAAAATCTTAACTGTCACTTCATTATGGAATTACTGGAATCAATCCTCACAATCCTTGACAATAACACAAGGTTTCAGCTGTGAGTTTCTTGCACTTGAGCTCGTATGTAACGGTTCGTATGTCGCTTTCAGAAGGTTCTGTTGTGAGCAATAATGGTTGCTGTTTTCATAATCCACTTCATCCGAGTAACTATTTGTTTATGCCTTATGTGAATTCTAGATAACCTTAAAAACACTTATTTTGCACGGAGCATTCACATATACTCTATCAAATTTCTACCTATCTATCATATATACTTTCTGTTTCTGCCCAAGAAAGCAAAGATTACTTATCCAATTCTGAGCAACAGAAGACAATATATAACTGTTTTTAAAGGCTGAATAGACTTAAAAAAAAACAGATTGTGTGACACATTTAGTTTATCACACAAGACATGACACAGCTTAGTTTAACAATGTTTAACAAATATCAGCATGGTGTCGTATCATAGTTGTTTACATGGAACTATAAGTGCATGTTAAATAAAGAGTCAAATATAACCCCAAAACCAGATCATAAAGTTGTTGACAGCTGGGCTATAATACTTACAAAAACGGGGGAAATATGAGAATTTTCAAACTATTATACATCGGTGATGTACAAAGTGAACAAGTTGGAGTCAAGTACTCATCCAAAAGCTGAGGATTGGATGTTAGCATGGAGATTGACTGTCATTAAGATTCAGTCAAACTGAGGAACAGGAAATAGCTGAGCAATTTGGTGAATATACATTTACCTTCTTCCAAAGAGTGGCCTGAGAAAACTGGAGTTAATCACCATTCTGACAGAGCTGCCCTTTGAGGCTGATTCTTTATGTCATGATTCAATTCAGAATTATATCTCCAGCAGTCAAGAATTGCTTTTTTACTGCAAAGTTATGACTGAGGAAAAAAAGAGGCCTATTATTACTATTACTATTATTGTTGAAGATGTTGAACCAATACAGGTCTTTGAAATTAAACAGATTGCACAGACCGAGTGGTTTTCCACAGTTGGCAGGAGTATAACAAACAAATGCCTGGACTGGCCCCTCGTTAGAATAGATTAGCATTAAGAGTATAAACAGACTACCTCTATTGCTGTCAAAGTTCAGAAGCACATATACAAGAAAGTTATAGCGCAACAAAGTTTTTCATTTTCTAACCACTTCACACAAACAAGAGCACTAAATCAGCACCAGTGGTTAACACCAATCAGCCATAACATCAAAACCAGGAACAGGTCAAGTAGCTTGTTTTATAGTTGATGCGTCGCTCACGGCGCATGACTTCAAAATGACTTATTTCCACATGGTGCGCGCCATGAAAAGGTGGCACGGCGAGTGGTCGTGCACCAGCCAAATTCTGTAACTTGGCGCATGCAGAGAACGACAAACCAGATGGACCAATTCAAAAACAGGCTCAGCGAGGAAGTGCGTCTGTACAGGCACCTGTTCGACGCTGCACTGAAACAGCATAAGGACCACGTCAACTCCCATAACTGAAATTATGGAGATTGGTAGAACTTCTGTAAGAGTACGTGGAAGAAGATACGGGACAGATAAGATACACGAGAGCCTGAAAGCCAACATTAATTCCCAAGAGTGTCCATTGAAGCACACTATTTCATAACAAAGAAAAGGTAACGCAATAGGGCTGCAACTAACGACTATTTTGATAGTCGACTAGTCACAATTATTGAAACGATTAATCGGTTAATTGCTAATTAAAACAATCCAAAACTGAAAAAGGATACATTCAATATATAATAATATAATAATATATCTTGACTTTTAACATTAACTGAAAATGCTAAGAAGAGTGCGGCTGTAATGCACCAACAGTGAAATCAATACCAAAAAGTGAACAAGTGAAAAATAATACAGCCTGGTTGTAACTTAGGACTGTGAAGTTGAATAAAACATTTTTAATGTTACACTTTAATGTTAAAATCCAAGACAACTCCATTTATTTAGCTAGCAGGCTACGCTAACAAGCTAAATATCTAAATTCCATGGTGAGACCGCGTCTCTCAGAGCTCCAACCTGCTTCATCTTCAAATGTTCATGCATGACAGACATGCTTCCGTAATACGTGGGGTCGGCTTTACAAAACTAGCAGGTAATCTTTTTTTAGGTTGTCGAGGGTGAAAGGCTCCCAGACCCTGGACACTTTTGGACGAGAGGACGATAATTCAGCCGCAGCCATTTCACTATGTTTATACGGGTCATCTCCCGCTATTATTTACAGTAACACCATGCATCTCTAAACAGAGATAGGTAGGAAGTGAGATGACTCACTCCGCACGAAAAATTATATTCAGCTCGACAGCGTGAAAAAGATGCCCTGGGCCCTTAAGCAACACTTCTCATCTTGATCCAATGCAATGTTCTGCTGGGAAAACCTGCATCCTGGGACTCAAATGGATTTGACTTTGACACCTACCTAAACATTTCTGCAGACCAATCACCCCCACAGTCATACAGTATGGCAACACCACTCTGCTAATGAGCAGCTTTCTGCAGAGGGAAAGCACTGAGCCCGACAAAAATAGCTTAGGAAGGGCTACAAAGCAAGTCAAAGAGCCTGAGGTGTTCCCCTGTCCAAAAAACTCTCCAGATACCAATTTGATGGGATCTGATAGCATCCGTGGGAAGAAAGCCCAACCAACAGGGCCCCCAAAAGGATCCTTTTCTAAGTTCCTGGTACAAGACACTCCGGACACCTTCAGATGTTCTTTGACCACTCCTTGAGTTCATATGGCAGAATGAGGAGAGCACACTCTTTATTAGGCAGGTGGTCATAATGTTACATAAATGTCTGTATATCATCTCTTTTCAAATGGAAAATGTCACTCACATCAGCTCAGTCAGCTGTTTGTCTGGGTTGGTTTATTCATCACATCACACTTTTAGCTAACTTGCTATGGATCTTGTAGAATAATTCTAATGTATTTGATCAAAGATTGCGATCATATCCTTTTGTTTTCAGAGTTTAAGAGTTAAGGTTTACAGCCATGTTGAATGGTACACTAATGAAGGGAGAAAAATGTTTCTCCTGTACAAACTGATTAACACATTGCTCCATAAAGACGTGCACAACATGACGCGTGGGTTGTGGAGTGGAGTGGAGTGGAGCTAGTTCAAGGACAAACTATTGTCTTTTGTCTGAATGAGCAGCTGTGCAGTTTACATTCCGTGCTGTTCTACATTAACTCATCATCTCAAGCATAGAAGGTGCTTAGATCACATGGAGAAATAGCATCAGTCTCCATGATTACTTCTCAACTAGACTATTTGATAATAGAACAAAGATCAGGGTTAAACACACCATACTTCCTGCGGATCTCATCATGTCGCACCTTTCTCTCCACCTTCCTGAAACACAAAGAAATAAAAAATATTGTTATTAAAGGGACAACCTTTAGTCTTATAGTTTGATTCACTTTGCCAAGGTAAAGGGTTAAAATATCAGAATCGTGTTAAAGTTCCTTTTGGTTTTTATACTAAATTAACCAAGAGGTGTAAACACATCTGCTGAACAGGGAAAAAATTCAAATATCTGTGCTGTAATGACCAAAGTGCAAAGCTGAGTTTCACAAGTCTCAATTGTGTGATGGAGGGTCCAAACAGACTGATAATTCAGAGCAAAGACTTAACCTGACTTGCCAGATGATTTGTTTCACAAAACCATCCAGAGAGCCTTTTGTTGAACAGAGCAAGCACTTAGAACATATATCGATCCTTTGCAGGTGATTGGATGAAGCATCTGTTTTTTTTAAACCACAAACCAACTTCAACCAAGCAGATGATCAAGCAGGTGAAACCACAGAAAACTTAAATAGGAGTTGCTATCGTTGCTATCACACCAGAAATCCACCTGTTCATCCTGTTGAAAATACTGACAGGCCCAAACTTTTCAATTCAGGGGAGGGTGTTGTTTTATTGAATATATTTTCGCATTGATTTGAGCCCCACCGCTGTATGGGTTAGCCCCACCATAATTGAACCAGAAAAAATACTCTCTGGATGGATCTTCTCGGCAAAGGAGAAGTGCTCACTAACACAGCTGACACCCTGGCTGCTCAAGGTGGTGTGTGAAGAGCTGTAGTGATGGCGTCCTCCGTTGACCCGTTAGCTCTGTAGGTGAAGTGTTGTGGGTCCAGATTTGAGGGCAGACAGGCCTTGATGTGCTGCAGGGTGAGCCTCTCAAAGCATTTCATGACAACCAATGTTAAGGCGGCTCATAAGAGGTGTAGTCATTGGGACACTTTAGGGTAGGAGTCTTGGGACAGCTGATTTCAGGCCCTGGGTGATGGTAGCCTGAGACAGGTTGAACAGCCTGCTTAGGACTCCCACTAGTTGGTCAGCACAGGCACATAGTACTTTTCCAAGTACCCCAATCTGGTCTGGCTGCTTTCCTGGTGTTCACAGTCTTCAGCACCTGCCTGACCTGGTGTTCCTGGAATGTCAGTGTGCTGTGACTGGAGGTCTGTGGTGGCCGTACAGCTGTGTGTGGAGACTCTGCCCCGTGGCGGGAAAATAAATTATTTAATTCCTCAGCCAGTGATGTATCAGTGATGGTAGCGATGGGTGCTGAGCCTTTGTAGTTGGTGATGTGCTATAGCCCCTGCCACACCAGCTGCGGCATTGTTGTTGGCGAGATGGTCCTCCACTTTCGTCTTTCGTCTTTGCTGCTCTGCCCTCACCACACTGTACTGTTCTCTGTCACCTGACTTGAAGGCAGAATTCCTGGTTCTAAGGAGTGTCCAGACATCCATGCTCCTGTACGTCAAGATGTTCAAATATGCTCCAGGCAGTGTGCTCAAAGTAATCTTGAAGCTGGGAGAGTGCTCCTTCAGGCCAGATTTGAATGTTCTTCATGACAGGTCTGGATTTCTTTTTGAGGGGGGTGTATGCAGGGACCAGGTGCAGTGAGAGATGGTCTGACATGCCCAGGTGAGGGAGGGGTACTGCTCTGTAGGCTTGCTTCAGGTTGGAATAAACATGGTCTAACGTGTTCTTCCCTCTGGTGGAGCACTATAAGTACTGTACAAAGTTAGGGAGCACAGTCTTAAGGCAAGCATGGTTAAAGTCCCCAGCAACAACGAAAGCTACCTCTGGATGAGCCTGCATTTGTTTGTTAATGGTGGTGTACGAGACGGGCTGGTGTAGCCAGGTTTCCGTGATAATCATTACACTGTAGTCTGGATTTTTCAGTTGTTTGCCATCAGTAACTCCAGTTGCTCAGGTTTGTGGACAATGGCCCTGGCATTTGTGAGGAAGATGCTTGGTAGCTGGGGTTTGGAGGGCTGTTTCCTTAGCTGCCCCTGTAGCCCTGCTTCTGCCCCTGCAGCCCTGCTTCTGCGTTGCCTCCGGCGTCTCTTAGGCCCAACAACAACCCAGAGTGTGCCCAGCGATCTCACTATGTCCAGCGGAATGTTGTTGAGCTGGTAATCAGTTGTAATGTCCACACAATACAAGAATTCCACCTGTAGATGTGTTTTATCTCACTCAAACACACTCGTACACACAAACACACTCATGTCATTATGAAAACTATAAACTGAAACCCAGAGTTCAGAGCCCCTGCATCCTTATGCGCAGCCATCATGTTAAAATTGAATGTCTCTTGAAACATTTGCACACTGATTTGGACATCACTAACATGTAGAAATTTCCATTAATCTTTCTGTACCAGACATCACGATCAACACGGCTTATTATAATGTTGACTTAATTAACCTGACCTAAATAGTAAGCCAAACATTCACCACATCATTTTGCCTCGTTCTGCAGTTTCTGCCCTCTCACACAGTGGACAGCACACAGATGACCGTAAAGACAGCATTTTTCTCCTGCTTAGAAAGTCTATTTTCATCACTGTAGGTACAATAAAATCCTGGAATGTGTAGTCTAACACTGATTGTTCCATAAAACCAGCAAGCAGTGGGGGAAACAGAGAGTATAGAGAAGAAATGAATGGACTCAAATCTTGATCAATATTCACACCTTAAAAAACAGGCCTGGATTGGTCCTGATATATTCAGGGTATCTGTAACTGAATTGAGTTCAGACAAATCCCAGAAGGGTAGCAACAACTAATTATTGATTTAATTTTGTGTGTAATGTAGAAAAACAAACTACAATGTCAACCTGATATTTAAATCAACAGTTAAGATTTCCTCCTGACAACTCCAGTGTGTCTTTACTGAGACCTGCAGTGAAGTTCTTACCGTTCTTCAGCATGCCGTTTGAGCTCCTCTCTCCTCCTAGCAAATCTCTCCTCATCTCTGTCAGGCCTTAAAATGAAAGAAGACATGACTGGAGTATCAACAAAAGCTCAACAAAACACACTCATCTGGATGGAACTAATTACATTGGCCTACAGACATCCACATTTGCTTGAGGATTCAAAAGCTAAACAACTCCGCAGATACAATGATTTAAATTCTGTATCCTCTGGATGGTGACTTATATCTGACTCATGAATAGTATCTGCAAAATACTGAGTTTCTGCTGTGTTTTATCTTTCATAATACCATTAAAAGATTACCGATACCCACGGTACCCCGCGGTGCCAAATCACTACGGTTCCTACTATACTCGAAATTCTACACGACAGTCCTACCATGGATTACTATACTAACGGTGCCAGTTTCCACTACACAGCGGCCGCCTCGACTCTCCTCCCGGCTTCTCACCGCTTGCTACTCCCTTGTAAACAAACCCACACGGCAACCACTGCAACCCAACTACACAGCTGCTGAATGATTGGCTGTTTGCCTGTTACTGTTGGCCTCCGAGATATGATAGGCTCAAAACTAAAGTTCTGTCTCGCCCAGACGCGCGCACAGCGGTCACAAACATGAGACAACACACACACACACCATGGCAGAAGCACTGGGCCCGAGCAGCGAGTCTGCCGCAGGGTGCTAGTGGCACCACTAAAAACAAACCCCAAAAGCCACATTTGGAACTATTCTGGGTGTAAACAAGGCACAGACAGTAGGGCAAATGACGATGGCCGTTACTATGCAGGCGCTGCCACCAGCTATAGGAGCCAAAGGAGGCAACACATCCAACCTCATAAAACACCTGCAGTGTCGTCACCCAGATTTATATGTCGAATACCAGGTTAGTATTTCCTGTTTATTTTCTAATTGGCTAATATTAGGCTATATGCTCCGTGTACAGGCTGAAGAATGAAGAGTTAAAATATGTTAAAGCACCTAGAAAATACATAAAAATATAGTTTTCACAGGGAATCAGTTCCTGTTTATTGTATTTTGTCTTCTATGTTTTATTATGTTGGAGAAGAAGCATTATTGTCAAATAGATTTTTTAAAAAAGGATTTGTTATCCTAAGTCAATTATTTATATTAGTATTATGTTTATCATGCACATAACAACATACGTAATTAATAAGTATTTATAACTTGTACAAATACATTGCAGTTCAATAAAAATAATAATAATAAAAGAGGCCGCAGTATCGCGATAACACCCGGAACCGTGATACTTTGTCTGGTATAGTATCGTGGTTACTTATTTTGGTATCGTGACAACTCTAGTACCAACAGGTGAAAAAACAAATAACCTCTACTTCAGTTAAAATTTGGGAAGGGAATGTGCAGACATAGTGGATGCTTATGTTAGAGAGTGTGTAGCTTCAGGAATGCTGTTTGCTCCAGTTTTTACAGCCAAAAGATCGACATGAATGAGTCAGGGCTGTCCACGAGACTGTCAAGTGACATGTCAACATTCAGTTAATTGACTGACATGACATTTTCATTTCATTTTGCACAGTGAATTGGAGCACTACACACACACACTGGTGTGATAAAATCCCAGACAGAAAAGTGCAAGACTGAATGTGGCCAGAATTTTTGGTTGCCTGAGTTTATTGACTGCACATTCCTGGTTTGATGGGTCAAAAAGTTCAGGAACTTAGCCCTCATGCGGAGTTATTTGAGTATATTTCGATGTTCTATCTGACTAAACACTACGCCTGGACTTTCTGTGTGGTGTAAATTATTGCTTCATCACTTGCCCAGCCATTTTGTGAACTGATATTAACAACTGATGTTTCCATCACAAGCATAAAATAGTGTAAATCACGCCTGAGATGTCCATATATGAAACATTTACATGTAACATAAATGTTACATTGTACAGATCAGAGCTGAGAAAATGATGGTGTGAAATCAAATGGTGTCCTCACAGTAAGCTACAAACTACTTTGTGTAATGCATTGAAAATTTCAAAGCTGGTTCTAAATTGAACTCTTAGCCCCATGGTGTCAGGTCAAAGACTTCAGGTTCAATGAAAATTCAGAACTTTCTTTATAAATGTTTCTGTAATGCAGAAGTAAAAGTAATGCAATCCATTTCAACAGAACATGTTCAGGTGTTCTTTGGACTGCTTCTATTACTCTAACAGGAAGCTGGTTGTACTCGATTGCTATTAAACTTAATCAGTTTGTGGAGGTTTTGATAAACCCCGGTGTGGCAGATGAATGAGGTTCATTAGCATAACCTGTATGTTTACATAAACACTAAATGCTTTTTGGTTACATACATACTCTATTGAAACTCGCACTACACGTAATCTTACCGTGAGCGATGCTTCTTGCAGCAGCAGCAGCAGCAGCAACAGCAGACAATAATACTGATGAAGATGGTTCCACCAATCACAGCCAGGGCAATGATCAGGGCTTCAAAGTTCACTGTTTCACATGAAGAGATGCATTATCAATATTCATTCATTCATCACTTATGTTCTTCTCAAGAGGAGGATATGTTGTCAGGAGGTCACGTGATGAATACTCCTTGAAGACTGAAGTTAGCAAACTCAACATGTGTGGTAGTGGCACCACCTACTGATTTCTCTCTGGCACTACATGTCACTGAAACGAAACTACAAAGTCCACTGCTGTTTCAGGTGAAATGTAACTAAAATATAAAAGGATCTTTATCAGGTGGAGACTTTGACTGTAATTCAAAGCTAATTTAGATGTAAGTTAACATTTACACACTCATGGAACCAAGTGTGACTATTTTGAAGTTTAACTTAACAGGCAAAAAGAGGGTATACAAGGAACAAGGGGGGGGGGAGTACATTGTCCTTCAGTTCTCAGCTTTTATCTTTTTAAAAAATAAAAATAAAATCAGCTGGTCTTTACTAGGTATTAAAATTAGGTTAAAAAGAAGGGGAAAAAACAACATAAGTCATGTTTTATTGACAAAACACAGAAGCAGTGAGTGAAAAACTAAGTCCACCCCATGACCCCAGTTTGTAGAACCACCTTTAGCAGCAATAAGTTGAAGTAATGGTTTTCTGTTTGACGTTATCAGTCTCTCACATGGTTGTGGAGGAATCTTGGCCCACTCTTCTTTCCACTCATCTTTCCAGCGCTGCTTCAGCTCATTGAGGTTTGCAGCATTGGTTTGTGCACAGCTCTCTTAAGGTCCCACCACAGCATTGTAGTCAGGTGGTGGCTGGACTACCACCTGGCTGTGGGACAGATGGCCTCACATTTGACTCTAGAATACATTGGTATACAGAGGAGTTCATGGTGGACTCAATGACTGCAAGGTGCCCAGGTTGATGGTGCTTGTTCTACCACCGTGCTTGACAGCTGGTATGAGGCGTCTGTGCTGATATGCTGTGTTTGGTTTCTTCCAAACATGCTGCTGTGCATTATGACCAAACATCTCCACTTTGCTCTTATTCTAGAAGTCTTGTGGTTTGTTCAGATATAGCTTTACATACATAATGCTGCATGGTCATGTTCTATTTGCTTTCTGCTGCAACCCTTTCAAACAAACTATACTTATTCAGTCTTTTTTCTCATTGTACTGTCATGAACTTTAACCTTTAACATGTTAACTGAGGCCTGTAGAATCTGAGATGTAGCTCTGGGCTTTTCAATGTTTCTCTGAGCATTGCAGGGCCTGACCTTGGCGTGAACTTGCTGGGACGTGCACTGGGAAGATTGAAAGCTGTCTTGAATGTTTTCCATTTGTGAAGAATCTTTCTATCTGTAGAATGATGGACTGGTGGAATAATTTGGAAATGGCCTTATATCCCTTCCCAGATTGATCATCAGCAACAATTGCTTCTCTCAGATCATTGCTGATGTCTTTCCTCCTCGACATTGTGCTAACACACATCTGAATGCTCCAGACCAGCAAACTGACAAAACTTCTGCTATTCTCGACCTACCGATCATCAGTCTACTTACTGCTGCTACTTACCCTCGTATATCTTGTGGAATAGTAAGTGTGGACTTAGTTTTTCATACACTGCTTCTACATTTTGTCTTAGTTGTTGGACGTTTAATTTCTAAGTCTCTTTATTGCTCATTTTAGACTGCAAAACTTTCATCCAATTTATTTTATCAGTACCCGTAACATTCAACTTCACACTACCACCATACACTCATTTTCACGTGTAGGTGGCAGCTTGTCTACGACACAGGATATTTTCCCCTTTGTGAAAAACAATCCTGAATATGTGATCAGTGCTGCTATTTACGTCAACCTTTTTCTTGTGCTGCTATAATCAGGTAAGCACAAACTTTTTTGTTCATATGATTTCCTCATATGCATGATCTGTCAGGGCCTCGTACCTTTTTAGTGTTTGTCAGGTCGTCTTATTTTGAAATACTTGTCATCCCCACGACCTGTTTAGATTCCCTTAGGTCATACTACTGTAAGACCTGTTTGAATGAATAAAGACATCTAGTCTGAGTAATTCACTATCCTCCTATAAACCAGGATGTTGTCCAATGAGTAGTTATTGAGTGTTAACATGGCCAGCTATCAGTAAAGGAAAATGCTTAAACTTACATCTATAAAACAGATGCTTCTAGCCCAATATTTACATAGTAAGTCTAATTATTAACACATTTCTAGTGCAACCCGATTTCTAAACAATAAAAAAATAAAAACCCAACCAGTTTTTAAGAATCTATAATCTTCCATTAGCTGCTCACTGTTACAGCTATGTTCCCATTCTGGCTGCTTAGTAGGAAACTTTGGGAACCCACCACCAATTCTCTTCAACCTCTGTAAAGCATTTCAAACTAAGATGTTGTTTGTGAAGGGGAACCTGTCCTCACTGCATACATTTTCCTCCTAAATTCTGACTTGCTCAGTTTATAAAGGGACGCCAAATCAGAAAATCCACCTGAAAACAGCGTAGGCATTATAACTGAATTATTTTTTAAATGTGCCAAAAATATCTTTTTGCTGTTTCATATTTTCATACAGTTATTATACTGTGTTTCATTTTGGTGTATAGCTCTCTGTTGAGAATGTAGAAGTGAAAATGAAGCCTTCTATTCTAATTGTACCAAACCATGTTCTCAACTTCCTCATATCAACCCCTCAATTGGGCTCAATTTGACTCTGAATTTCCCTGAAACTTAGACCAAATGATCAAAAGTAAATAAAAGACTAATCAACTCACGCCAACACACTCCCCAGCGGGCCTGAGACAGCTGGCACAGCGATGCCGGAGGCAGCAACCAGCTCACTGGGTATTCAGTGCAGTTGTTGGTGGTAAGGCACCACAGACACTGTGCAGATACAACACAACAGGATCAAACACCTGGTGATCTGAATTACCAGCCATGATATTCAAATATAAACTATGACTAGATCAACATGGACTTTAGGAAATTACCATGAGCTTTGTTTAATGATTTACCAAATAACAATGAAAGAAAAAAAAGAAGTTTGTGGACTGTGTAATTGAGACTATGTGCTCAGTGTAAATCAGTAACATTTGTATTAAAGAACTATACCATAGACCTTAATTTAAAGTATGGCAGAGTTATTTTCATCAAAGTTAAAAAGTTAAATTTGACCCACTGCTGAATTAGGCACCTCGTTTGACTGGGCCTGTGATTACAGTGCATGGCAGAGGCTGTTAAGCAAGCCAACAAAAAAGAAGGGTTCTGGCAAAGGTCTGTTCTTATCATGTAGGGACTGCACCCAATTCACTCTGAACTTACCTTAGCATGTGGAACGCAGCTGTCACAGTTTTTGTACGAAGAGCAGGCTGAAAAGTAAGAACTCAAACGTTAAGAAAAAATGAAGGAATAATTCACTCTCAGAGCTGTGACGTATTTACAAAACAGCTATTACCGGACCTACTTATGGACTGCCATTTCTGTTATTACCACAAAAATATAAATGTTAGTTAAAAGACAACAGAATAAAAAATAACATTTGGAGGTTTTTAAAAAAAAGACTTTCATTCTTTGAAACAAATAACTGAACTTACGAGATGGTGGTGGTGGAGTTGTTTGGCATTCTCCCTGGCTAACAAAGCTAACATACACCAAGACGGCAGCAAAAAACAACCCAGTGGTCGAAGTTTGTCTCTCCGTTGTAAAAGAAGACATGGTGAAAGGCGCAGAAGAACAGCTTGGGCTCGTTACTGCGTCTGGAAATATAGAAAATCCGCTGGAGAACTCTTTGATAGCCTCTGTAATTTCTGTTTTGCCTCGAATGTGCCCTCTGATACGGTCACTTCCTGAGTGTGTTGGGTTAGTGTACCGAACATCCCGAGCGGGAGGAGGTAATGCTTCATGCAAACATACAGAGTGACCGCTCGAGAATTTTACCTGGCAATCATGATACAAATTTAAAGCCTTATGTTCATGTTTATATTTTTGTCTTTATATGATAAAATATGTGATAAAATCCATCCTGTTGTCGGCAGAGTTCCGGTGCAAAACTTATCCGTCTCCGGAGATTTCAAGCATATTAGAATTCCAAAAAAGAGCACGCATTCAGTGAAAATAATCAGTCGACATTTTGATTAACTGACAATGGAACTTGAATTGAATCTTCTTGTGGGTGGATGCAGTCCACATTGTGCCACGTAGTTACAAAATTCCAAACATGCAATAAACAAAGGGGCTGGACGGTGGTGTGGTGGTTAGCAGCGTCGCCACACAGGCTTCAAGGCTCAAGTCCCGGCTGGGGCCCCTTCTGTGTGGAGCCTGCACGTTCTCCCCGGGTATGCGTGGGCTCTCTCCGGGTACCCCGGCTTCCGCCCATTGTCTGTTAGATTATTTGGCGTCTCTAAAAATCTTCCTTAGCAATGCCAGTGTGTAGTTGTTTGCCCCTGTGATGGACTGGCGACCAGAGTGCCCGATGACCGCTGGGATAGGCTTCAGCCTATTACCCGACCGACGGCTTAAGCGGGTATAGAAAATGGATGGATAATAAACGAAGAACTGCTTTTTTTTTGTAGGCTCGTTGGATCTGATAGAACTGTTGTTGGAACTGTGTTTACCACTTCTCACCTGCTTTCACTGCCTGGAATAAAATTGAATGTAAAAGGGACATCAGAGTAATCTATCACAAACCCTGGCTAAACCGGTGACTGGTTTTGTATAAAGACATCTTCTCCTAGTTGTAGCAGCACCATAAACACTCAGTTAAGCAGCACTGTTTCTCAGAATAAATTCACAGTGGGCAGTCACATATTTCATGCATTGGTAGTTACACATTCAAGGACTTGATGAGAAAGGGAATTTGGAATTAAAATATGAAAGGCTATGACTTTGACAACAACCTCACCAAAGAAAGTGAAAACGGTGTGACAGCCGCTTACTCATATCATCATAACACTACAGTTGGTTTGCATATATTTGCGCATTCACACAATAAAATATATCAAGTTATAGCTATACGATAATTATGAGTTTAAAATGCAGACTTACGTTTGGGCATATGCACATCCAAATTAGACAAGAAGGTTTAAGAATTAAAGCGCATCAATATGTGGAACCCTCTTTTTTTAGGCCTAAATAACACATTCATGATTAAAACTAGCATCAAAGATTGACTTTCCTCTTTCTGATGCTTTGTTCACCCTGCTGCTGGTGTATTCATTTAATATCTGTGTCATGATACCTGGCTGTGGTTTTTGTGGTGGTTTCTGAGTTATAGGCTGGGACTGAGTAGGGTGCAGAGCTTCCTCCTGGGCTCCTGCTAATGGTGGTCCCCCTTTTTAAAGAGGGGGTCAGCCAAGAAAGCCCTACAACATCCAGAGCCTTGAGAAACTCAGGACAGACCTCATCCACCCCCGGGGCCTTGCCACCGAGGAGCTTTTTGACCACCTCGGCAACCTCAGCCCCAGAAATGGGAGGCCCCGTCTCCGAGCTCTCTGACTCTGCCTCTTCCGAGCACGTGTTGGTAGGATTGAGGAGTTCCTCGAAGTACTCCCCCAACCGACTCACAACATCCCTAGTTGAGGTCAGCAAAGCCCCGTCCCCACTGTACACAGTGTTGACTATGAGCCGCTTCCCCCCCCCTGAGACGGTGGACCAGAATCTCTTCAAGGCCGTCCGGAAATCGTTCTCCATGGTCTCACCGAACTCCTCCCAGGCCCGAGTTTTTGCCTCAGCAACCGCCGAAGCCGCAGCCCGCCTGGCCTGCCGGTACCTATCAGCTGCTTCCAGGGTCCCACTGGCCAAAAAGGCCCGATAGGACTCCTTCTTCAGCTTGACGGCTTCCCTCACCACTGGTGTCCACCAGCAGGTTCGAGGGTTGCCGCCACGACAGGCACCGACCACCTTACGGCCACAACTCCGATCAGCCGCCTCGGCAATGGAGTCACGGAACATGGCCCATTCGGACTCAATGTCCCCCACCTCCCCCGGGATATGGTTGAAGCTCTGCCGGAGGTGGGAGTTAAAGCTCCTTCTGACGGGGGATTCTGTCAAACGCTCCCAGCAGACCCTCACAATACGTTTGGGCCTGCCAGGTCTGATCGGCATCCTCCCCCACCAGCGGAGCCAACTCACCACCAGGTGGTGATCAGTTGATCACCAAGGGGTGAAGTGCACATATGGACACCCTTATGCCTGAACATGGTGTTCGTTATGGACAGTCCATGACTGGCACAGAAGTCCAACAACATAACACCACTCTGATTCAGATCGGGGGGGCCGTTCCTCCCAATCACACCCCTCCAGGTCTCACTGTCATTGCCCACGTGAGCATTGAAGTCCCCCAGCAGAACGAGGGAGTCTCTGGTAGGAGCATTCTCCAGTGCCTCCCCCAGAGACTCCAAAAAGGGTGGGTACTCTGAACTGCTGTTTGGCGCATAGGCACAAACAACAGTCAGGACCCGTCCCCCCACCCGAAGGCGGTGGGAGGCTACCCTCTCGTTCACTGGGGTAAACCCCAATGTACTGGTACACAGCTGGGGGGCAATAAGTATGCCCACACCTGCTCTGCGCCTCTCACCACGGGCAACTCCAGAGTGGAAGAGACTCCAACCCCTCTCAAGAGGACTGGTTCCAGAGCCCAAGCCGTGCGTCAAGGTGAGTCCGACTATATCTAGCCGGAACCGCTCAGCCTCACGCACCAGCTCCGGCTCCTTCCCCAACAGAGAGGTGACATTCCACGTCCCAAGAGCTAGCTTCAGTAGCTGAGGATCAGACCGCCAAGGCCTCCACCTTTGGCTGCTACCCAGCTCACATGGCACCCGACCCCCTTGGCCCCTCCCACGGGTGGTGAGCCCGTCAGAAGGGGGACCCACGTCATGATTTCGGGCTATGCCCGACCGAGCCCCATGGGCACAGGCCCGGCCACCAGGCGCTTGCTGCCGGGCCCCACCCCTAGGCCTGGCTCCGGGGGGAGGCCCTGGTGTCCCATATCTGGGCAAGGGATGACGCGGTCCAAATTTCTTATTCATCATAAGGAATCTTTTGAGCTGTTCTTTGTCTGGTCCCTCATCTAGGATCTGTTTGCCTTGGGTGACCCTACCAGGGGCTTGAAGCCCCGGGCAACATAGCTCCCAGACTCATTGCGGCATGCAAACTCCCCCGCCACGATAAGGTGACAGCTCAGGGGGGAATTAAATCTATTTAGACCTGATGAAATGTGAAGGACAAAGCAATTTTAACTTGGTTTGAGTGAAGGAATTCATTTTATAGCAAAATGTGAAATCGTGCAGAACTAATGAAAAGACACTTATTCTCGGATTCCTGAAGTGCTACTGTTGTGCTTTATCGTAATGAAAAGTACACTGTGTGGGATGGATGTCGTCTCTCCTCATCAGACCAGATTTTCTCCAGAAATACTGCCAATTATCTATGTAGCCACGTTGTGACCTTTTGTTTTTACATATGCGCTCCTGTGCGTCAAGCACTTTGTCCTCTCAGTAGTGACAACACA
Source organism: Leuresthes tenuis (assembly GCF_036924035.1). Lineage (NCBI taxonomy): Eukaryota > Metazoa > Chordata > Actinopteri > Atheriniformes > Atherinopsidae > Leuresthes > Leuresthes tenuis. The sequence goes on from NW_027325364.1 coordinate 36,831,284, forward strand.
TTTTTATTGCCGTTACAAGCAGTATTTAGTGACCAACCTTCGATAATAGATCAGATCACCTCAGTGTGCATGAAATGGAGGTGATGGACAGTATATTTCTAAACTTTACCTTTTGGAATTTGATGAGGTTTTTAATAGCTTGAGACGCAGACATCTTTGCTGGTCTCTTTCATCCTTGTGCAGACGTTGGTAGCAGACGTGCCACTGTCCCAGCCTATAGACCAACCAACATCAGATTAACATGATGATGTACCTACTTTTTCTGTTTTGGTTAATGTCGTTGTGTTTTCTCTTTTGTTGTTGTGTTTTCTTTATTGCCGTTGTGTTTTTTGATTTGCCATATTTCTTTTGCTGCTGTGTTTTGCAGTTCAGGGCCACCGTAGAACAGTGCATATTAATGGTCGAACTATGGTATGTCTCATGCAGGCAAATCTAAAGGCTCTGGAAGTAGTTTGAAAAATGGCTGACCTTGGGCAGATGGAAGAAAAGTGAGAGAACAGCAGTCATTGTTTCTAGATAAAAGAACAGGAGAAGAAAGTCAACAAGTGATGAAGAATCTCGTAAGTAGTTATAGTAATGAAGTAAAATGCATGAACGTTTCGTTTTTCTTAAGTAGCGAGAGGCAGGAGATCCTCATGGAAATAAAGATCAACATGGAGATACGAGGACTTCTGTGAATTTTGGGACAAAGAAAGGTTTCACAAAGCATAAAGTGTGTTTGATAGAATTTATATCATGTGGTAGTTATTTTTCATCCATGTTCTGGTTTTGGAGAAAGCCCAGATAGCCTCTTTGCATTTTCACCGACCAAATAAAGTTTTCACAAATCATAACATGTGTTTTAAAGACTATGTACCCTCTTTGGAATAATTATGTCCAGATCCGTGCAGTCTAACTATAGTAGTTTTCATAGAGGACTTAGTCTAGAGTGATCAGAATGCACAAAAAAAATTAAATGGCCCTTTTCTGCATTTTCACAAAAAGGTTTTACAAATCCCAAACAAGATAGTGATGAATCTATAGTCTCTTTAGAATAATTATATCCAAATTTGAGCAGTCTAACTATTGTAGTTTTCATACAGAACCTAAACTTATGAATGCTGCTGAATCGGAAGCTGTGAATTGGACGCCAACTTCAGCATCATAAAACAAATAAAAAAGTTGAAAATATGATTATCAAATGTTGTTACCAGTATATTAATGCTACTTACCTGACTGCGGCACCACTCTGGAGGAAATGTGCAGCAGAGCTCAGACCGCATACAGGGCAAACTGGTGCCACTAATCATCACTCTGTGGAGTTTAATTTTTCATTGCATGCCTGCACAACTTTACACTGACTTTTAATTCAATTCAATTCAATTTTATTTATATAGCGCCAGATTACAACAATTGTCATCTCAAGGCACTTAAGTAATATAGTCCAATTCAAGCCAATTGGAATTCAATTCATTGTAATCATAATCCAATTAATTCATATAGAGCCAATTCAAAAATAATATCCTAGCTAAGGAAACCAACAGATTGCACCGAAACTTGTCTTCAGTCCAAACCTCTGGCAGAACCAGAACCAGGAAGAAACCTCTGGCAGAACCAGAACCAGGAAGGGTGGCCATCTGCCTCGACCAGCTGGGGTTTGAGAAGAGCTGGGTTACTCTCCACATAGTTGTAAAAACTCTATCTAGGTTATTATAGGTTGACTCTGAAATATTGACACTATGTAGGGACAATTTAGAGTCACCAATTAACCTGATATGGATGTTTTTGGATAGTGGGAGAAAACTCCACACAGAAAGGCCTCCAGCCACAACCCTCTTGCTGTGAGGCAACGGCGCTAACCACCACACCACCGTGCAGCCCTACAGAGAAACCAAGATAGGAAAAACTATAAGGCCTATAATCTGTGCAATATACAATAACTCACTTTCATGAAACTGAACAATTATATGGCAGCATCAATGTTTTAATGACAAGATAGGGGCTAAAATCACTTTTTGGTAATTAGTAAACAGCTGAAATGGCATATAATCAGAGGTGCACATAATTGGTGCGCAGGTGCTCATGCGCGACCAAAACAAAAAATGCGCCAGATGAAACGCTGTAACACTCGTGTTTGCATACCTAAGATTTGGGGATAGATAGTGACGCAATCTGTAGTGCAGGATAGGCTTATGAGTCAGTGTTTTAGAATGTCGTCAAAGAAGCAAGCTTCATAAGCGTTTGGTGTTCCTCAACCTCCAAAGAAGTGTCAGACTGAATCTAAACCGCAAACCATTGCAGGAGGTCAGCTGGCTTCAAACGAATGATGAACGCACAGAGATGTAGTGCAGAATATGTCGTGAAAGTCCAACTCTGGCGTACAAAAACAGTGCCTTTTATACAGGTACCAAAAACTTTAGTCATCCAGCTTTTGATAACCATGCCAATAGCAGAAAGTATCAGAAAGCAGTTCAAGCAACTGACAATGAAAACAGACCCAGTCAGGTGATGATGACATTCTGTAGGATAAGAGAACCTTCATTACTTTAAAATAGTCATTCTTGTAAGTGCTTAAAAAGGCTGTCATTTAATTTGGTTTTTGGTGTTAGAAAAGTAGATATTGGCACATTTAGTTTTCAGAGCTTGAAACAGTCATGTTATTAGAAAATTACAAGGGTTCATAAAACAGAAATTTTGTTGTGTTTCTCTTTTTTTTTCAGCTGAAATTAAAGTACATGTCACATTATCCATGGATCCCTCTATTTTGTTCCTCCTGTGAGGTGGGTTAAGGAAAAAATTTATTTAAAATGTGAGGACCAAGCAACAACCCTATTCTCCCCTGAGAACAAGACCAAAGATTTTATGTGCACCCCTGCATATATTTCTCCGTTAAGGGTATTGCAGAGAGAGGAAAGAACTTCTTAAAATATATTTGAACAAGTTATATTGTTCATTTATCTACATAATAACTAGGTATGTTATGTATATATATGTTACGACCTTGGGGGGACCTTTGGGTCCCGTCTTGTTGGCATACAGCATACTGGTTGTGTTCGTTTGTTTGTCTTTCAGGTGATGATCGGTAACAAGGTGCACCTGGCTGGTGCAGAGACTATTTAGGTCCGCCTACCCCGATGCCTCATCTCTCTTTGGCTTCCACTGCTTTACTGTTTTCTTTTCCATTTCTTACTTATGACATGCACAGACAACACACATTCTTCATGGACCATTGCAGCCACACATTTACACACACCACTAATACTGACACTCACTTTTCATTCTTTCTCCAATATTTGAGTTAATAAAATGTGTTTTGTTAACCTTTAATCCGTGCGTGCGCATCTCCGTTTTTGTTGAGACTCTTGAGCCTGTCGTAACAAAAGTGGGAGCTCAACTTTTAATAAGTTAGTGTTATCTGTTAATAACTAAAGTTAGTATTGTTGAGTGTGGTGTTTGCAGGGCAGCAGTTGCTGTCTTTGGACAAGATAAGGCAGGGGACTAAGTTGGCCAGGCTCGAAATACAGAAGCATAGACTACATTTACTTGCTGAGGGAAAGATAGTAGCTAATGCTTCAGTGTTTGGTTATTTGGTGAAGTCAAGTACATGCTGGAAAATAGTATCGCAGAGCCATCAGGTACTTTTTGCCTGGGTCCGGTGCACGGCCCATGTCTGGGTGGCTGGGGCCTGGCGGGGTCGTGGGCTGTTGCCCCCGGCTCCCGGGGGGCCTCTGCCTTATGCTTATGGGCACTCTTTCCGGGGGCTTCCTCTGCAGTCTTCTGGGTGGATGCGTGGTTGTCCCTGCGGTGGGCTTCCTGGGTTCTGTGCTCCGTGGGGGCTGCTGGTGGCCTGGGTCTTGTGGCCCTCTCTGCCTGCTTCTGATTGCTTGGGGGAGCTGTGGATTGTGGCCCTGTACACTTATACACTCATAACTAAGCACGGTTATGAGTGTAGGTCCTGTGCCATGGGTGTTGCATGTTCACACACACACAAACACACACACACACACATTAGTCCAGTAGCATGCTCGCTAAGCAGTTGATGTATTATCATGTCGTCTCAGGTCCTCTATATCCACAGCTGTGTTGTATGCGATTGCTGCTACTTGTGCTTGTTTTTTGTTTGTTTTTTCTCTGCTTGTCTGCTTTCAGGTGCTCCTGGTGGCCCTAAGGCTGGATTCCCCTCAGAGGCCATGGATTGTTGTCTGTTTTGTTTTTTACAGGTGTAGCAGCTGGTTGTCTGGTTTTTGTTTCTATTTTTGTTCTGTTTCCTCTTCTTTCCTCTTCTTCTTTCCTTGTCCCCCGGTCCGGTTCAGTTCTATTACATGTTATATAGTGTAAACAGAAATAAATAAATGTGCATCAAGGGGAGCTTTACATTTATAAAACTTCCCTTGGCAAAGCAAATCTGTTTGGCATCAAAGGTATTCAGACGACAATTCTGCTGCCATAAAGCTGGACTGGACAAGGGGAAAAAAAAAAAAAAGAGTCAACCGGTGTTGTTGACACATTAAAAAAACTTTGTGGTGTGTAGCGTTCGTTTGTTTTGTTTCCTCCTGCTTTCTCCTTTTATTAGCCCCACTTGGATATAGTCGCTTCATTGTAAGTTAACTGTCAACAAACCTTACTTGCTACTTCCACTTCATTTCCGACTTTTGTGCTGACGTTTGGGGTTCGCACCATAGACATATAAACCATAGATGCTGCATCGACCGCTACTGCCTATTGGTGCTGACGAGCCATGGGGCCGCCATCTTGGACCGGTCACCCGCTCCACTCAGTGTAATCTGTCCAGTGTTGCCAGGTGGGAAATGTAGTATTATCGTACCAGAGACATAAAATGATCTTATTTTGAGGGAAATTATCGTACACCCGTCATAACCAAAATAACAAGTCTATCGATGCACTATAGTTACTCTAATGTTGAATAGCATCTGACAGGCACTCACGGCTTTGCGTCTGTATGGAATGGATTCATTAGCAGCCCCACAGTTGCGTTAGGCTAAATGTCCCCTGTAAAAGATGACGACCGGCTCTGCTTCTTCTTTTCTTTTCCTCACTCATGGGGCAGGAGCAGCGGACTATTCAGCCAATCATGGCCGTTATTCTGAGGCATATTTACACAAAGTTGCTCATGAAAGTTTAAATGAGCTAAAAGCCCTGAAAGAGGACTGTTGGCAAAGTGTCTTTGTCGTGCTCCCTTTCTGCAGGTCTATAGAGGCAAGTTTGGCAATGTGGTGCAGGCTTATGACTTGCTTGCAGTGAATCCTTCCCTCCTCAGAGCAACTTCCCACTTCTTACGGGAACGGGAGATTTGAGAAAGTCAACATAAAGACATTTTAAAAACGTGGTCAAGCTTATTTAATCTAAGCCTGTGTTATGGAATATATGATTTATAATATCTCAGTTGGCCTAATACTGTCATGATTTATGTTTTGATTCATGTCTTGTCTCGTCATTTCCTGTTTCATTTTGAAATATTAACTTCTGTCACATTTCAGGTATCTTGCCCTTCCTCCCGTGTCAGGCGTCTGATTGTCTTCACTGATTCCCAAAGTGTTTCCACCTGTTCCCCTTGGCTCCTCGTGTGTTCAAATAGTCTGCATTTCCCTTGTCTTGTGCCAGTATGTTGTCTCTTTCCATGAGCTTCATTACCAGCCAGTCTTATGCCATAATTTTCACAGTGACCACAGCCATAGTTTCCATGAGCCTGCAGTGAGCGATCCTCCTGCGGAGCTATCTTTCATAGCTGCACTCATCCTCAGCCATAGTTACTGAGAAGAGCGCTTAGGATTTTCACAGCCTGTTCTTTTGCTCTGTGAGAAGATCCTCATCCTGCCTAGACTTGCTGTGCTGAGTTTACAAAATAAACCGCTTTGCTTTTGAACTGACCCTGCATCTGTGTCCTGAGTCCGAGGTCCCTGACAAATAGCCGGTTGAACACCAGCTATACACATACAGCTTAATGTTTGCTGACTACAATTTTGGTGGTGGACATAAATGCAGTACAATAATATTCTATTTACAAAATGCAATCAATAATGTTGAATCTTACTTGGGAAAAGTAGTCCCCCGACCCCTGTCTGCCGATCTTTCACAGGAATACAGTGCTTTGGCATATTAAATAGTGTGCTGTCTATGGATAGGATGACCAGTCCAAGATGGTGGCCGTATTTCTTCTAATGTCTATGGTTCGCGCGTTCAGGCATGGAATAGTTCATTATAACACAAAAGAGGAGGGGTAATACGATTGGGGCATTTTCAAGTTTTTTTGTTGTCTTTGTTTTCCGTTTAAACATTTGCAACAATTAAAATTTACAAACACAATGGTTGGGGGCTACTGTCCAGAGGCCCAAGCCCTGCTTAATGGGGAGGGGGCAGCTGGTCAGGGGCCCCCCTCAGGTTGGGGGCCCCAGGCAATTGCCAACCTTTGCCTTAATGGTAAGACCGCGTATGTTGGGGTCCGTGCAGTGCTGTTGCAATGTGATGACTTGGGAGTGGATAAGCCAGTCTGTTTTGAGTTTTTTGGGGGGGGGGTTTTGCTGAAATTTAATAAACATCAGTTAAACTATTCTGTCATCGAAAAGCAAATGCTAGCCTTGATTCAAGCTTTGCAGCACTTTAGTGTGTATGTTGGCTTTGGGACGGTGGTGGTTTTCACGTACCACAACCTTCTCACCTTTTTGAACTCTTTGCCGTGTCCAAATCAGTGGCTAATTCATTGGGCTCTGATGTTGCAGTCCTACAGTCGGGACATTCGTCACATCAAGGGTGGAGACAACGTAGTGGTGGACATGTTGTCACGGGCTCCTTGCTAGTAATATTGTATTAGTCTTTAAAATCTTCAAATTAATCTTGTGTTAATTTGACCTTGCTGTGTCCCATCTTCCTTTTGCTCTTGTGCTCTCCTCTTAGATTTAGCTTCAGGAAAGGACTACCAGTTGCTGAGTATGAAGTGGGGAACAGTGGGACTGAAGGAGTGCATACGCGGTTGTGTTTTTTTTAGGTAGGTATGCAGCGGTCCCTCTAGGACCCTGACTTTATGGGATGGGGGGGACCCAAAGCATCAAAAACCCCTGACTGTGTCCGAAATCACTCCCTAACCACTATATAGTGACCACGCCATTTTGTAGTCCTGTCCGAATGTTTAGGGATTTTTGATGCTCACTATATAGTGCACTCAATGTATCCCACAATTCACTGCGAAATGTAGTGAGCATCTGATGGTCACTAACCGGAGCAAGATATCCCATAATGCATTGCCAAAAATTCTCTGGGCTGCACGTAAGGGATGGCAGACGGACATTAAATTAGTATTCAAACTTTAGTAATACAGATGGTTGCAGCTTTATCTAGACAATTTACATAGATCGTTTAATAAGTAAAGCTTAAATTGCCATTTATTAATGATGGCTAGTACAGTGTGTGACTAAAAGCTGAGTGAATCTGACCATTGTGACTGCTCAGACACAACTGTATTAATCAGTTTGTCCAATATTGTGAGACAGGAAATAAAGGAGCTTCAAGGTTCAGGAAGTTTCGCCAGTAGGGGTTATAGTTTGGAGGGTAATTTATTGTTCAGAGAATTTTAGAAAATGATATTACTCTAATTAAAAAGGCAGTAAAAAGTAGGCTGACACTCACAATTTGACGACGTCTTGCTTGTCTTACAAGAGCAGCACGTCTTCTCCTTTCACTCTCTCTCACAGTTCTAATTCTCCTCCGTATCATCATTAATTGAATTATCGTTAAAAGAAACACGGCCAGATTGATAGAAGACGCATTTCGATAGAGCTACCTGAGTTTTCTAGATAACGGTAAGTTGTTTTTTTTCCCCGGTGAATTGCTCATAGTCAGCCATTGAATGACAGACAAATTCATGAGTTGTGGAGCAGTACAACAATCATGAAGCCACTTTATTCCATTGTTTATTTTATTACAAATTTTAAAACAAGGCAATTTAAATGGCTTCCTATATTCATTGAAAAAAAGTGTAAAACGAACAGTATGTAATTAAACATTCCAGGAGGTTAAACTATAACTTGCTGTTACTAAAGAGTCAAGAGAATAAAATATGAAAATATGCTTGAATAGAAAACAAAATCCAAAAATAAAAACTACATGACAGTAATCAAAAGCCTCTAATTTAACAAAAATGCAGTAGTAAAAGACAAGATTGTGTGAGATAATGTTAATGTGGTACGTTTTAATTGTGCCACAGCTATGACGTAATTACCGGCGCCAAGAATAGTGTCGACAGATTTTTCTGTTGAGCTCACTAAATAGTGCACTACATTTATTTCCCTATATAGGGAGTAGGGAATGAGTGAGTGATTTCGGACACAGCTCCTAAACATTCAGACACCACTACAAAATGGCATGGTCACTATATAGTGATTGGGGAGTGATTTCGGACACAGCCTATGAACAGTCTGCTCTGATGAAGCGCCTAAGCATTTTTTTCTGCTTTCCGGTTGGCGGATCAATAGCAGCTTGGTGTCCCTGCTTCGACCACATCTCTGCAAATCTGCGGGCCGGGAAGGAGGCAACATCTGGTGCATTTACAGAGATGAAAAGCAGATTGTCCAGTGTGGATGCATTCATTCTGTTTCTGCCATCTGTAAGAATGTGGTTCATGGCACTGAAACCTCTGAACTCGTCTTCATTTGATTTAAGCTTTTGTTTTGGCGCGAATGACGTAGAAAGGAAGTTGGACTTGTGAAACCTAAGAAAATCCGGTTGGTTTTCAAAATAAAACTACTTTCTGCGAACGCGACCATAGACATATATACACAGACGCCTCGTTGAGCAGGTTGGTCCGTTGCTGCGATATGTCAGCGCGTCCGCCATATTGGATGTGGCAGATCTGCCCCATAAACTAATAAAAGGAAATGGGCTTCTACAAAGTGCTTTAAGTTAATGCCTCCTATTCACCCATCCACACAGACACACTAATATATTTGGGAAACATATAGGTACCAAAAACAACGTATGTAGCTTTTAAAGTGATTAGGATATAGGTAAGCACCAAACCAACGTATATATTTTTCTAATGGTTTTATGTGTGCTTACATCTACTAATGTGTGTAACACTGTTACTGTGGTGATAAATATTGAAATATTAATATTTAACATTTAAATCTATGTCTCTGAATAAAGAGCACTAACATTTACATTTAACTGATTTTGATTCATCGTTTTTTATAGTCACATTGATTTACATACACACATATACATATACATACATATATCTACACGGAGGGGGGGGGGGGGCACTGACGAACAGATATCATCTTAATATGGCTAAACTTTGTTTCAGATGATTGCCTGGAAGAGGAGAGATTCTAAAGCCTGGAATAAATAAAACTGCACTCAGGTTGAACCCGAGGATCGGACCGTACAGTGAGCACAGAAATCATGAGCTTGTGCCTCAAATCGCCACCGATTTACTGGTACAGTGGGAATTGGAAGCCCATCCTTCAAAGTACTGTTCAGTTTGAAGTTAAGGTTGATTTGCTTGGTTGCCCTTTTGGTAGCTTGAGAGGTTCCGATCTGCTTGTACACCTGTTGCTACAGGTCTGAAGATCCACCGCATTTCCTCATCGACCGCATCATTGCTTTCTCTCAGCTCTTTATCTTTGGGAAACCTACATAGTTTGAGAAAAGTTAGCAAAGCAACTAACAACAATCAGAGTAGTTACTTCAGGCCAATTTAGTTAAATAGGAAAGACTTATTGGTTGATTGGAGGCTGGTTTCACCGTGGGCCTTCGCAGTATTATGCGCGGGACTTCTTACTATTAGCCACAAAGTCGGCAAATTCTGTTCATAAAATGATGTTCTGATGGCCAAATACAATCAAAAGATCATTTTGTACCCACCGAGGATAAAAATAATTCAGTAGAGGGTAGGATGTGTAAAGCGGGGTGGGGAGGGATTGGGGGGGGTTACTAGTGATGTGTCGGTCGCGAACGATTCGTTCGATATTAACTAATCTTTTATATGACTCGGGAGTAACAAGTAGTCTCAGTGAGTGATTCGTTCGTTTTCACGCAGTACTCTCCCTCCCCATATGACAGGTGGCTGCTGCATAAACTCAGTCAGCACGACAGGAAACAGAAATTATTAATTTATTTCCATGCAGTACCCTCTCTCACCACATGGCAGGCGGCAGCTGCATAAGCTCAGTCAGCAGGACAGGAAACAGTTTTGATTCGTTCACGAGTCAACTCCTCGGGTTATGGCTCCTCGTACAGGAAACAGTTTTGATTCGTTCACAACTCAACTGCTGGCGGCTGGCGGCTAAAAACACTGTGAGATTGGGATGTAGCCTAGGGACAGGATGTCAATAAATGATGTGGAAAGGAAGCTCAAAGAAGGTCTTTACAGCACAAAGCAAGGCAAGTGTGATATTTGGAGAAGTTTCTCAATTGTCCGTAAATCTCTTTATTAATAGCCTATAAAATGACGTGTTTTCACCTGCGGGAGAAGACACAAAATCAATGCATTTCTATTATTGTGCAGGCATAAATTCTCAAAGTTTTGCGGCTGCGGCCGGGAGTGTAACACACACTTTGCGGTGGTAATGGTCAGAAATTCAGCGGGAGCGGGGTGAAGAAAAGAGTCCCACACAGGGCTCTACTGTGGACTGAGAAACGAAGGAGGAAATGAATGATGTCTGTTTTGTGATGTTCATTCATTTGTCATGAAATCATAATTAATTAGTGGTCTTCGGTTTTGTAGATATGTATAGTGTTGTTGTGTATATAATGCCTGAAGTGTGTAAATAGATAAATGATAATGTAATAATGTGAATAGATACTTTTGAAAATTATATCAACATGTTGATTTTATGTTATACTCTACCATAAAATAATATACTACTAATACTACTACTACTAATAATAATAATAAGACACAATTAATGCACTATGTAACATTTTAGGGAACTTATTGTTACTTTTTTTCTCACTTAATTGTGTTACTAATTGTCAAAATCAATGTGAGTTTTACATTCACTTGTTCTCTACCAGCTGTCACGTCACAGGGCTGAACGGGTCGTTCTCGTTCGTTAATTTGTCACGTGACAGCTACTGAGTCAGTGTCGGGCTTTAAACAACAATGGCAGGGAGGATACAGACACAAGTCACCTTATTGTGTATTTGCTTTCCCAGGTTTTTACATGGTATGAATTGTTTGTGGCATTTTGTGTTTTGTATTTTGTCAGCTCAGCTGAAGCAAACTATGTTGCGTTCAGTGTTAAGTGTTTAGAACCGTGGCCATTTTGTGCAACGCCCACAGTAGGGCTACAGCGCCACCTGCTGGAAAAATGAACGAAATGATTCGTTCAAAGATTCGTTCAATTTACTGTTCGAGAGTAAAAGATCCGATTCAGCCAAAAGACTCAAAGTTCCCAACACTAGGGGTTACCGGAAATGAGCAGCGAAGAAGGGAAGGGACGTCAGAACGCAGTGAGTGACGCTTTACGTTGCTGACGTGTTGGTAGGGAGGTCCTGTTAGGATTATTTTAGCATAGCCGTTCCTTAATGTTATCATTTGTCATTGATAGCTCAGCATGAAATCATCAAATTTAGTGACGAGCTCTCTGATAAACTGCAACATAAGGTAAACTGGACAAACTGCACAGGTAAGAGACTTCAAATACAACCTCCAGCAATCAAGGACTTCGCATTGCTCATCATAGCAATTGCAGCAGCATGAACCTGACATTTAAGCTATAGTTGTCAGCTGTAATATTAACTTAGTTTGAGGTAAACGTGTTCTTGTGTTGCTTCAGAAACATTTCGAATTGTCAGTAATAGCGATGATAATGGAAACTGTTCCACCGCTGTTGTGGGGTTTATTCCGGAGCCTCGGCGCTCGTAGACGTTGTAATTAGAACATAGAACCATTTCCTGCATTGTCTGCACAGACAACCATCAGGAACGGTGTCCTCTGGTTAGGTTGAAGCTCGTGCTAAAGCACCGGTAGAATGGAAAGTAATTTCATTCATATGCTAGCTGGCTCGTGCTTCTTTGTCACATTATCATTACACAGTCATGCCAGTGACCCGCACAGCATCTGTTTGATCCCAATAGTTAAATGATTGTCAGGGACAGTGGATTACATTTTTTCAATTAAGGATAGGTTGACCTTTTTTGCTCAATACAAAGATTTGCCTCCTCTGCTTGAACCAGTGCATCTGACAGAGCAGTATGCTCCAACTTTGACCTGTTCAAATCTTTTGAGGGAATACTAAGAGCTTGAATAAGTGCAACTGGACTTCTTCTTGGATCTTGAAGACGTTTCACCTCTGATCATAAAGTTTTCTTCAGTTTTAAACTAGATGGAGGCGAGTATCGGCTTATAAGCAGAGACAGTCACCCTTGTCATTGAACCCCTTGACCAATGTGCATGTTGTTGGAGTCATTATCACCTCTGAATTGTCTACCTGTCTGAAGGGGCAATTGGTCAGAGGATCCAAGGTGTGAATGGTTGTGAAACTGCCTGGGGAGGAGAGACGATCCTGCATTGTAGGTGCTGGGAAGGTGATACCTGAGACCACATCCTCTGTTCAAAGATGTTTTTCCAGTTTGACATTGATGGCTCTCTTGACTCGTCTCTGAAACCATCTGTCTTCTCTGTCCAGAATGTGGATATTACTGTCCTCAGGGTGTCCCTTTGCCTTCAGATGTAGGTGCACTGCTGAGTCTGGACCTGAAGAGGTGGCTCTCCTATGTGGTGCCATGCGCTTGTGGAGCTGCTGTTTGGTCTCTCCTATAGAGGTCTGCACAGTCCTCTCTGCACTGCATACACGACGCCACTCATTTTGTGTTTGGGTGTTTTATCTTTTGGGTGAAGCAGTCTCTGTCTGAGGGGTTCTTGGGTGAAGCAGTGCACTGGAATGTCATGTTTGGAGAAGATCCTTCTAAGTTTCTCTCACCCTCCTGCCACACATGGACATCTGTTCTTCGTCTCTTCTCTAACAGTGTGGTTTGGTCCATTTGTCTTTGCTCATTTGACAAAGTCCATTTAGGGTATCCACAGGTCTAAAGAGCTTTCTTAGAGTGCTGATGTCCCCTCAGCCGTCATAGGTGCAATCACAGCTTGGTGATGTAGTGTTCTGATGACAGACAGTTTGTGTTCTAGTGGATGATGTGAGTCGAAAAGCCGGTACTGGTCAGTATGTGTGGGTTTCCTGTAAACCTCAGTGTTGAGACTTCCATCCTCTTCAATGTGCACAGCACAGCCCATAAAAGGCTACTGTGGTCTTTTGCATCCTCTCTTGTGAACTTGATGTTGCTGCCTTCCGTGAAAGCCTTCACTTCTTGAGTTTTGATCTTTGATTAGTGGCTTGGTGCTGTTCCTTTGTATGAGCTCAGTGCTTTGCGTTCCACTTCCTCCATATAAAGGTTAGCCACAATGGGGGACACTGGAGATCCCATGGCACAGTTGTGCTTCTGTCTGTAGAAGTAGTCATTATACTTGAAGTAAGTAGTGGAGAGGCAAAGGTTCAACAGGACACAGATCTGATCAGGAGTGAAGCTGGTTCTGTTGTTCAGTTAGTCATCTTCTGTAGCCGTTTCCTGACAGTGTCCACTGCTGCTGAAACTGGTATGCAGATTAAAAAGTGAGGTCACACCAAAGGACACAATGGTTTCACTTGGTAACAGTTTCAGATGTTGGATCTTCTTCACAAAGTATGTGGAGTTCTGTATATGATGCAGTGTTTCCTACCAGGGGGGTTGATAATAGATCAGAGTGGGACTCCCTTCTTGTGTATCTTGGGAAGTCAGTAGATGAATGGTGTGGCGTCCCCAGGGTAAAGTCTATGGTAGAAAGAGCGGTTAATAATTTTGTCTTTTTCCCGGTCTTGTATGTCTTGAATGTAATCTGTGACTTTCTTCTCAGAGTTGTTTGTGGGGTCCCTCTTCGGTGCTCGTAGATGATGCAATCACTCAGCAGTGTTGCTATTTTTCTGTGGTAGTCGGCTGTGTTCAGAATCACTATCTTCCCTCGTCTGCTAGCAAAATGTTGACGTTTTGAGCGTGCCTGAGGCAACTGTAGAGAGAAACGACTCCCTTTTAACTGGAAGAAACCTCTGACAGAACCAGGAAGATCCGCCATCCGCCTCCACCAGCTGGGGTTTGAGAAGACAGGAAAGAGGGGACAACAAACACCATAACACCATTCAAAGGATAGTTGCTGAGACAGGGAAACACACGTTAATAACCACAATAATGTCACATTTACATACGTACATATCATTTGAGAAATTAAACAGGGGGAAAAAAGAGGAAATTGAGGAAAGATGTGACATAAGAGGCCTTCCAGCAGACTGGGCCTATAGCAGAATTTTGGATTTCGTACCAGCTGGAGGCTTTTCAGAGAATACGTGGGACAGCCCAATAATAAGGAATTACAGTAGTCCAATCTTGAAGTAACAAATGCATGAACTAGTTTCTCTGCATCACCCTGAGACAGGATGTTCCTGATTTTAACAATATTACGAAGGTGAAAGAAGGAAGTCCTAGAAACCAGTTTTATATGTGCGTCAAATGATAAATTCTGGTCAAAAATAACTCCAAGGTTCCTCACTGTAGAACTAGAAGCCAAGGAAATACCCTCTAGAGTAACTATATAGCAAGACAGTTTAGAAGAAACCAGAAAAATCGGTCCAAGCACAGAACCCTGAGGAACTCCATGACTTACTCTGGTGTGTGAGGAAGATTCTTCATTTACAAGAACAAACTGGAATCTATCAGATAAATATGACTTAAACCAGCCTAATGCAGTTCCTTTAATCCCAATAACATGTTCAAGTCTCTGTAACAGAATGCTGTGATCGATCGTATCAAATGCAGCACTGAGATCCAACAGGACAAGCACAGAAACAAGTCCGCTATCAGAGGCTAAGAGGAGATCATTGGTAACTTTCACCAGTGCTGTTTCTGTGCTATGATGCACTCTGAATCCTGACTGAAACTCTTCAAACAGATTATTTCTATGGAAATGATCACAAAGTTGAGCTGCAACTATTTTTTCAAGAACTTTAGACAAAAAAGGGAGATTGGATATAGGTCGATAATTAGCCAACACTTCTGAATCAAGAGTAGGTTTTTTAAGTAAAGGTTTAATTACAGCAACCTTAAAAGTCTGAGGTACATATCCTATCAACAAAGACCAATTGATCAGATCCAATATGGAAGTGTCAATTAAGGGGAAAACCTCCTTGAACAGTCTGGTTGGGATTGGGTCTAACATACAAGTTGATGGTTTAGAAGAGACTATTGCTGTTGTTAGCTCAGAAAGATCAACTGGGCAGAAGCTGTCTAAATACAATTCAGGTTCTAAAGATACTTCTAAAGCTGCTCTACTTGATGATACATCAGTGATAATAGTGGGAAGGATTCCATCAATCTTCTCTCTGATAGAAACAATTTTATTGATGAAGAATCTCATGAAATCATCACTGCTGAGAGTTAAAGGAATACATGGCTCAACAGAGCTCGGACTCTTTGTCAGCCTGGCAACAGCGCTGAAAAGAAACCTGGGATTGTTCTTATTCTCTTCTATCAATGATGAATGATAAGCAGTTCTAGCTTTACGAAGGGCTTTCTTACACGTTATTAAACTATCTTTCCAGACTAATTGAGACTCTTCTAAATTGGAGGAACGCCACTGTCTCTCCAGCTTTCTTGCAGTCTGCTTTAAAGCAGACCCGGCTGCTCAGGTTCTGCTAAGGACAGCTCACTGGGTTAGCTAAGCTAGGTGGCTCCGCACTGGCTAAAGGGGCCTGGCTCACTATCGGGTGGTTTTCAACAGTGCAGAGCCGAGCTTCCACTTCAGATAACCTCGCCTCCAAAACTACAAAAAGACTACATTTGTTACATGTACCATTACCACTGAAGGAGGGAGTAGCTAAACATCTGACACACGGAGCAGGTGAAAGCAGGAGATAGAGGAAGAGAACTGGTAGCCATGCTAAGCTAGAGAACCAGACACACCGCTAAAAAGTGAAAATAAACGCCAAAGATCTGTAGGAGTGAGCGTTAGAATAGAACAAGTATGAGATAGAGTTAACTATGCAAAACTGTGTAACTTATAACAAGAAATTAAGTGATTTATAATAGTCCAAGAGGAGCAAGAATCTCCACAGAACACAAACAAGGTAACGGGAAGTGATGCAATACGTCTTCCTGCAAAGCGTCAGAGCATAACATTGTTCACATAAAAGTCTTCTAAGTATAATTTTGTAAAGACTAGATCTTTAACCAGAGGTGATTTACTTTTATAGTCAACTACTCAGCAGATTTTTATTGACCAAATATTGAAAAGTTAGTGTCTTTGGGAATTCTTTGTTTACTGTCATGTGACATGTGTGTTATCTGTTCCCCAGACGAGTCTGTCTACTCTAGTCTGTCAGTAGTCTTTCCACAGCAGTAACAAGAACTATTTCTGCAAAATTTGCAACAACAACATTTGAGATATTTTATGTTGAAATTTGGTTCAAATAGAGAGATATAGAGCAGAGCAAGCCTCAGATACTCTAACCGTCTATTATTCACAGGTGTGGTTGAATACAGAAGTCTTATGAGGAACAATGGGAAAGAGTAAGGTGCCAGATCTGTACAGAGCCCCCTTTCCGTTGTACACCATTAAAGTGGATCCTTCTACAGGGGTGATAATCACAGCAGGCGGAGGCGGTGCCTCAAAGACAGGAATAAGGAATGCTGTGGTAAGTACTGAAGATCAAGTCCCATGGCATGTTTTTCCAGGTTGTTTTGGTTTATCTGCCATGTTAAAATTAGGCATTATCACCTTAAACATAAACCAAAGCTCAGAAAAGAGGTCTATATCTATATATATATATATGTTTCAGCATTTTTATTCAGTAGGAACACATTTTAAAGTGAGAGGTAGGATTTCCTTTTATGGTATATTTCTTTGTGCTTTGATTTATTTATTTATTTATTTTTTTCACAAAAGCAATGGAAAAGTGGAAGTTATTGCACCGTGAAGAACAAGTGATCTGCTGGTACTTTTCTAAAAAAATGTGTTTGCTTTGGAGCTGTCTTCAGGAAAATATTTTTGGCTATGAGGGCAAGTTGACCCTTTAAGCTTCCTGAAAGACCCAGCAGTCTTAAATCTGTGGATGCGGTTTGTTTTTACTGTCCAGTTGGGAAAAGGTTTGGATTTGTTTGCTACACTTCACGGACACAGTTTGCAGTTACTCCAAAATGCCTGCAACACATTGGAACTTCAGAAAACACTTGCACATAAACAAAATAGTAGAAATAGAAGGAAACAGCTTTACTAATTTGTCAAGATGATCCATATTTGTTTAAATTATGTTTGAAATTGAATTTTTTCTTTCTTTTTGCTGTCCCAAAATGACTCCATGATAGGGTTAGGGTAATAAGGCCTCTCTGTTAGGATACATTGTTGCAAGAGTTATTATTGTCACTAAAGATAATTCTTCAAAGCTCTGGCTGTATGTTTGGGCCTTTTGTCTTGCGGCTGAAATTAATTTCATAGTATTCTATTATCCATTCAAAGCTATATTTACAAAATCTTTGTTACATGGTTGAATTGAGGGTTAATGGCTGGTATTGTAAGAATGTAAATCAGTTTCAACAGCAGCAGACTTAAAGCTATGTGTTTCAGCACTTCCTGGATCTGCAGCTGGATGGAGAACACCGCTACAGCACCAGTCTCCTTCACTCTCATGATACAGATACGCGTGCTACTATGAACATGGCTGTGGGTAATGGTGTGATTGCTGCAGGACAGGACGGGACCTGCTGCCTCATGACTTTTAAGCTCTGCAAAAAGAAAGGAGGAAAGGTTGCTCATAAAGATGGTGAGGCTAATTGCTACAATCTGAATCTTATTTGATATTACGTCTTGCCTTAGAAATAATTTCAAAAACCTTCAGATTAATTCAGATCAGTTTATTTCTATAGGACCACTTCACAACATTAGTCATGTCAAGGCAATATGCAAAGAAAGAGTCAGCTTTAATCATACAGTTTTAAGTATGAAAAGTTGCAGAGCTAAGGAAAGCAACCGATCACATTGACTCTTTAGTTTGATTCCTTAGCATGCATGTTGTAATGAGTGACAACGGAGAGAAGGAGGTCCCTTCACTCCTCCTCAGGAAGAGAGGCCACACGCCTCAACTGTTTGGGGGGATGATAGAAGAGGATCAAGACACAAACATAAAATTAAGATACAGAACTATTTAGCATACAAAGTGAAGTCGCATCATGCAGGAAACCCCGTTGGATTGTAAAAACAAATGGTTTGAAAAAGAAATAGCCCACAGGGTGTAAGTACAGATTACTGGCATTGTGGTTAGCTTGTGTTTTGTATTTGTCTATAGATCCACACTGCTGTGTGGATGTCATTGTTTCCCCTTTATTTGAGAAGAAAGAACGTAAAACTCAGTTTGTCAAAATGACTTGTTTGTGTGTACTAGGCCTTAGAAACCTTTGAAACAGTAAGTAAGCTGTAGTCTGAGAACAAAGTGCTCTGTTGGGAAAATGAAACTATGAGATCTTTATTATACAGTGGAGATTGATTTATAAAGGGCCCAATGCTTATTTATATGGGTTTTCTGGTTTATTTGCAGTGTTACGATATGTTATCACTATAAACCTCTCCCAAAGAATGAAAAAAAGAAGTATATTAATTATTTTTTATTCCCCAATTTAATTAATTTGTTACCTAGTTGTCACATAGATACATATTTGACCCCATGTTTCTAGGAGTTACCATCATGAGCAGAGTGAGCAGTCTGCAAGCTCTGCATGTCCTGCGTTTTTTAATTTAGAAATATTTCAAAGCCATCTTATGTGAGGGACTGAAGTTGTGTTGGGTTGTTAACAACCACAGGGAATGCTCCAAGCAGCAGAATCTCAATGATGGTTTCAAATATGTGGGTGGGTGACTGTCTGTCTGTATTCTTTCCACACTTAAAGCCAGTATAGACGCTTATAGATAACAATATCCATTCTGTTTGAAAGTTTCCACAATACCCATTACTTTTGGTCTTTCTCAAGTAAAGATGGGTTTCATGTATGCCACAGAGACCATTATGCAGCAAGGTAATGCCAGGCGACGAGCTGGGAAAGGAGACAAAGATAAACTGGATGGGACTGCTGCATCTGGAGATATGTCGGATACCAAGGAGGAGACGACTCACATCAAAGTGACTGGTTTGGCTGAACTGCAGTCGGACCTTAACCCACAGGACCCACTGCAGAAAGTTGTCAGATTCAGTCCTGACATGAATCTTTTGCTGACAGGAGGCACTGACGGACACATCAGAGTCTGGGAGGTAAACGCTGTAGAGTTGTTAATATATCAATATCACCACATGAGTCATGTTTCAGTGTTGTGTCCGACTGAACAAATGTCTTTTTGCACATATACGGGTTACCTGGGAGGGAGGTAAACCCTGTATTTTCCTCCTTCAGTCTTCCCTCGCTCAATTTTCTTACGCAGAATTTTGTTTTCTATTTGATCATTTAAAGTTAATCCTAGAATTGATTTATTTATATATTCATGTCTGTGTTTGTTGGTTTTATTAAGTAATTTGTTTTAGGTCTGGGCTGGATTTAAACTCTATCAAGCTTATTAAAGTGCACTTTACACACCAAATTCACTGAAAAGTTATGGGGATTAAAGTAAATGTAAATGGTTGTGATGTTTATGTTTTGTGGTTCAGCAAATCTGGATATTATATTAGAATACAATTTTATTCTGCAAAATTTGTTTATTTGCACTCAAAACTGTGACAGTGCAGGAGCACCTCATGAACTTTGTGTTTGGTGTGTTAATGGTTTTGACTCGGCTCGTATGTTTCTTTTCTAGTTTCCGTCCCTGAGGAAGAAGTTTGACTTCAAAGCACATGAAGGGGAGATTGAAGACTTTGATATGAGTCCAATGAACAAGGTAAACCACTGACATCTCTTGATGCTGATGTTTAATGAGGGTTTTAAATGATGAAGGTTAAACTGGTTCATCAGTTCTTGCTAGCATCTTGTGTTCTTATGCAGCACCTTGTGACTGTTGGCCGGGATTTTGCCTGCAATGTATGGAGTGGCAACCAGTTGGCAATGGGTCTCAATTGGCATGAAACCATCCCTCAAATAGCTGAAAAGTCTTATCGATACATGGCTTGCAGGTAAAAAAACCAAAACAACAACCCATAACAAATACTTCTGCACCTCGCTTTCCATTCCAAAAAAAAAAATCAAAAGCTCAGTTTATCCTGACATTGTTGTGTTTTTATATATTTCAGGTTTGGAAGAGTAGAGGACCAAAAAAACATACTGAGGCTTTACACAGTGCAGATCCCTCATAAAAGAGCCAGAAAACCCACTCCTTGCTACCTCACAAAGTGGGATGGCAAGAGCTTGCTGCCCATGCTTACATCTCCCTGTGGCTCTGAGGTTATCTCCTGTCTGGCTGTCAGGTAACTGATTTATTATAAACTAGAATAGAATTTTCAACGTTCGAATTTCATTGGAATTTATTCATAACTGCCGTAAATGTTATTTGTATGTTCTTTTATTTAATGTAGTCTTCCTGATACCTGGTATTGTATGACTGAATTACATGAAGTCATTTCATGAAATGTGGGGCAGGTGATAGCTGGCTGTATTGACCACACTAAGCCACAATAGCGTAATGGAAAAATAACATTCTTACTATTGACAGTGTTACTGTGGATTTGATGAAAACAATAAACTTCAAATTGTATTCCTTATTGTAAAAAACAATAATGGCTTAAAAAGTTCTTCTGAAGAAGAAAGGGGTGTCCTTAAAATTTGAAAGGTCACTTTCAATTCTATTTACTTATCAAGTAGGCCTGAAAAAAGTTTCAAACAGCTGCAGTAATGTTAACTTAGCAACGCAATCAAAAGCTCAGTATTTTTTTTAAATTGTATTTCCTGTATCCAAGAGTTGCTTGTTGACAAATAAGTCACACATGTTTACTTGATTTGATTTTTTGAAAATTTTTATTAGCTTGTTATAATTTTCATCAACACATTTCAGAACAGTGACAGGACCATCTTCACTACCTTTAAAAACACGTTGTAAGCCTTTAGGAAGTTAGGAGACAATCTACTATAGCTGTGAAAGGAAAAAATGTTTTCTCATAATCAGGTATTTTTTTGTTTGTTTGTTTTTGAGTGACAGCTCTTAACTGCTGATATGCAAGATTAGCACCTGGCCTCTCACTATGGAATCATGTTATTGAATGACATGCAGGATGTGATTCGGCATTTTTTTTCTGTGATTAACAAGACCTTCCCTGACCAGGATGTCATCTGGATTATGGCATATGATGCTCCAAAACCAATGAATATTATTTAGCATAAATGGTTCCTTCACAGATTAGCAACGTAAACATGCAATGTACATGAAGACCTCTCCATACCATCAAAGAATGAAGTATGTTCTAGAAAACACTGCACCTAAGTTGGTAATAAGTTGCAGTAGCATTGATAGTTTTATGTGTATTTTTATGATATATACAAAGCTCTTTCTTTTACTTCTTCTTCTCCTTCAAAAGTTTTTTTTCTTTCTTCTGTGCTGGTTTGAAAGTTGTGCTGCTTGAGTGGATTTTCTCTATATTTGACACTCTTTAACATCTGTTTTGATGAGTTGCCGTGACAACTCAAGAGCTGTTTACCAACGAAAGTAGCTCTTTGAGCTTTCCAAATGTTAACTAAAGCCCAAATAAAGACTCCAAATCCCCCATATGTTTTTTAAAGGGATACTCGTGTATTTTTAAACCTAGACCTTATTTCTGGCATGAAATACGTTTATCTACTCACCAAGAACAGTGGCGAAAGTCGGCGTCCTTCAGAAGCTATTTAGATGACTCGTGATTGGCATAGATCCATATAACGGAGTGAACGGGGCTTAGACGATGCAGCCTCTAAATAAGGCATTATCTGTCTTTATTTCACCAATACTTTAAGAAGAATGAATGAATGAACGTGTGCTATAGCTCTGTTAGCTCATAGCTGCTGTTATGTGGCTACTTGCAGCTATAGGAGAGCTAACGGAGGGATTTCTACACAGGCACTCTACTGGGCCCACTTCATCCACACGCCTCGCCGGGAGCAGTTTATTTATTCCTTTCTCTGTGACAGTCGGCTAACTTCACACAGAGTTTA
The DNA here is from genome assembly GCF_036924035.1 of Leuresthes tenuis. Classification (NCBI taxonomy): domain Eukaryota; kingdom Metazoa; phylum Chordata; class Actinopteri; order Atheriniformes; family Atherinopsidae; genus Leuresthes; species Leuresthes tenuis. The sequence continues at coordinate 36,853,454 of NW_027325364.1, forward strand.
CTACTGATAGTTTTGTGCAACATGGCAGGATATTTATCAGATTTTGACAATGTGAACGACGACTTTGAGTGAGATGGACGTTCTTGCCGGAGTGAAGGAGCTGTGCTGCAGCCATGTGTGTCGATGAAGTGGTCCCAGTAGAGGTGTTTGTAGAAATCCCTCCGTTAGCTCTCCTATAGCCGCAAGTAGCCACTGCCTGGATGACAGGCAGGAGCTAGATGAACAAACAGGTGGATGAGGGACAGACCAGCTCTGTGTTATTCTGGTAGCGTTGTATATATTACCAGGTGTCCCTGTACTCACAGACCTTCACGTTATCAACTCAGTTGTTGCCAGGCTACAAACATCCCAACACATTCATGGCGATTTTGAAAGAGTTTATCCAAGTTCCAACCTTTCAACAGTTTGTCAACTGCTCCACCAGAGAAATTAAAAAGTTGTCTTTATTCTATGCAAATGTAGAAGATGAATACAGGTCCTCTGTCCTGACTCCATTAGGAAAATGAGAGCACTGTCTGGTTCTCCTCACATCCAACTATACACCCATTGTTAAATGACTACCTGTTACAGTACAGACTTTGGAAAAAAATGGTCTCAAGAGGCTGAAAATGAACTGCAAGGATTCTTTTGAGTCCATGGACTGCATTCTGTAAGCCTCATGGAGATTATATCAGTGCCATGACTGTGTGTGACAGAAAACAATAACTTCTGTGTGGAGAGTATTATTCCCAGAAAAGTGGTGAGGTACTTCCCTAATAACAAACCTTGGATCACTAGTGACTTGAAAAAGCCTGAACAAGCTGAAGATGTATTTCAATAGATTCAGCTCAGATCAGCGCTCAGCATGCTCTCCCCTGCCTCCAGCAACACAGACCTCACACCCTACCTGTACCCACAACCTACTTGTCACACCTCTATAGTCTCATTTACATCTCTCCCACATCAGGATACAATGAGACCTCCGCTGCCTCACCCTCCAGTCTGTGTGTCTCCAGAAATCAGGTGAAAAGGCTGCTGGAGAGACTGAACCTACATGGTGTCAGCCCCTGGGTCCTGAAGGCTTGTGCAGAACAGCTGTTGGATTCAACGGCACCTTTTCACCTTAGTCTGACCCAAGAGAAAATTGCAGTGCTATGAAAACCTGGTTGCCTTGTTCCAGTACCAAAAGAAATCTCATACATCTACCCTAAATGACCACAGAGCAGTTGCCTTAACACCCCACATCATGAAAGTCCTGGAGAGACTATTATTTGCTCACCGAAGAAGGCAAGTGAACACTTTTCTGGACCAACTACAGTTTGCTTATCATCTTGGGGTTGGTGTTGAAGATGCTGTCCTCTACCTGCTTCAGTAAGCCCACTCTGATCTAGAAAAATGATGATCCATGATCTCATGACGGATCGTGTTCTTTCAATTTTTTTCCAGTACTTTTATTACAAATCAGCCTGCAGTATTATGAAATATGCTCCAGAAAATACAATTTTATGCCTCTACAACCACCTGGATTATTGAATACTAGACAAACACACCACAGCATGTGAGACTGAAGGTTTGTATTTGTGGGAAGGTGGTCAGCAGCACAGGAGCACAATAAGGGACTGTTCACTCTGTGCAGCTCAGACTTCCAGTACAACTCAGAGTACTGTATTCTCCGAAAATACTTAGACGAGTTTGCAGTTGTTGGTTGTATCAGTGATGGGGACAGGAGGCTAAATTCAGGGAACTGGTCAATCACTTTGTGGCATGTTGTGTGAATAATCACCCCATCTTGAACACGAATAAAAGAGATGATTGCCTTAAAACTGTCTCCATCCTGGGCAAAGAAGATTCAAGGAGTTTTATTTGTCATTTCAGCACATGTCAACATGAGATGGAATGAACAGGGGACTCATTTGGCTTAGAATGCAGCCATTTTATCTGCAGACCTGAAGACGGGTGCTGTTCGACCCTCAAGTGCCAGATTGAGTTCATTGAGCAGTTTGAATATGTCCCACAAGTTTTGCGACCTATTCTGTCCCACTGAAATGTGCTGCCATTGGTGAATCTTTTTCTAAAAGAAATCTCTGCAGTGGGTCTCATAACTCTGGCCAGCAATCTTCCTTTTGAGAGCCATCTCACTTCTGTGTATAGGTTCACTTTTCCTTATATGTAATTATTCATAGACTTGAATAGTTCTGCAGCTTTGGTGTTTGTTGACAACAATAATGCACATCATATATCCTCACGTGTATCCTAAAAAATAGTTGGCAACAAAATAGTTGGCAACATTGGTAGACTCGTCCACCTGGATTGCATACCAGAGTGGCTCAGTAATACTCTAACAATTGTGCCTTTATGTCCTCTGTTATTTCATCAGTTCAAAAAAGATTCCAAAAGATGAATCTATACTACTACTTTTTTTTTTCTTCACTGCAGCTTCTCCTAAAAGTTCACAGCAAATATATTTGCAATGGGCAGGATCAGCTCTTCACCAATAATGGAGAGCTTCGAAGTTTTAGCAATGCGGATGGCCTCTAAGAATGACTCTCAATGCAGACACATTCAATGAAGTGGTGGCCCTCAATAATTGCTTCTGTTCTTCATGTTTTTTTCTTTAAAAAAACCCTGCAAAGGTTAGTCTTTAAATGTAGTGTGTCTGCTCTCTATGTGGCAAGTTGGTCGCCACATATACAGAGCAGGCTTGGAGAATGTGAATAACCTGTTGTGATGAACCCTTATTTTGAGTAAGACTCTTGGTATTTTCTTTTAAATGCAGCTTTCTTTTTGTGGGCAGTCTTGGGATCTTCTGCTATCTCATTATTACCATCCTTTCAAAGAAACTCTCCAGCGATGTTTGTTTTTTACTCACTTTTGCTAGGTTGGGCTTGGTGCATAAGAAAAAACACAAATGCATCAAGTGCGGTGTAAAAAGCATGGACAGAAGTGGTCCTTTTACAGAAATAAAAATGCTCCTCAGAGTCATTTAATTCAAATAGAAATAATTTTTAAAGAAAAGTTTTTGAATTTCTTTCTTTCTTTTGGTCCAGTACTGGTCGGTGGTCCAGGGGTTTGGGACCGCTGCTTTAGTGTCTAAACCAAAATGTTGCATATTTTCTGCAGGTCTGTGGTGGAGCCTGCAGTCTGCTTTGCATCTGTTGGGCCAGCAACATGAAAGCATGTGACTCGTAGAAACTTAACAAACTAATTCAGAAGGCTGGCTCTATGCTGGAGACCTGATGCTGCAAAAGTTAATCAACTTTAAAAACAACACTGCACAGATCTTTCCTACCGCTGCCCTCTCCATCACATAGTAAACTCACCTGGTCCCGTGTGCAGTGATCTACAGGCTACCCAAATATGATAAGGACTTCTTAAATGACTTTTCTGATCTCTTTACTGGAGTGATCACTAAATATGATCAGATCTTAATTGTTGGGGACTTTAATATCCATGTGTGCTGTCGTGATAAGCCACTGGCTTCTTAAATAAATTGTTATTCTTCTTAATATTAAATACTTCTTAAATCTTATTGATTCTTTTAGTCTTGTGCAGTCTGTGGCTGAACACCTGAACATGGACACAGTTCACGCATTTATGATGCAGTGTTCTCTGAGCACATGTTTTTAATAATAACTTCCTCAATTTTTTTTATTCTGAAGAGTTGACGTCACAGTTTCTATCAACCTGTGTCTTATCTTGTGACATGGTGGCTCCTTTAAAAACCAAGCGTCCCAAAGTGACACGTCAGCCCTGGCTGAATGACGTCACCCGTTCTGTCAGACGTCCCTGCAGGAGAGCTGAGCACAGCTTTAGGTGTCCTGTGACATGTTGAAAGACAGTTGGTGTCATTATCAGATTACTAAAGCTGAAAAGCATAAATATTTTTCCAGCCTCACCTGAAATCTGTGAGAATTTTCTCCATTTCGTTGTTGACGAAGTTTTCTTAACTAGATCCCTAATTTTCGCTCCATATGACCCGTCCATTTCAGTTTTTTGCTCTGCTGCCTTTAACCATTTTGAGCCCGTGTCTCTCACGGTTTTGAAGGACTTTATCAATCAGTTGAAACCTTTTGGTTCCCCCAGTGATCCTATGCCCCCTTGTGTTTCCTCCCTTCTGTCCTGGCTATTGTTAATAGTAGTGTTGCCACAGATGTGGTCCCTAGGGTTTTTAAGCAAGACTTTTTTTAAGACTTTTTTTTGTTGTTTTTTTTGTTTTTTTCCCCACAGTAAAATACATTTTCTAGACAGAAATGGTATTCCTGAGGTGTTTCAGTCTGGTTTTAAAAACACATCATTGCACAGAATCTGCTATTTTAAGGGTCTTTAATGCCATTTTTAGCTACTGATGCTGGTAATTATGTTGTCCATGTGCTTTTAGACCTGACTGCTGCCTTTGACACAGTGGATCATGGCATTCTAATTTCTCATCTTGAGCTCTGTGTCGATATTAAATGTGCAGCCTTGGAGTGGTTTTGGTCTTTCTGGCTGACAGAAGTTTTTGTGTGAGCATAAATTATTTTGTGTCGTCTCCAGTGTCTCTTGGCTGTGGGGTGCCTCAGGGACTCTTGGACCCTTCCTTTTTTCACTGTACTTGCTGCCCTTGGGTTCCAATTTGAAAGAAAAATTTCATTTAATTTAATTTCATTGTTATGCTGACGATTGTTAAATTTACACTCATCTGAGAAAATATGATGTTGGAATGCTTCAATGACATCAAAGCTTGGATTTGACCTGGTTTTAATGATAAAAAGACTGAGGTCCTATTATTCCGCCCAAGTGGTTCTTGTGACACCCATCATGTGGACCATGGCGCTTTGACTCCATATTTGAAACCCACTGCCACCACCCTGGGGATGAAAATAGACCTTAAGTTTGACCCACAGATCAGCTCTGTAATTTAAAAAAAAAAAAACAAAAAAAAAAAACAACAGCTTTTTCCAATAGCAACAAATTTCCAAAAAAAAAAGTCAATTTTGTCCAGGCAGGACTTTGAAAAGATAATACACGCCTTCAGTACCACTCGTCTTTATTATTGTATTGCGCTGTGTTTCGGGGTCAGCCAGGCTTCCCTCGCTCACCTTCATCTTGTCCAAAATGCAGCTGCTCGTCTTTTAACCCAATCTCACAGGCAAGAACATATCACTCCTGTTATGGCTGCCCCTCATTGGCTCCTTGTGTGCTACAGAATTGATTTTAAAATTCTTAAATTTGTTTTTAAATGTCTTAATGGTCTTGCTCCACCCTATCTCTCAGACTTGCGTCACTCGTACTCTCCTTCAGTCTCAGGTCAGGTGATCAGCTGCTCTGCTGCTCTTGGCTGTTCCAAAGACGAAGCTGAAACTCAGAGGGGCTCGGGCGTTTGCAGTTACGACCCCAAAATTGTGGAATGGATTGCCTCTGCATGTTTGGCAGGCTCCTTCACTGTCTTCTTTTAAATCCTATTTAAAGACTCCTCTTCTCCCTGGCGTTCAACACAGAGCTGTTGTTTTTTTTTTTTCTACCAGTGTTTTGTGTCCCTTTAACTGATATATTATTTTTTCTCTTAATGTACAGCACTGTGGTCAACCATTACTGTTTTTAAATGTGCTTTATGAATAAATCTGGATTAGTTTAGACAGAACAGTGATATTGGAGCTGTTGTGATGATTTTGTGAGCTGATCTTCGACTTAGTATTACCAGTTGTGCAACATCCATCCATCCATTTTCTATACCGTCTAATCCGTCAGTCGGGTCGCGGGGGGGCTGGAGCCTATGCCATCGGGCGAGAGGCAGGGTACACCCTGGACAGGTCGCCAGTCCATCTCAGGGCCACATAGAGACGAACAACCACACACGTTCACACTCACTCCTAAGGACAATTTAGAGTCACCGATTAACCTAACATGCATGTTTTTGGATGGTGGGATTAAGCCCGAGTACCCGGAGAGAACCCACGTATACACGGGGAGAACATGCAAACTCCACACAGAAAAGCCCCAGGTGGGGATCGAATCTGGAACCCACTCGCTGTGAGGCGGCGGTGCTAACCAGTTGTTTTTCCACTTTATGCAGGATTTTGTTGTATGTTTGATCAACATGTGAAAACAGGTGTGGATTAAATGTTTGATTATGATGCATTGGTAATAAAATCTTCAATCTATCATTTCATCTCACTAGACAAGTAAAAAAACAACGCTCTTTGTGTAAGGATGGTTCATCTGCTCTCATTGGATTTGTGCATAATTGATTTTTTTTTTTTTCTGGAAAAGCCATTAAGACTCTTTAGGATAGAGCTATGTTATGTCTTGCTGGTATTAAATTTAACTTCTCTTTAACAGTGACTCTGGGACGTTTCTTGGCCTTGGGACTGTGACTGGATCAGTAGCAATCTATATTGCTTTCTCCCTACAGGTACTAAAAGCATCATACTAATTGGTATATAAATCAACCTGGAAACTTGTGTAAGCAGATTTGCTGCTAATATTTGTGTGCAGAAGCTGTATTATGTTCAGGAGTCCCATGGAATTGTTGTGACAGATCTGGCCTTCCTGCCTGACTCCCTGAAAGGCAAAAATGTCAAAGGGAATAACGAAACTGCAATGTTGAGTGTAGCTGTGGACAGTCGATGTCAAGTGCACAGTATTACCAGCCGAAGTAAGTAGGGCGTCATCTTTCAGTTTTCTGTCAATGATTATATTTCAGAACATCAGACTGACTTGTCGTTTGTGTTTACTGTAGGATACTTCCCTTTGTGGCTGGTGCTGTTCTTCTGTGGCCTTATGGTGGTGGGAGTGGTCCTCCTTCTGCAGTCCCTCTTTCCAGGATTTATATAAATAAGGCATATTGTCCCTGGTCAAGTTGATGGAGCTTAGGCACATCTTCATGTTTGTCAGCATCTATAGTGCTCAGTCCCCACTGCTGCATGACAACAAGACCCAGTGAACCAAACCAGGAGGCTGTGGGATTTTATTTGCTAATTATTCTTAATCTGTTTTGGTTAATAACTGATTAAGGGAAGGGTTCTGGGTTTTATTTTGGGGGATTTGTAAATGATGGAATGATTTTTTTTTTTTTTTTAACGCATACACTGATTTTGAATAACTGCTTTATTGTGTTTAAAGTTTACTTTTGAGGGGAAATCAGACATCCAGTGACATTTGTCATTGGATGTCTGATTTCATAGAGTAATTGCTTTAAATTTGCTTTAACAGAATTCTCCGTTCATGGAGGATTTAATGACTTAAAAAAAACTGTACTAGCTCAAGCAATGAATTTGTGTACAAAAATGTGATTATAGATTCTAAAATGATACCACATTACTGTACCTTTGTTGAAAGGATAGAGGAAATTAAACCTTGGATAGGTAGACGAGCAGTTTTGGTGTCCTAATATCTCAAAGGTCTCTTGTAATACCATTTCTTAAACCTGCAATAATTATTTTTTCTCTTTTTACCATTAGAAAGCAGTGAAAGATGTTCTGGACACAGTATTGCCAAGTTACATTTGAGAGGTGTTTATGTTGTCCACCTGATATGGAACTCAAAAGTGTTCATGATAAAAGACTTCATAAATGGACAATTACGTGGAAATGTACTGAAATGTAATTAATAGGAGATAGTGGGGAAAAGTATCAAAGTTGTCTAAAGTCTGCTTTTATTTCACAATATCACATAAGAATACTGCAAGTTAAAGCGTCCTGTAATTCAGGTCAATTTGTTTATATAGCCTATGTTAACATGTGTCATCTCAAGGCATTTTAAACTCAAACAGATTGATCTGGGTCAGGGGATGTCAGGGGATAAGCAGTAAAATGTATTTTCATCAAACCCATGACAAATTCTGAGAATAAATTGCCTGTTTAAAAAAACAAATTTAGCAGTTTGTTTTGTTTTGCAAATAATATATTTATGTTCTCAAAGATATATATTTTTTTACACATCTCTTTATTATTTTTTTCGTTCACATACAACAGAGAGAATCTAACCTTCTCAAGTTTGATATGAGTGAGGACCTCTCTAAGCCAGCTATTGTGTGAAGGTGAAAGAACTTCCATTTAAACAAAATAAGGCACCTGGCCAATAGAATGGTAAAGGCCAGTACCCAGCGTTTCGATGCAGGGAGATTAGGTGTCCTAAGTGGAGGAGAACCAAATAGGGCCGTTCAGGGTTAAGATCCACTTCAAGCTCTGTTGCAAGTGTATCAAAAATTTGGCACCAGAAGCTGGTGAGGTTCAAACAGGACCAAAACATATGTGTGGTTAGCAGGCGACTGCTTACATCTATTACAACTGTCACTGGTCCCTGGGTATATCTTCGCCAGTCGGACATTTGTGTAGTGCACTCTGAAAAGAACTTTGCATTGTAATAAGCTGTGCCTCGCACACATAGAGGATTTTTTGAACTAGCATAAGGATTTGGTCCCATTGATCGCCTGAGACTGGAGCTTCTATCTCCTGCTCCCAGGTCTGCTTCAGGCGAGTTGTTTGGTCAGGGTTAAGGGAGTCGATGGAATTATAAATCACAGAGATTGAGCACTTCTGAACAGGATCGAGGGTGAATAAGGAGTCAATCAGAGATCCGGGCGGATGGTTGGGGAAGTGTGGGTAAGCAGTTTGGGCAAAGTGCCTGACTTGAAGGAAACGAAGAAAGTGAGACTGAGGTTATTCAAACTGGCTGCAAGCTCTGTAAAATCAGTAAATAAATTTTCTTTGTAAAGGTCTTTGACATGTAATAAACCTTTGTTTCTCCAGATAGTAAAGGTAGGGTCAGATAAGGAGGGTAGGAATAGATGATTTTTAACAACCGGGGCCAGAGTTGAAGGTTCATTCAAGCCATAGTGTTTACGAAATTGATTCCAGATCTTCAGCGAGTTAGTAACAACAAGGATTCTTGAGGGGGAGCCACGCGGTAAGAAGGGACAGTAAGGAAAACTTTGAGGACCATAGCTCTATCAGAGCCCATGATGGGCCTACGTCGGTTCCTCTGTCAAGACTGTGACTGATTTTGTTAATATTGCATGCCCAGTAATGTTGGATAGGATTGGGTAGTGCAAGACCGCCCTGCTTTTTGGAGAGTTGTAGAACAGCTTTTCTAATACGGGGCGGCTTATTCAACCACACAAATGACGAAATTGTCTGGTCTAGCTGTTGAAAGAAGGACCGTCTAATAAAAACCGGAAAGTGTTGGAACAAATAGAGAAACTTGGGGAGAATCACCATCTTAACCAGGTTAACTCTGCCAGTTAGGGAGAGAGGGAGGGAGGACCAGCGAGTCAGATCTAGCTTGCACTTACTTTTTATTAAAAAGGTCCTTGAAAGAAGCAGTCACAAATATGCCGAGATATCAAAACCCCTCTAAAACAACTCGAAATGGGAAAGAGGATGGCAGCATCTTCTTAGACAGTTAATTTATGGGAAGAAGTTCACTTTTATTAAAATTTAACTTGTAACCAGAGTATCTGCCGACTTGGGTTAAAATGTCTGAGATAACAGGGATGGACTAGGCTGGTTTAGACACATATAATAGCAAATCGTCGGCGTAAAGGGACAGCTTGTGGGTGACATAATTTCTGGTGATACCCTAAACTCTCCCTTCCCCCCAGAGCCAGATGGCCAATGGCTCGATAGCTAGAGCAAATAGGAGGGGGGAAAGGGGGCATCCCTGTCTGGTCCCCCGACAGAGGGCAAAAGGGGGCGACCTCAAACCATTTGTAAGGATATGTGCAGTTGGAGAGTCATAAAGCAGTCTAAGCCATGCAATAAAGTCAGAGCCAAAACCAAATTTAGACAGGACGCAGTACAGATACTTACGCTCAACCCTGTCAAACGCTTTCTCAGCGTCTAAAGATATTACCACCACAGGTGTGACAGGGTTGGGGGAGCCAATAATGTTAAGAAGTCTCCTGGTGTTGGATGATGGGTTCCTTCCGGCCATGATCCCAGTCTGGTCTATGGAAATTAAGGTAGGTAGGGCTTGCTGCAGACGAGTGGCTAGAACCTTGGCAAGAATCTTTTGGTCCACATTTAAAAGTGAGATGGGCCTATAGTTACTGCATTCAAGGGGGTCCTTGTCTTTTTTTAATAAAAGAGATGTTGGCTACTGATAGGGTTGGAGGCAATCTGCCATTATTAAAGGATTCATTGTAGACATTAACCAAATGTGGGATTATTAGAATTGAATATGCCTAATAAAATTCTACTACAAACCCATCTGGACCAAGGGATTTGCCGTTCTGTAGCTGCCCAATCGACTCCTGTACTTCCGCCGCTGCAACCGGAGCGCCTAATTTGTTAGCCAGATTGCCATCAACTTTGGGATATGAAAGCACCTCCAGGGGATTGTGGTTCTTCCAGATCTCAGGTGAGTACTCTGAGGTGTACAGGTCAGAATGGAAAACAAAACAAAACAAACAAACAACAAAAAAAACATTCAAAACCTCTGAATAGCTTCCAGTTTCTTCATACTCACCAGGGTTGGTGATTACAGATAGTACATAATAATGAGGGTCCCACATTAACAGAAAAGAGTTTATGTGCCTCCCACGTTATTAGGCATAGAGCCAATTTGAACATGAACATTTTGGGAAAAAAAGGTCCTTTATCTGGACTCACACTGTGATTTAACAGACAACCTCATATTAAATGTTTAACTGATATTTCCCCTAAAGGAAAATGAAAAGTATTTTCAGCGACTAACGGCTGTGACATGGCTAGTCAAAACTAAGAGGTAGACTCCATACTCAGCATCAGGTGGACATTTACAAATGTTGAAAGAGTCCCAGTGTTTAGAAAGCATCCTACGGCACTAGAAAGGGATCACAATCATTGTGTGTTGAATGTTATTGTGACACTCTTACCGGCCAAGCGAGTCATTCCGAAGCCCCCGCCAGTACCATTGTTAGCATTAGCCGGGTGGCAACACCCATTCCGACATCCCGCTATTCCGACGTTCAAATGTCCCACCATTCCGACAAGGCTTTCCGTTTAAGGAAATGTGCGTTACTCACCAGGTGAGTCCCTTCTTTCTGTTCATGCAACTTATATGTTTAACACATGTTTACAGATAAGCGTTATTAAAAACACAAAGTCTCGGCAACTGGAGGAGGAGAAGCAGACCGCGGTGGTTTTCAATCACACACTCCAATGCCACTTGTTTCAACTTCCGAAAATTTAATCCAGGAAAAAAAGGCTTACAAACATGGACCGAAACGGCTCCATAACACGCACAAGGATCCAAAAGAAACGAAAGTTAACTAAAAGAAAGCAAATAAACAGCATGAAGTGGTCAAAATCGGTTTTACGCATGCCTATGTGCGTCTGGCACATGCGTCTTCGGGCTCTACCACGTTGGTTTGTGGATGAAAGCTATATGTTCAGCTGTAATGTCATGTAAAAACAATCTCTACATGACATTTACTCCCAGGTGTGACCAGTTAGGTCCTTAAGATATCAACAGGCTGTATAAAGCCTTGCCCAACGGCTGTGTGTTTGTGCCAAATGCGCAAAGCCCATCCGCGCTTCCCAAAGTTGGAGCGAGTACTCATAACTCACGTGAATTACACGAATAAACGTTTTTACTGCATTTTGTTGTGTTTTATACGTTCTATGCTGTCATTTCTCTCTTCTCCTATTGGCAAGGCAAGGCAGAGTGCTCGCAACTGTGTCCTGTGCAGTAGCCGTGATATCTGTAATTGCAATTATTACTTTTGCATATGATGACAGCGTGCAAAAGACGCATGGGCTCTGTGGAGAGCTCCGCTCCAGCTGGCTGCTGTGACTGCTCACTGACACTGTATTTCTGCTTAATCAGTTTCAGTCTCGCCAGAGTTACATTAATATATGTATTTTCATATTTGACATTTCAGGGGATTTTGATAATAGATTATTAAAGTTTGTGTGCGAGGCTGTGGCCTCTGCATGTGCAGAGTTTGTGCGCCAAACTTTAGGGCGTATTTGCGCCGGCTTATCATTAGTGCAAAATGTTTTGGGTAAAAAATAGGCTATTAAAAGGAACTGTCGGAATGGCGGTATGTTAAAAAAAAAAACATACCGCCATTCCGACCATAGGAGGAAAAAAGTGTCGGAATGGCGGGACGTTTGATAAAATATTGGCAGCATGTAACCCATTAGCCGCTAGCGGATTAGCCAGTGAAACGGCCTCAGGGGCCGGAGAAGGACCCCACGAAGGCAGCGGTATCCTCGGCCGATGAGAAACGTTTCTTAGTGCCATCTTTCAGGGTGATCTGAAGCTTCGCTGGGTAAAGCAGAGCCAGAGACCCAGGTTGTACAACTTGGCCATGACATCACGGTAAACCACCCGCTGCTCTAACACGTCGGGGCAGTAATCCTTGTAGATGCGGACAGGCGAGTCACGGTACTTCAGGTCATTCCTCCATTTGCGGGCCTCCCGGACAATTAGCTCCTTGGTCTGGTGCCAGTGAAGGAACACAATCACAGGTCTGGGCCGGTCTCCCTGTTGCGGCTTAGCAGCTAGGGAGCGGTGAGCCCGGTCTAGCTCCGGTGGAGTTTGTAGCGCCTGGTCTCCGAATAGCTTCATCAGGACGTCCGAGAAAAAGGTTGTAGGGCGGGGACCTTCTATGGACTCAGGTAGGCCAACAATCCTGATTTTGTTATGTCGACTTCGTCCCTCCAGATCGATGTTTTTGTTTTTGAGCTGAACCCAAGCCTCTAAAAATAAATGAAAAATTGCTGCCCAAAATAACACGTTGAACACAAAACCTTTTTTTTTTTTTTTTACTTTTTGGAACTTGCAAACAAAGACAACTTGAAAACAGGCCAAAATGACTGTTCAACGCTCTACTCATCAAGGTTGCAGTGCCATGTAAAAGTATCTATCCATCTTTGCTGCTGGTCCAAACTCCAGCCTAGTTCAATTTACCCCACGGCAGTTAGTTCACTTTGGTCCATATCACTTTGGCTTCCTCCCACTGTCCCAAAACATGCATGTTAGGTTAATTGGTGTCTCTAAAATTGTCCTTGTAAGTGTGTGTGGTTGTTTGTCTCGTATGTCTCTGTGTGGCCCTGTGATGGACTGGCGACCTGTCCAGGGTGTACCCCTCCTCTCGCCCGATGACTGCTGGGATACGCTCCAGCCCCCCCGTAACCTGACCGACAGATTAAGCGGGTGGATAGATGGATGGATTTGCATGTTCTGTTGATGTTGACAAATTACCAACAAGCAACAAATACTTTTAGACCTGGGTAAACTGGCATTGATGTAGCACTCATTACATTTGATATGTGAATTTTTTGGCACTGAAAATTGGCACCAATCACTAACCCCATTTGACTCATCTTTTTCCAGTCTGGTATGATGAGTGCTTCCTAGAATGAATGGTCACATGACAAAAGTGCATGGTTGAGTCTGCAGTGCAGCGATCCTCCTGCAGAGCATATCCTTTGTTTTGTTGTAAGTTTTTCCATAGCCATAGTTTATATTCAAGGTAAGTTTCCCAGCCTGGTTTATTTCCTCCTGCTTGGAGAGATTTTGATTTGTTAGTGTTTCATAGAAACCTCCGTTAGTGGAGCGATTTGTGTTTTGTTCTTTAAGATCTTTGTGTTAATTATAGTTAACTATAATTAGTGCCAAACATATATAGTTAACTATAATTAGTGTTAACAGTACCTCTTTTTTTTTTTAAGAGAGCATCTTTTGTTTCAGTCCGCCTCAGTAGGAGAGCGTGAAAGTTAATTGGTTGTCTTTAATAGCCCTTTCTGTTTTCCTCCTAGAGTGGAGAGAGTTTTTGTTTTTTGATCATTTTCATAGCTGCACCCTCCTCAGCCATAGTTATTGAGGAGAGTGCTTCAGAATTTCACAGCCCTTTCTTTTGCTCTGTCTGGAGATCCTTAACCTGCTGTTTATATTAAATAAACATTCTTGACTGTGAACTGACCCTGCTTCTGTGTCCTGTGTCCTGAGGCCGTGATAATGATCTGGGGTTGTTGCACTTGGTCAGGTCTAGGTTCAGCAACGTTATGAGCCCAAAGAATGAGGTCAGCTGACTACCTGAATATACTGAATAACCAGGTTATTCCATCAGTGGATTCTTACCTGATGGTATGGGCATATTCCACATCCAGCTCAAATTGTTAAAGAGTGATTCAGGGAGCATGAGACATAATTTTCACACATTGATTGGTCCCCACAGAGTCCAGACTTTAACCCCATTCAGAATCTTTGGGATGTGCTGGATAAGACTTTATGCAGTGGTCTGACACTCCCATACTACACTACAAGATCTTGGCAAAAAATTAGTGCAACTTTGGATGGAAATGAATGTCATGACATTGCATCTTATTGAAACAATGCCACAGTGAATGTATAATAATAATATAATATAATTATGATAATATAATAATCAGAGCTAAAGGCAGTCCAATGAAATATTAGTGTGACTTTTTTCTTTTTTTTGAGGTGGCAGTTGTACATACATACACTATATTGCCAAAGGTATTCACTAACCCATCCAAATAATTAAATTCAGGTATTCCAATCACTTCCATGGCCATAGGTGTATAAATTCAAGTACTTCTGCATGCAGACTGCTTCTACAAACATTTGTGAAAGAATGGGTAGCTCTCAGGATCTCAGTGAATTCCAGCGTGGTACGGTGACAGGATGCCACTTGTGCAAGGAGTCCAGTCATGAAATTTCCTTGCTACTAAATATTCCACAGTCAACTGTCAGTGATGTTATAAGAAAGTGGAAGCAATTGGGAACGACAGCAACTGGGACAGACAGAGCAGGGTCAGTGGATGCTGAAGCGGAGAGTGCTCTCTGGAGTGACAAATCACTCTTCTCCATCTGGCAATCTGATGGAGGAGTCTGGGTTTGGCGGTTGCCAGGAGAAGGGTACTTGTCTGACTGCATTGTGCTAAGTGTAAAGTTTGGTGAAGGGGGGATTATGGTGTGGGGTTATTTTTCAGGAGCTGGGCTTGGCCCCTTAGTTCCAGTGAAAGGAACTCTGAATGCCTCAGAATACCAAGAGATTTTGGACAATTTCATGCTCCCAACTTTGTGGAAACAGTTTGGGGATGGCCCCTTCCTGTTCCAACATGACTTCTCACCAGTGCACAAAGCAAGGTCCATAAAGACATGGATGAGCCGGTTTGGTGTGGAAGAACCTGACTGGCCTGCACAGAGTCCTGACCTCAACCCAATAGAACACCTTTGGGATGAATTAGAGCGAAGACTGTGAGCCAGGCCTTCTGTCCAACATCAGTGTCTGACCTCACAAGTGAGCTTCTGGAAGAATGGTCAAAAATTCCCATAAACACACTCCTAATCCTTGTGGAAAGCTTGTCCAGAAGAGCTGAAGCTGTTATAGCTGCAAAGGATGGCCTACGTCATATTAAACCCATGGATTATGAAGAGAGGGGCAGATGAGCGAATATTTTTACCGATCTAGTGTGTCAAAATGCTTTTTACTGTTCCTACTAAATGAAAAACAGTTTCATAGCTTGCTTAAAATAATGAGCATTATAATTTGTGTTGCTGAAAGGTTACCAAATCGGGCACGGTAAAAAAAAAAAATAAATAAAGATTTCTAGATTTTAAAAAATTATTTATTTTAAAAATGAAAGTCTATTACCAACAGCTTAGATTAGTACACAGATACTGTTACATCATATGTCAGCTTCTATGAGGACATTTGCATTTCATCACGCACCAGGGTGGGCTATAACAACTACAAACCTTGGTTTACAGCTAGGCTTAAAAGTCTGAAGTGGGAAAAGGACAAAGCTTTGAGGAGTGGCGATGGGCACAGCATCAAGGCACTGAAATATGCATTCAACAGGGCTGTGAGAGAGGTTAAACAACACTACTCCATGAAACTACAAAAGCAGTTCACAGTTAACAATGCTGCCTCTGTCCCAAGGAGGTTCAGGCAATCACCAGTGTTCAGCCTAATGCTTTCAACACTTTACACCTTGCAAAGAGCATAAATTACTCCTACTGTGATTTTGATGAGAGACTGTTTCTGCTCTGAAGCACTATGCTGATCAGCTGTCTACAGTGTTCACCTACATATTTAACACCTCACTGGAGACAAGTTATGTGCCAAGTTATGAGTTATGAAACAAGTTATGACGATGTAGACAACATGGCTCATGTGACTCCTCTCGATGCGGAGGAGCAGAGGCCCTACTCCGAGCCTCTCCCAGATGACCGAGGTTCTCGCTCTATCTCTAAGGGAGAGCCCAGGCACCCTGCGGATGGAGCCCATTTCGGCCGCTTGTATCTGTAATCTTGTTCTTTTGGTCATTACCCACAGCTCGTGACAACATAGTTGAGGATCCAACGGATCCTCCTCTCCAGTAGCGCCGAATAGACCTTACCAGGGAGGCTGAGAAATGTGATCCCCCTGTAGTTGGAACATACCCTCCGGTCCTCCTTTAAATAGGGGGACCACCACCCTGATCTGCCAGTCCAGAGGCACTGTCTCCGATGTCCACATGATGTTGCAGAGGCGTGTCAACCAAGACAGCCCTATGCCATTCCTGTGGTTGTAGGAACTCCGAACGGATCTCATTCACCCCTGGGGCCTTGCCACCGAGGAGCTTTTTGACCACTTAGGCAACCTCAGGCCCAGAAATGGTAGGCCTCATCTCCGAGCTCTCTGCTTCCTCATCTGAAGGATTGAGGAGGTCCTTGAAGTATTCCCCCCACCGACTCACAACATTCATAGTTAAGGTCAGCAGAGCCCCGTGCCCACCATACATGGTGTTGACGATGCAGCATTTCCCCCACCAACTCACCAGTGATCAGTTGACAGCTGCGCCCCTCTCTTCACCCGAGTGTCCAGGACATACGGCCTCAAGTCCGATGATACAACCACAAAGTCGATCATCGAACTGCGGCCAAGGGTGTCCTGGTGTCAAGTGCACATATGGACACCCTTATGCCTGAACATGTTGTTCTTTATGGACAGTCCATGACGAGCACAGAAGTCCAACAACATAACACCACTCTGATTCAGATGGGGGGGGGGGTGTTCCTCCCAATCACACCCCTCCAGGTCTCACTGTCATTGCCCACGTGAGCATTGAAGTCCCCCAGCAGAACGAGGGAGTCTCCTGCAGGAGCACGTTCCAGTGCCTCCTCCAGGGACTCCAAAAGGGTGGGCACTCTAAACTGCTGTTTGGTGCGTAAGCACAAACAACAGTCAGGACCCATCCCCCCACCTGCAGGTGGAGGGAGGCTACCCTCTCGTCCACCGGGGTAAACCTCAATGTACAGGCACACGGCCGGGGGGCAATAAGTATGCCCACACCTGCTCTGCGCCTCTCACCACAGGCAACTCCAGAGTGAAAGAGAGTCCAACCCCTCTCAAGGAGACTGGTTCCAGAGCCCAAGCCGTGCATCGAGGTGAGTCCGACTATATCTAGCAGGAAACACTCAGCCTCACGCACCAGCTCAGGCTCCTCCCCCAACAGAGAGGTGACATTCCACATCCCAAGAGCCAGCTGCAGTAGTCGAGGATCAGACCGCCAAGGTCTCCGCCTTCAGCTGCTATCCAGCTCACATTGCACCTGACCCCCTAGGCTCCTCCCATGGGTGATGAGCCTGTCGGAAATTGAAGAAACCAGAGGACATTTTTCTAACATTTTGGAATATGAAGACATTATCCATTGCAAAATAACGCACAGGCTGCTTTGTTCATCTGTTAAGACAAACAATATTCAACAAATCAATATTAATACAATTTGAATAGCATAATATGAATTCACTAGCTTATAGTTGCATATTTATAAGATGACATGCATAAAACCAACAACATGAAGTGATTGACAGTGTTGAGGAAAAAGGAAACCACCAGATTCTCTTAGGAGGGAAGTGGCTATGTCCAGCCTCAATCTGTCCACTGTCTTCATTGAGGTGTCAACATTTATTGCCTCCCCCTGTAAAATTTTCTCTGCAAACTTCCTAGAAGTTTGATTAGTAGAATCTCATGACGATTGCATGTTCTATGACTTTATCCTTCTAATTATTTACATACAAATCAAACATGAAATGAAGTATTACATATAGTATGTGTAAAAGCTGGTCAAGATTTTCACCATAATTACTATAGTACTGAATTTGAGTTTGACAATAAATTTTACGTAACTGCACTTCATACTCACTTTCAAGGCCAGGACACCACAGGATATGCCATCTTGTTGACGTTCATGAGGTAGAGTGCTGCATTTCCAGCTTGAAACAAGGTAGCCGGTTTTCCTCATGAATGCTCTAAAGTATGTAAATAGTACATGTGTGAAAACTGTTGCACATAAACATTTAGCAGCTCATTGGATAGAACTACTACTACATTTTATAGTCAAATTTACCTTGTTCACTCAAGGCACATGTTTATTTTCCCTTTTGTGTCCCTGAGTTGATCTAACAAAAATGTTCTCTTCTCATGTGGGTACATAACCTTTTATCATTCCCATGGAAACACATACATTAGTCAGAAACACCTGGTAGTAGTGGCGTTAGTGAAACCTACAGTGTAAGGTTTTGTGTAGAACTTATTAATAGTAACAACTGAGAGTATGTATGCATAGCAAAATGACCAATATAGACAGAGCTTAAAGTAGCGAGAGCTGTGCAGTGTTCCTCTTACCACCAACATCCAATGATCTCTCGTTGACAACTCCCATAATCACTTTGTGTGCCACTGAATCAATCTGAAAATAGTTACAAAAAATATTAAATCCTTGTTACTTGAAAAATACATTTTTGCAACATTTATAAAATGCAAAGTCAGTATAATCAGTACATACCATATTTTTCCACATTTTTTCTGACCAATGGCAGTCATCGCATAGGTGTCAATAAGAGTGTCTTTACCAGCATTTGATTGGTTGTATTTTCGCACAAGCACTGTCAAATACGCATTGACACAGAGGCAGTTTCACTGGAATACTATCTACTGGATTGTTGTAATGTTACTGAATTTCCTTGCATGACTTGAGGTAATTGCATTGCAACACAATGTACTGTAACTGTTATCACTGAAATATTAGCCATAAGGGACAGGAAATTGATGATTTCATACAATAATAAAAAAAAGTCATACCTCACTCTTAAGCTCCTTGTTGGGACTAGTATTTTGAATATCCCCAGAAAACAATTTGTATGGGTCCACTGTGGAAAGAAGTGCACGTACATCTTTCCCTGCCCATGTCTCCTGCACATCTGAAAAAAGAAATACAGTACTACATTATATAAAAAAATTTACAGCAATATTATAGTACAAGATTTGTGCTTTTTGAAAAATAAAATCACTATTCAAATAAAAAATTCAACATCGTAATACCTACATTTTTCAACCGAAGTGTGTGCATGTATTGGAGCTGGTGAGATGGCTACTGAGACAGAGCCTGTTGATGTTGGCGCTACCATAGGTGCTGGTGCTGCTGGTACTACCACTGCTGGAGCTGTTGGTGGTGCTGTGGAGGCTGGGGCTGGGGCTGCTGTGGCCACTGATTTGCCGATTTTTCAGAGGGATTTGGGGCAGCTTCACCTTTACGATTTTTGAATGATCAAAATAAACACTTTTAAAAACAGTGCTATCTTCTGCCAGCAGATCAGCGCTTTTCCCCTGTAGTGCCACCACAGTGAAAGGGCCAAGGAAGTTTGCCTTCTGCTAACTTCTTACATTTTGTCTCCACACCTTCTCCCCTATTTTCAAGGCAGGTTTAGGAACACCCTCCTTCATTTGCTCCTTTGTGCACTCCTGCTCCTGCTTGTTGACATTGTCATGAATAATGTCTTTGATTTGGTCAAGGCGCTTTATGTCCTCTGACACAGCTTCCTCAGCCATAACATCCTCAACATTCTTTCAGTCCATGTTTTCAACACTATATCGGCCTAAAATTATACTGAGATATGTTTACCGAAAATGAAGTGTTCAGGCACCTCTGTTGGGTACCAAGTCTCTCGTCCAAACATTAAAATGAATGGGGAGAACTGAATAGTGATTTGCTTCTTGGTCTGCAACTCAAACATGACTGCATCCAAGTATTCATCCCAAGTTTCTGTTTTTTGTCCCACCAGCTTGCAGAGAGCTCTAAAAAAAATGTTTTTGTGCTGATAATAGGCATCTCCTAAAAATATATATTTATGGCCCCACTTGCATTTGCTACTGTAAATTGAAGACCATATGGTACGTATGAAAATAATGTACATTAAGTATGTAACGAATTGATGTTAAATCAACCATTTACCTCACCTTTGTATGGTACCATTCAACCTCTCCACTAATCCATTTGTTTGGGGGTGATATGGTGAGCAAAGACTCCTCTGAATACCCAACCTGGCACATACATTCTTGTTTATCTGTTATTATAAAGAACATATATAGCTCAAAACACAACCTAAATATTTCACCAACCAAGTATTTTCAAACTCACCACATTCACAAACTCTTTTCCTTGATCTGTCAGTATCCTTTTCAGCACCTCAAACTGATGGAAAAATATAACGAGGAGGATAGGCTTTCTGGCCATTTGGTCAGGTAGTCCACAATGAAAAACTGTACCTATCAGGTCCATGCCAAGTAACTCAAATGGATGTGGAACTGAGAAAAGCAGTGGAAAAGAAAAATATGATTTCGTTCTGGATATAATGTTTGTAGTATTCTGTTGTTTAAAGAGTACCCTGCCTCTGGCCCGATGACCGCTGGGATAGGCTCCAGCCCCCCCGCGACAAGACCGATGGATTAAGCAGGTATATCTGCCAAATCTGACCAGTGATGACATGTTTAGCCGCATGTCCTCATTCAATCGCTGGTTGTCTAGATGGTGTCCAGCAAACAACGTGGGCTACATAGATAATTGGCAATCTTTCTGGAGAAAACCTGGTCTGATGAGGAGAGACGGCATCCATCCCACTTTGGAAGGAGCGGCTCTCATTTAAAAAATATGGACGAATTTATTAGTCATCCAAAAACATGACAACCCAGGGTTGAAACCAGGATGCAGAGTTGTAGTCTTACACACTTCTCTGCGGCTTCCCACCTGAGCAAATCATCTTGTGCAAAAAAACAACTGAAAAACTGAACAAAAACATCAAACTATTAAATGTGGTTTGCTGAATATTAGATCTCTCCTTTGGAAGTCTCTGTTAGTGAATGATTTGATCTGTGATCATCATATTGATATATTTTGTCTTACAGAAACCTGGCTGCAGCAGGAGGATCATGTTAGCATTAATGAATCAACTCCCTCTGACTATTTAAATGTTCACGTTCCTCCAACCACAGGCAGAGGAGGAGGAGTGGCAGCTATCTTCAGATCAGGGTTACTAATCAGTCCTAGACCCAAGATTAGTTTTAGCTCTTTTGAATCTCTGATTCTCAGTTTTTCCCAAAGTGGAAATCACAAAAACCTCTTGTGTTTGTTGTTGTGTATCGTCCACCTGGCCCTTATTCTGAGTTTCTCTCTGAATTATCAGAGTTTTTATCCCAGTTAGTGCTGAGTACAGATAAAGTCATTGTAGTGGGTGACTTAAATATTCATGTAGATGTTGAAAATGACAGCCTAGATATTAACTTTAATTCTATATTAGACTCTATTGGATTTTCTCAAAGTGTTCACAGACCTTCTCACTGCCTTAATCATGCCCTTGACCTTGTGCTGACTTATGGCATTGAGAGTGAACAGTTAACAGTGTTCCCTCATAACTCTGTCTCGTCTGACCATTTTTTAATAACTTTTGAATTTACATTACTTGACTATATGGCTTCTGAGAAGAATTCTACATATAGAAGGTGTCTATCAGAGAATGCTGTAACCAGATTTAAAGAGTTGATTTCATCATCCTTTTCTTCACTGCCATGTGCAGATATGACAGAGGACGGCTACCTAAATTTTACTCCAGTAGAACTTGCCTCTCTTGTTGACAGCACTACAGCTTCAATGCGTACAACACTGGACAATGTTGCCCCTCTGAAAAGGAAGGTAATCAGTCAGAAGAGGTTGGCTCCTTGGTATAATTCACAGCTGCGTGCGTTAAAGCAGACTGCAAGAAAGCTGGAGAGACAGTGGCGTTCCTCTAATTTAGAAGAGTCTCAATTAGTCTGGAAAGATAGTTTAATAACGTATAAGAAAGCACTTCGTAAAGCTAGAACTGCTTATTATTCATTATTGATAGAAGAGAATAAGAATAATCCCAGGTTTCTTTTCAGCACTGTTGCCAGGCTGACAAAGAGTCCGAGCTCTGTTGAGCCATGTATTCCTTTAACTCTCAGCAGTGATGATTTCATGAGATTCTTTATCAATAAAATTGTTTCTATCAGAGAGAAGATTAATGGAATCCTTCCCACTATTATCACTGATGTATCATCAAGTGCAGCAGCTTTAGAAGTATCTTTAGAACCTGATTTGTATTTAGACGGCTTCTGCCCAGTTGATCTCTCTGAGCTAACAACAGCAATAGTCTCTTCTAAACCATCAACTTGTATTTTAGACCCAATCCCAACCAGACTGTTCAAGGAGGTTTCCCCCTTAATTGACACTTCCATATTGGATTTGATCAATCGGTCTTTGTTGACAGGATATGTACCTCAGACTTTTAAGGTTGCTGTAATTAAGCCTTTACTTAAAAAACCTACTCTTGATTCAGAAGTGTTGGCTAATTATAAACCTATATCCAATCTCCCTTTTTGTCTAAAGTTCTTGAAAAAATAGTTGCAGTTCAACTTTGTGATCATTTCCATAGAAATAATCTGTTTGAAGAGTTTCAGTCAGGATTCAGAGTGCATCATAGCACAGAAACAGCACTGGTGAAAGTTACCAATGATCTCCTCTTAGCTTCTGATAGCGGACTTGTTTCTGTGCTTGTCCTGTTGGATCTCAGTGCCGCATTTGATACGATCGATCACAGCATTCTGTTACAGAGACTTGAACATGTTATTGGGATTAAAGGCTGAATATTGTTCTCTTTGGACCTAAGCGCTTCAGGGAGAAATTGTCTAGTTACATAGTTACTTAATTTAGCTTAATGGATGTGTTTAATTTAGCTTAATGTATACTATTCCAGAATGTCGACGATTGTCATTGACCATTCGAAGTTCTGCGTCGAGGGAACACGTTGCTCTGCAATTCACTATGCCAGTAGGGTGCAGGCATAGAAGGAAGTGCAGAAAGATAAAGTGCAAAGATAGAGGGAAGTACAAGGTAAGTGCTAGGATAGGAGGTGCTCTCTGAAGAGCTGGGTTTTCAAGAGCTTCTTGAAGATAGACAGGGACGCCCCTGTTCTGGTAGCGCTCGGTAGGTCATTCCACCATCGTGGGACGACACATGAAAAGAGTTTGGATTGTCTTAGGCGTGGTGTAGGAGCTGCTAGACGACAATCCTGGGACCAACGGAGGGACCGAGTTGTGACATAAGCCTTTGCAAGAGCATTCAAGTAGATGGAGCCGTTCCATTAAGCACTTTGTAGGCTAACATCAGGGACTTGAATTTGATGCGGGCGGCTAAGGGCAGCCAGTGGAGTTCAATGAACAGAGGGGTGACGTGCTCTTTTAGGCTGATCAAAGACCAGATGCGCCGCCGCGTTCTGGACCATCTGCAGAGGTTTCACAGCACAGGCTGGGAGACCAGTTAGGAGAGCATTGCAGTAGTCAAGGCGGGAGATGACCATGGCCTGCACCAGGAGTTGGATGGCATGTTGGGTTAGGTATGGTCTGATCTTTCTTATGTTTAGTAATACAAAGCGGCATGAACGAGCAACCGAGGTAACGTGTTCTTTGAAGGTTAGTTGGTCATCAATCATGACACACAAGTTTCTAGCAACCTTTGATGGAGCAAGAGATAGGGATTCAGTTTGGATGCAGATGCTGTGGTGTATGGTTGGTTTGGCTGGGAAGACCAGCAGTTCAGTTTTTGGGAGGTTAAGTTGGAGGTGATGGGCTTTCATCCATGTTGATATGTCAGAGAGACAGTCTGAGATTCGTGCTGAGACCGTGTGGTCGTCAGGTGGGAATGACAGATAGAGCTGGGTATCATCAACATAACATTGGTATGAGAAGCCATGTGATCGAATGATCTGGCCCAGTGAGGTGGTGTATATGGCAAAGAGAAGAGGTCCCAGTACTGAACCTTGGGGGACCCCTGTGGCGAGGTGGTGCGCTGCAGAAGTGTGACCAAGCCAGAATACTTTGAATGACCGACCAGTGGGGTATGATTCAGTGTCACAATCGGGGACAGGTAACTCAAAACGGAAATCGGAGGCATCCGGTCACCTTAGGTCGAAAAAGCCTACTTATTGGAAGGATTGTTGCTAAGCAATGTGATTTGAAGTATTCACAGTGTAGAGAGCACGTCTGACATTTATAACAGGTAAACAGATAGACTATGGACAAACAATATTATTACGTAAAGCCTTTGAATGCAAATATATTGAATTTGACAATAGCCAGGAAGGAGTTTTCCTTGTTTGATTAGCTAGCTTGATTTTGATCAAGACTGCTGGCTAGCTGATTATCTTAGATAAACTAGAAGACAGTCTGAAATATTTCTGTTTGAGCTGAAGTTAGTTTAATGATTGAACAGAGCACATTCTCGAGATCTCAACTTGCTTATTATGTTGTTATAACAGTTACATGACACAGTCACGAACGTGTCATAAACATTATGTCAATGTTATATTGTTGTCATTAAGTGTCAATCAGTTAACCTTACCCCTACAAAAAAATGGATGAAACTTAATGACAACAGTTATAAATGTTTATGACATTGACATCATGCTTATGACACGTTTATGACTGTGTCATGTCACTGTTATGACAATACCTTCCAACCAAAATGTGTTAGATAGTATGTTTATATAAGGCTGTGTCTTTGATTACTACTTAATTATGGTAAATAAAGTTTCAGTATAATAATCATAGTACTGAAGTAAATACATTTTTGATCGAGCCAGTGAAGACAGCTGTACCTTTCATAGGTCCTTACTTCCTCCCTCCGCCTTGGATAATTCAATTTCAGTAGTGTGCTCAGCTTTTTTTTTTTTTTATCAGTTTGAACCTGTGTCCCTTGGAAATTTCCAAAATGGTTCATCAATTAAAGTCTCCACATTGCCCTCACCCATTATTGATTAGAAATAATTTTAGTGCTTTTGGACCTGTTATTTTGAGTTTGAACTTACAAAAAGCATAAAATGATATGCTTATTTAAAGTTTTACCTTTCTTTACAAAGTGTTGAAGAAAATCCTTTATGTGCAATCATGGGATCAATTGAATTTTAACAATTCTGCTCCTGTTTTTACTTTAAGTGTTTAATCTGGGGCTGCACAGTTATGTTGTGGTTAGGGGTAACCCAAACCCTAAGATTAATGTATTGAATAAATTTAAGCCACTGTGATTGGTTAATGATTATGGCTGTCAACTTGTGATGTTCAAAACTCTGTCGAAGTGGAAATTGTGAGTAAAGGAAAAAGAAAAATGTCGGGGAAGAAACCAGAAAGTGGAGCTCAAAAACTAAAAAATCATAAAGCGAAATTACACAGGCTATGCGTAATAGCCGATGTGGATGTTTTTTATTTTCCTACATTTGTGTGACCGTTCAGACTGTTCTGTGCATAGACATATGGTTCTGTGTATTAGAGGGCTGCATTGGGATTGGGTCCCGCCGGGTGCCACGGGACCCTACTCAAATCTCGCAGGAGCGGGCGGTATAAACTTTGCTGCGGGCGGGAACGGGCGGCTAAAAAAAAAAATTTATTCGAGCGACAGGATGTCAATAAATGATGTTGAAAGGAATCTCAAAGATTGTCTTTACAGCACAAAGATTTAGGAGCAAATGTTGAGAATCGGGGAGTGGCATCAGAGAAAAAAAAGGAAAAAGAAATTATATTGGTATACACATCCATATATAAACACCCATATATATATGTGTGTATATACATATACACATATACATACATACATATACATACACATTCATACAAAAAATAGAATTACTCAAGATAATTCAAGATAACTGTCCCATTTTGACCATTGGCTTTTAAATTTGTCTATTTTTAAATTGAGTCCTGAGGTTATTTGTTCCATTTTGCACATGTCTGTTATGATATCTGTCCAGTCCTGTGGCGTTGGGATGGTTTGAGTCATCCATTTTTGTGAGAGCCTTCTTCCCAGCCGCCAGGAGTATATTCCAGAGATAGTCTTCCCTTGTGTCCGTTGTGGGAAGTTTGAGGCCCAAGTACATAATTCTAAAGTTAAAAGGGATGGTGGTGTTAAAGACAATCTGCATTACATTATTAATTTCTGTCCAGTATTTTTTTATGATGTGACAGTCCCAAAACACATGATAATGGTTTGCCTCCTGGTTTCCACAATTTCTCCAGCATTCTGCCCCTCCCTGTGAATAATGTACACTCTGACATGGTGTTATGAAAAAACGGGTCACATTCTTCCAACAGAACTTTCGCCAAACATGAGATCCCGTGGTCCTCCATTGTGATGTACATATCTGTTTCCAGTCCTCATCTGTCAAAGCTATTTTAGCCTCTTCCTCCCATTTGGTTTTAATATACTTAGTTGATTGTCTGTCCAAATCATTAATGCATTTCTATACTTTTGATATTATTCCCTTTGGAAGTTCTGATTTATATGCCTTGATAAAGATTTCAATCAGAGGGCTATAGTTGTCGTTAATTTGCTTTATTTCTTGATTATAATAGTTCCTTATTTGTAAATATCTATAAAAATCCTTTTTTTCCAGGCCAAAGGATTCCTTTAACATATTAAAACTTTTCATTTGATTTTCCTTTACAATCTGGTAGTAAATTCTTATGCCTTTGGTTATCCATATCTTGACTCTCTGATTGATGCTGTTTGGCTTAAAACTTTGGTCGTATGCCAACCAGTTTAAGATTTTAACATCCTTATTTAATTTATAAGTTTTAATGAACTTTTTCCATGTTGTGAGCACTGATTTTACCCAGGGATTCTCTATTTGTTCCAAGTGACTCAGCCGTTTGTCATCTGCGAGTAGGGCCTGTAGAGGAACCCCCGGCATCACATCGCATTCAATGTTTTTCCATTGTGCTTTGTACTCCGGGTCACACCCGAACAACATTGCTCTGATTTGAGCTGAATTAAAGTAACTCTTCAGGCAGGGAAGGCCCCAACCTCCTATTTCTTTTGGTAGTTGTAAGGTTAGTTCAGCAGTTAAGCCATAAAATCAATGGAAATTGTGCACTTTTTGAAAGAAACCTGAAACTTCTGCCATAGTTAGTTTATACCATGAGGTTTATTTTCAGATGTGGAGGGAAGTCAGATTTGACCTCTGAGGCCCAGGAGAGGTCAAATCCAAGATGGCCACTAATAATATAAAAAAATGCCTAACTTCTGAACCAAACACCGTAGAAAAACACTGAAGGTGTCATTTCCCACTAACTTTAGGGTGCCCATTCTGTTGGTGATGCCCTTGAGACCAATAGAATTCAATTAAATGCATTTATGCTAAGGTCAAAGTAAAAATATATCAAGATATTTACTTTTTATGTACCCCAGAACATTCTTCAATTTATTTCTTTGTAGTCTCCATATTATTTAGTTATTCGTTATTATTTCATGGAATGTGTGGCCATTTTTATTCCTTCTCAGCACAGAATTATCACCAGATAACCCCCCTAGACCATTTTCACAGACCACTTGCAATACCGCCGCGGACCACCAGGTCGAAAAAGCCTACTTATTGGAAGGATTGTTGCTAAGCAACGTGATTTGAAGTATTCACAGTGTAGAGAGCACGTCTGACATTTATAACAGGTAAACAGATATTGGACAAACAATATTATTACTTAAAGCCTTTGAATGCAAATATATTGAATTTGACAATAGCCAGGAAGGAGTTTTCCTTGTTTGATTAGCTAGCTTGATTTTGATCAAGACTGCTGGCTAGCTGATTATCCTAGATAAACTAGAAGACAGTCTGAAATATTTCTGTTTGAGCTGAAGTTAGTTTAATGATTGAACAGAGTACATTCTCGAGATCTCAACTTGCTTATTATGTTGTTATAACAGTTACATGACACAGTCACGAACGTGTCATAAACATTATGTCAATGTTATATTGTTGTCATTAAGTGTCAATCAGTTAACCTTACCCCTACAAAAAATGGATGAAACTTAATGACAACAGTTATAAATGTTTATGACATTGACATCATGCTTATGACACGTTTATGACTGTGTCATGTCACTGTTATGACAATACCTTCCAACCAAAATGTGTTAGATAGCATGTTTATATAAGGCTGTGTCTTTGATTACTACTTAATTATGGTAAATAAAGTTTCAGTATAATAATCATAGTACTGAAGTAAATACATTTTTGATCGAGCCAGTGAAGACAGCTGTACCTTTACTCTTATTATACATAGTGCTCCGCAGTCCCATGTATTGGACACTGCGTCATCACAGAGGTTGATTTCTGGTGTGCAAGAAACCTTTGGATAACTTGTGAGTACCAACGGAAATAAAATAAGTTCAAGTATCAGAATCATACTATAGGAAAATAATCACCATAATGTTGAAGGATACAGTAAGTACATTTTTTGGGGGGGGGCTTTTCAATGCCTTTATTGATAGGACAGTGGAGAGAGACAGGAAACAGGGCAGAGAGAGAATGGGAATGACACGCAGCAAATGGCCATCCAGTTCGGGACTTGAACAGGGGCCAACTGCATCGAGGATTAGCCTCTGTATATGGGACGTCTGCTTAACCCACTAAGCCACCGACCACCCAGTAAGTACATTTTTTGATCGATTTCTCTCAGTGTATATACTCCATCAATGCATGAGATTCTGAATGGTTCCAAGTGTGCAGGAAACCTTTGATTTACCTGTAAGTACACTAGGAAAGAGAATTACTGTGACTAATGGTTTTGATAGATAATGCTGTTACGATTTAGCCTAGTTTACAAGCACATTCACAGGGGTTTAAATGTGGTACTGTTCATTCATAGGGTTATTAGGTCATTAATGTTAATAATTCATTTAGATATAGGACAAGACACATTTGTACTATTAGAAATACTTGAGCAATGTTTAATACAATGTTAAATTGTTATCCTTTCAGATTCCCATTTCTTGCTGGTGATTTTGATCACAACCATGTCAAACGTCACATCTTGATGGACCCTACCCAGCCCTCTTTATCCAAGCAATCCAAGCCATCCCCCAGGACTAACTGGGACATTTGTGTCCTCTGTCAAGTCGTAACAGATTAACTTCTACAGTGTCCACTCAGAAACAAAACAAAACAGTCTGTTGGTAGTGGCTATGTATCCCTCGCAGAAGACCTTCTCCAGTTCCGTACCCTTCAGCACATACAAATGGTCCTCAACCTGGAGCGATTAGATGATGGAGATGGCATAGAATCCACTTTGAAAAGACACAAGGCTGAGTGACACAAGAGATGACAGCTAAGACTGAACAAAAAAGCATATGATGAGCTAAGTCGGGGGAAATCAACTACAGCACAAGTTCTGGAACAGCCATTTCCTTCATTCATACCAAACATGTCACCAAGACCCGCCATGCACACCAGGTCACGACTGCAAGCCTCTATACACTCCTGCAACGAGCGTACAAGTGCGTACGAGTGCATATCTGATGATACAGATACCATGCCACCTGACAGTCTGTCTTTTGAGGAG
Source organism: Leuresthes tenuis (assembly GCF_036924035.1). Classification (NCBI taxonomy): domain Eukaryota; kingdom Metazoa; phylum Chordata; class Actinopteri; order Atheriniformes; family Atherinopsidae; genus Leuresthes; species Leuresthes tenuis. The sequence continues at coordinate 36,883,092 of NW_027325364.1, forward strand.
TGGTGTATACAGCAAGCAAAGGCTAGTGTTCACTTTGACTACAGGCATAAGACCCTGTCATTGCAGCTTCTCGATCTCGTACATCCGGTCCATTTGTGAAGATAACTTTCAACTGTATGTGGAATCCCTGAGATAGATCATGCCCTGGATGTCTGCTAGTGTAAGTTTTTTCTAAGCTTCTTGCCTAATTCAATATCTGTTGTTGTTGTGAGAGTGATCAAAACCCATCCGTGGGTGAAACCTGTTGCATAGTAGCCTCGGTTGGGCCATCGCAAAGCAATCAGAGTATTCAGGAGCTGTGAACGGGCGGTCACTCTCCTCTCTGAAAACACTTGCTGGTAAACTCTTGGTGGGCAGTCTCAGCCTAGTGCAATTAACAAACACATGAACGGCTGTGCACAACATAAAGTAAGGGGTGGCGCCTGAAGCGTCAGAGGAAGCGTCAGCCATTCTCGTGTGAAGACATTCTTGGGTAAAGACTAGTGTGTCCACCAAGCAAGGCCACCGAACAAGGCCACTCAACAAGGCAAACCTGTCCTACTTGCCTCATCCATGTCACTCTGGCCTCACCACCTGCTTTAAAATGTGCCTCAAACCCATTCCTGTTGTCTCCGGCTCGCACAGAAGGTTTCACACAACCAAACGCCACCGCAACCTTAACAACCTCCGCTCTCTAAAGCCCACTTCACTTTGTGACACACCCTTGTCTGTGGGGTTGTGGAATTGCCAATCAGCGGTAAACAAAGCAGATTTCATTATGGCTTATGCTAACCACCTTTCTCTTGACATCCTGGCTCTCACTGAAACCTGGATTAAGCCTGAAAACACAGCTACCCCGGCTGCACTTTCGACCAACCACTCCTCCCACACCTCTCGTACATCTGGGAGAGGTGGTGGAACGGGCATGCTCATTTCCAACAAATGAAAATACACCCAACTGCTACCTGAAGCTAAATACAATACCTTTGAATACCACGCCATCTTGGTAACTGCACCTGTCAAAACCTATACGATTGTCGTATATCGCCCTCCAGGACAACTCGGTGACTTTCTAAATGAACTCGACACCTTGCTCTCTTCTATCCTGGAGCATGACTGTCCCATAATGGTCCTTGGTGACATGAACATCCACCTTGACAGCCCTAACTCTTCTGATTTTCTGACACTAATGCACTCGTTTGAGCTACAACTGCTCAGCAGTCCTCCGACCCATAAAGCTGGCAAAGTGCTCAATCTCGTTTTCTCAAGAAACTGTGCCACAGAGGCCCTATCTGTCCTCTGCATTTCTCTGACCACTATTTCATTCAGTTCAGAGTGAGTCTCCCGAGAAGACCATCTGCTTCTACCCCTATGGTTTCCTTCCGCCGCAATCTCCGCAACCTGTCACCCACCCGCTTCTCCTCCGTTGTTGCCTCCGCTCTTCCAACCTCCAGCACATTCTCCTCCCTTCAGGTTAATGATGCCACGGAGTCCCTTTGCTCTACTCTGAGCTTATGTCTGGATAGTCTGTGTCCTCTATCCACCAAACCCTCCCTATCCTCCCAGTCTAACCCCTGGCTTAATGATACTCTCCGAGCGTCACGCACCAATCTCAGAGCTACCGAAAGGAAATGGCAAAAGTCAAAGATCCGACAGATCTAGCTAAATTCCAGGCGCTACTGTCATCATTTGCATCCAGTGTTTCTGACTTATCAGCTGCATTTGACACTGTCAATCACAGTATCCTTTTGTCCATACTCTCTAGCATGGGCATCACAGGGAGAACACACGCCTGGTTTGAATCATACCTCACTGGTCGGTCTTTCAAAGTATCCTGGCTTGGTCACACTTCTGCAGCGCACCACCTCGCCACAGGGGTCCCCCAAGGTTCGGTACTGGGACCTCTTCTCTTGGCCATATACACCAACTCATTAGGACAGATCATCCGATCACATGGCTTCTCATACCAATGTTATGCTGATGATACCCAGCTCTATCTGTCATTCTCACCTGACGACCACACGGTCTCAGCACGAATCTCAGACTGTCTCTCTGACATATCAACATGGATGAAAGCCCATCACCTCCAACTTAACCTCCCAAAAACTGAACTGCTGGTCTTCCCAGCCAAACCAACCATACACCACAGCATCTGCATCCAAACTGAATCCCTATCTCTTGCTCCATCAAAGGTTGCTAGAAACTTGGGTGTCATGATTGATGACCAACTAACCTTCAAAGAACACGTTACCTCGGTTGCTCGTTCATGCCGCTTTGCATTACTAAACATAAGAAAGATCAGACCATACCTAACCCAACATGCCACCCAACTCCTGGTGCAGACCATGGTCATCTCCCACTTTGACTACTGCAATGCTCTCCTAACTGGTCTCCCAGCCTGTGCTGTGAAACCTGCTGCAGATGGTCCAGAAAGCGGCGGCGCGTCTGGTCTTCGATCAGCCTGAAAGAACACACGTCACCCCTCTGTTCATTGAACTCCACTGGCTACCCTTAGCCGCCCGCATCAAATTCAAGTCCCTGATGTTAGCTACAAAGTGCTTAATGGAACGGCTCCCATCTACTTGAATGCTCTTGCAAAGGCTTATGTCACAACTCGGTCCCTCCGTTCGTCCCAGGATTGTCGTCTAGCAGCTCCTACACCACGCCTAAGACAATCCAAACTCTGTTCATGTGTCGTCCCACGATGGTGGAATGACCTACTGAGCGCTACCAGAACAGGGGTGTCCCTGTCTATCTTCAAGAAGCTCTTGAAAACCCAGCTCTTCAGAGAGCACCTCCTATCCTAGCACTTACCTTGTACTTCCCTACCCCCTCTATCTTTGCACTTTATCTTTCTGCACTTCCTTCTATGCCTGCACCCTATCTCTACTCTGTCACCTCTGACAGAGTCGGACTATTGGGTTTCTTCTATGTAGTTTATTGTTAGCTTTTTGTATAGCTTGTTATATCTTGATTTGTAAGTCGCTTTGGATAAAAGCGTCTGCTGAATACATAAACATAAACATAAACATTTCAAGAGTATGGAGAAACAGTGTTTGTACCATACATCTCTGCTCAACTAGAGGTAAGCACCCGTGTTGACCTTGTCTGGGATGTATACCTATCTGCCAGCTTGAAAGCCTCAACGAGACAGAAGAGGGGAAACGGCACAAGGAAAAGGGTGGCTCCCCTTACTGTGATGCCCAAGAACTGGAAAGACTTCCTTCGATGTGATGAAAACAAAACAGAGTTGTTTTCCTTCCTGGCACAAGAAGCCATTAATCTGACTGTAGCACAGGGCAAGGACCTGTATGCAACAGATGGAACTGGAGTCCTCTGCTCTCCTGTTGACTCATCTGTGACCTGCCTTGCCCCATGTTCGCAAGAAGAGGCTGACACTCAGCTACTTCTGCATGTGGTAGATGCTGTGCAGAAAGGTTGTAAGAAAGTGACCATACGTACCGTTGATACCAGTGTGGTGGTGTTGGCAGTGGCTTCTTTAGCAAAATAGCTCCTAATGAACTGTGGGTTTCCTTTGATGTTGGGTCGAGTGTCCGGTTCATCGCTATTTACGAAATGGTTGCCACAATGACTCCTATGAAGTGTCAGACTTTCACTGTCTTTCACGCTTTCACTGGATGTGACACTGTGTCTGCATTTGCTGGCCGTGGAAAGAATTGCCTACATGGAAGTCTTTCACAGAGGTCAGTGATGCTTTCCAGGAACTCCTGTGCATGCCCGGTGAGGCATGAGTGAGTGAGTGAAGATTCCATGTTACTGTTGGAACGATTTGTAGTGCTCATGTATGACCGAACTAGTGACAGCATGGAAGTGAATGACGCCAGGAAACAGCTTTTCTCCCAGAAGTCCAGGAGTTTAGAAAACATCACTCCAACCCAGGCTGCCCTCAACATCAAGCGTACTTGCTTTCAGGCCAACATTTGGAACCAGTCACTGGTCCTGGATCCAGAGATGCTAGAGCCATGTAACTGGGGCTGGACAAAGGGAAGCACTGGGTGGCAGCCACTTTGGACAACTCTCCCTGAAGCAGCAAAGTCTTGCCATGAGCTGATCCGCTGTAACTGCAAGAAAGGGTGCACTGGGCGGTGCTCATGTGTCAAAGCTGCACTTAAGTGTACAGAACTCTGTCTTTGTTCTGGGGACTGTCAAGATTTTTTATCACTGCCAATATGTGATCCTGACATGAAAGAACTGTGGTGTTGTTTGCTAACCACTTCTCTGTCCCTTGATGATTTTTTGTTTTGAAAAGCAACCTTATGTAGCAACCTATGAAAGGAAATCAGTTAAAAACGTATAAATTAATAAATAATTAAATAATATTAATAAATCAGATAAAAAATAACTTGTGATTTTAATGATTGTTGTTATTGGCATTATTATTGTTATCATCATTATTAACCTTATAACTGTTATTATTTTAAAAACAAAAAACATTTTTGCACCGTTCACCTCTCTATGTCTGCATAATTTGATGTCCACATTGATCTAAATGCATTTTCTTGAATTCTGTTGGTCTCAAGGGCATCATCAACAAAATGGGCACCCTAAGGTTTGTGGGAAATGACACCGTCAGAGTTATTCTATGGTGTTTGGTTCAGAAGATGGGCATTTTTTAATATTATTAGCGGCCATCTTGGATTTGAAACCCTCAGAGGTCAAATCTGACTTCTCTCCACATCTGAAAATAAACCTCATGGTGTAAAGTAACTATGGTACAAGTTTCATGTTTCTTTCAAAAAGTGCACAATTTTCATGGCTATCTGCTGCACTAGGTCCTGAAACGGATTTGAGGTTTTTTTTTACCATGCCATATAAATCAGGAGATTGTTTTATTCCACTCCTCAAACAAATGCTTGGGGATAGAAATTGGTAGTGTCTGGAACAGATAGAGGAATCTGGACAAAATATTCATTTTGACGGCTTCAATCCTTTTGACTTAGACTTAGGTGTTGAATGAGGTTCCACTTTTCAAGGTCTTTCTTTATAAATGAATAAAGAGGAGTGTAGATTTTTTCTAGAATTTTTGATGAGTCTTTATGAGGAATCACATCTAAATATTTGAGGGATTCTGTTTGCCATTTAAATGGGTAGGTCATTCGAAATGTTAATGGGGGTTGCCAGTAAGATAAAATTTAAGTTTTTTTAATTTTTAATGCATCACCTTAGGTATGGATATATCCAGCTTGGTTAGAAACAGTAAGATATCATCTGCATAACAAGCAATTTTATGTTCCTTCCCGTGAATTGTGACACCACACATTTTTTCTGATTGTCTAATATATTGAGTCAGTGGTTCCAAATACATGCTATTGTAAATGTATCAAAAGACAATGTAAACGAATTTCTGATTGTAACTGTAGTGTCATCCAGGTATCCTGTGCCCCCATTTTCCAGAAGTGGAGAGTTATTGTAGATTTCATAAATATGATATGATAAGGGATGATTAAAATTTTGGCCTCAATTACAGTTCTTTTTCAACTGGTTAGAGGTCTAATGATCAGGTGGAGGGGTCTAAAGTTTGAGTTAGAGCTAGAGAGGCACAGAATGAATGGACGAATCAGCTAATAGCTGCTCTAAGAAGCATTCGAAGATATCCAAATAACCAATAATACAGCCATCAATTAGAATGGATAAACCCTTAACAGAAAGGAACAGATGTGAAAGTCAATTTGGTGTGGCAACAAAAAAAACTACAGAAAGTAGACTTAGGTATCTATTTCTTTAGATTTCAGTACATTCCTAATGTGTCAAAGTATTTCTACTAATACGACTAGGTGTTTTGATTCTGTTTCAAAGTGTTTTGGGGTGTTTAAATGGGAACAGAAAGTATAAGAGAAGAAAACAATTGTAAAGAGAGGATAGAGGGGAAGGCAGAGTCAGGGAGAGGGCTCTGATCGGGCTTCCTACTCCCCATCGGAAGAGGGGAGAAGAATAGAGAATGGAAGAGGAATAAGGAGGGTCTATCGGTTTTTGAGAGTACCTTCCTTGGAGTTGGGGTGTTTAGATGGTGTCCACTTAGTTCCCCTGCAACACATCATTGGTTGTATACCCTTGCCTTATTGGATGTTTCGGCCAGTTATCACACAACACCCTCCGCTGCGGAAGGTCCACCATAGGCTAATCAGACCTGGGCATGTGTCGTCTGGTGACTGAAGTGGTCTTTGGCAAGCCATATTGCGTCTTTTCATTTCAGGTACAATCAGTGACTGCTGCTTTCAGCCACAGTAGACAATTCTTTGATTACTTTCTGCTGTGCCTGCCCTCTGATGCCCAACTCCTTTAGCAGCCTTGTGGTGAAGAAGGCTAACAAACAGGAGGGGGGACCAGGCACAACCCTGTGCCACCCACCTTTCCAGGATCAGCGGATCCGTCAAATGGCCATTAATTTTTATTCTTGATGTTGGGCTATCATAGAGGGCCCCAATGTTTTTTTTATTATTAAATCATCTATTTGAGCAATACTTGAAATAAATAAGGCCAGCTAACAGAGTCAAAGGCTTTCTCATCGTCCAGGCTTTTTATTACTGTCTTGTTTTGTTGATTTTGTATGTAGTTCATTATGTGTACTATTCGTCGTATATTATCCTGTGTTTGTCATTTGTTGATGAAACCTGTCTGATCATTATGAATTAAGTGTGGGAGTATTTGTTCCATTTGTTTGGACATAACCGAGGTATATATACAATAGTCCACATTCAGAATTGATATTGGTCTGTATTGGTCTGAGGCACACTCTAGTCGATCTTTCCCCTCTTTAGGTATCAAGGATATAATTGCTTCCTTCCAACTTGGGGGGATCCAAAAGGTTGACAAAAGCTGGGGGGTGAGTATTTTTTTTTAGAACTTCATACCACTCTGAGGGAAAACCGTCACTCCCTGGAGATTTATTGTTTTTTAGTCTTTTAATTGCACTTTGAATTTCTGAGTCAGTTTTTACAGCACCTAGTTTTTTATTTTGCTCCTCGGTCATGGTCGGTAAATCAAGAGTATCTAGAAAAGATTGTATTTCTTCATTGTTTTGTGATAATTTCGTGAAGAGTTTTTTGTAGTAGGATTCAAAAGATGATTGTATTTGATCTTGTTTAGTTAAAATGACATTGTTCTGGTTATCTCGTATTGTTCTCTCTGCCTGTTGTTTTCTTAATTTCCAGGATAGCAATTTAATGAATTTTGACCCACTTGTAGTGATTCTTGAAGCATTATTTTATGTATTATAAGTATTTATTCCCGGTGGCGTGGAGGGCCTTGAAAAAGTGGTCAGCCCCGGGGCCCATGGTGCTTTAATGTGGGCCTGATCATGCCTATTGAAATTTCAACTTCTGTAGGCTCATCAGCTGTTATGTAAGCAGAGGTGAGAATGCTGATTATTGATGACAGTGCAACTCTTCCTGCTTTTTCCTTCCCACTTTCGTCGTTGTAGAGTAGTTTGCGATAATCTTCATGTAACAGCGATATCTCTGTTTAGGAGAAGATTGCAACTACTGGCACATCGACTCACGCCACTATATATGACCGGTACGACACTGTGACATCATCTATTCAGTTCAATTCAGTTTTATTTATATAGCACCAAATTACAACAAATGTCATCTCAAGGCACTTCAATAATATAGTCCAATTCAAGTCAATTGGAATTCAATTCATTGTAATCATAATCCAATTAATTCATATAGAGCCAATTCAAAAAATAATATCCTAGCTAAGGAAACCAACAGATTGTACCGAAACTTCTCTTCAGTCCAATCTCCCGTCCTCAGCCTGAGGCGACTGTGGAAAGGAACGACTCCCTTTTAACAGGAAGAAACCTCTGGCAGAACCAGAACCAGGAAGAAACCTCTGGCAGAACCAGACTCAGGAAGGGTGGCCATCCGCCTCGACCAGCTGGGGTTTGAGAAGTCAGAAAAGAGGGGACAACAAACATCGTAATACCATTCAAAGGATACCTGTTGGAGCAGGGAAACACAAGTTAATAACCACAATAATGTCACATGTACATAAAATCATTTGAGAAATTAAACAGGGGGAAAAAGAGAGCAAAGTGAGGAAAGGTGTGACAGGTGAGGTCCCCCAGCAGTCTAGACCTATAGCAGCTTAACTATGGGATATTTCAGGATTACCTGAGCCATCCTTAACTATAAGCTTTATCAAAAAGGAAAGTTTTAAGCCTAATCTTAAAAGTGGAAAGGGTTTCTGCTACCCAGACATTTACTGGCAGCTTATTCCACAAGAGAGGGGCCTGATAACTGAATGTCATGATTTACGTTCTGTTTCATGTCTTGTCTTGTCATTTCGTTTTATATTGAAATATTAACTTCCTCTCGTTTCAGGTACCTTGCCCTTCCTCCTGTGTCAAGTGCCTGATTGTCTTCCCTGATTCCAAAGTGTTTCCACCTGTTCCCCTTGGTCCCTCATGTGCTCAAATAGTCTGCGTCTCCCTTATCTTGTGCCAGTATGTTGTCTCCGTTTGAGCTTCATGACTCGCCTCGTGTTCCATAGATTCACAGCCATAGCCTTGCCTCGAGCCTGCAGTCGAGTGACTCTCCTGCAGAGCATATTTATTTGTAAATTATTCATAGTCATAGTTTATGTATTTATCAATCCACGGAAAGTTTCATAGCTCTGTTCTGTTCCTCCGTTTTTGGAGAGTTTTGATTTGTAAACGTTTCATAGTCCTCTCCTATTAGCGGAGCTCTGCATTCGGTTAAAATATTAATGTTTCATAGTTCCTCCTCTAGTTTAATGTTTTGTGTTTTTTTTTTTTGTTGAAAGATCTTGTGCGCCACCGTTAAAGGTGCGTTTTACGTTTGCAGTAAACGCTTTATAGTGCCTCGGTTTTTTAAGAGAGCGTCCTTGTTTAAATCCGCCTCAATAGGAGGGTGTGACCTTGTTTTGTTATCATTCATAGCTTTTCTGTTTTCCTCCTAGAGTGGAAAGGTTTTTTGTTCATGTTAACTTTCATAGCTGGACTCGTCCTCAGGCATAGTTACTGAGGAGAGCGCTCAGGAGTTGTACAGCCTTTGCTTTGCTCTGCTTGGAGATTCTCAACCTGCCTAATTGCTGCTGTGTTAAAAATAAATCTTTTGAACTGACCCTGCATCTGTGTCCTGAGGCCCGTGACACTGAAGGCTCTGCCTCATAGATAAGTACAGCTGAGTGTCATCAGCATAACAATGTAAATTTATGCCATGCTGTCTAATAATGTTACCTAATGGTAAAAAGTATGTATAAAGTAAAAAGAATCGGTCCAAGTACAGAACCCTGTGGAACTCCATGGAACTTCCAATGTGTGAGGAAGATTCTTCATTTACAAGAACAAAGTGGAATTCATCAGATAAATATGACTTAAACCAGCCTAATGCAATTCCTTTAATCCCAATAACATGTTCAAGTCTCTGTAACAGAATGCTGTGATCGATCGTATCAAATGCAGCTCTGAGATCCAACAGGACAAGCACAGAAACAAGTCCGCTATCAGAGGCTAAGAGGAGATCATTGGTAACTTTCACCAGTGCTGTTTCTGTGCTATGATGCACTCTGAATCCTGACTGAAACTCTTCAAACAGATTATCTCTATGGAAATGATCACAAAGTTGAGCTGCAACTATTTTTTCAAGAACGTTAGACAAAAAAGGGAGATTGGATATAGGTCAATAATTAGCCAACACTTCTGAATCAAGAGTAGGTTTTTTAAGAAAAGGTTTAATTACAGCAACCTTAAAAGTCTGAGGTACATATCCTGTTAACAAAGACCGATTGATCAAATCCAATATGGAAGTGTCAATTAAGGGGAAAACCTCCTTGAACAGTCTGGTTGGGATCATACAAGTTGGTGGTTTAGAAGAGACTATTGCTGTTGTTAGCTCAGAGAGATCAACTGGGCAGAAGCTGTCTAAATACAAATCAGGTTCTAAAGATACTTCTAAAGCTGCTCTACTTGATGATACATCAGTGATAATAGTGGGAAGGATTCCATCAATCTTCTCTCTGATAGAAACAATTTTATTGATAAAGAATCTCATGAAATCATCACTGCTGAGAGTTAAAGGAATACATGGCTCAACAGAGCTCGGACTCTTTGTCAGCCTGGCAACAGTGCTGAAAAGAAACCTTGGCTTATTCTTATTCTCTTCTATCAATAATGAATGATAAGCAGTTCTAGCTTTATGAAGGGCTTTCTTATAAGTTATACAAGTATCTTTCCAGACTAATTGAGACTCTTCTAAATTAGAGGAACGCCACTGTCTCTCCAGCTTTCTTGCAGTCTGCTTTAAAGCAGCTGTGAATTATACCAAGGAGCCAACCTCTTCTGACTGATTACCTTCCTTTTCAGAGGGGCAACATTGTCCAGTGCTGTCCACACATCTACACCGCTTGCGTGAGCCATCGCAGCAACCATGTGGGAACCTTTAGTCTGCTGTTGTTAGGTATATAAGTGATGGACAAGATGTTGGGGTCAGGGAGCTGGTTGACCACTTTAATGCATGATGTGGGTACAATCACCACATCTTGACAATAAACAAAACAAGAGATGATGGGCACCTCCAAATCCGAGACTATGGTTCTCAGCCGGAAAAGGGTGGAATGCTCTCTCCGGGTCGGGAATGAGATCCTTCCCCAAGTGGAGGAGTTCAAGTATCTCGGGGTCTTGTTCACGAGTGAGGGACGAATGGAGCGGGAGATTGACGGGCGGATCGGTGCAGCGTCTGCAGTGTTGCGGGCTCTGCACCGACCCGTCGTTGTGAAGAGGGAGCTGAGCCAGAAGGCGAAGCTCTCTACTTACTGGTCAATCTACGTTCCCATCCTCACCTATGGTCACGAGTTGTGGGTAGTGACCGAAAGAACAAGATCGCGAATACAAGCAGCCGAAATGGGTTTCCTCCGCAGGGTGTCTGGGCCTCCCTTAGAGATAGGATGAGAAGCTCAGTCATCCGGGAGGGGCTCGGAGTAGAACCGCTGCTCCTCCGCATTGAGAGGAGTCAGATGAGGTGGCTCGGGCATCTGGTTAGGATGCCCCCTGGACGCCTCCCTGGGGAGGTGTTCAGGGCCCGTCCCACTGGGAGGAGACCCCGGGGAAGACCCAGGACACGCTGGAGAGACTATGTCTCTTGGCTGGCCTGGGAACGCCTCGGGGTCCCCCTGGAAGAGCTGGAGGAAGTGGCTGGGGACAGAGACGTCTGGGTTTCTCTGCTCAAGCTGCTGCCCCCGCGACCCGACCCCCGGATAAGCGGCAGATGATGGATGGATGGATGGAAGAGATGATGGTGGATTTTAGGAGTACCAGGAGTAAGCCAAACACTATCTCCATCCTGGGAAAAGAGGTGGGTACTACAGATATCAGGGAATTTACCTCGACAACAGACTAGAAAATGCAATGCTGAAGCTGTCTACAAGAAGCGACAGAAAATACTTTTTTAAGGCAGAATTTTTAAGGAAGAATTGTTAAGGCAGCTTCTTTTTTAAGTCTGTATTGGAGTGCAATCTGCTTTGTAACCATCTGTTGGGGCAGCAGCATTAGAACCAGTGACTCAAATAAACTAAACAAACTGATAAAGAAGGTTGGCTTTGTACTGAGGACTGCTCTGGAGCCCCTAAATATGATTGTGTTGATAAACATAATGGACAATACTACCCACCCTTTACATAACATAGTGTTTAAACAACTGAGCTATGCTGCAATACAGAAAGATGCAGTATGTCACTTTTGGCAGCAGCAGCAATTGTACACAATGACAGCTAAGGGCTGATGAAAAAAATAGATAAATATACTGCAACATCATAATTTCCTTTTGGGATAAACAAAGTATTTTTTCATTTCACAAGTAAAATCCCACAGGATTGCTTTTCAGAGGAGTAAAGTCCTCTGAAATCAAATTAAAATTCTAATAAAAAGCTAAATCGTTGAATTTGAGTTAGGATCTTATCATGACCTAGGTATTTTGCTCATTTCACCAGATCCATGACCAACTACAAGAACTTGATTGTGTATTTTTTCCTTCTTTAAAATCCTTTTACCAAAAGAAAACAAAGAAACAAACAAATAAAAAACACAATCTTAAATGGTTCCTCTTTCAGATCTTATTTCTCTTTTTGTCTCTCACCATGCATGCTCACACTCACTCCCTATTCAATTTAGAATCAACCATTTATTTGGACTCTTTGTAAACTCATGATTATCTAATTTGTCCTTTGTCAAATGATGCTGGTTATTTATCAACCAGTAATCCCCCCTAAGCATATACTGTTCTTTGTGGTAATCAATCTCCAACAATGACCCATTTTGGAATCCATACTATATGGATTCCATAGGTAAATCCGTTACTGATAAAAACATCAGCAAGCCTGCCAAGTTCCTTTGGACCACAGCACATCTGAGACAAAGCCTAATTCAATAGCATTACTCACTGTAGATATCCATGATGGCCAAACATGCAATGAGGTAATTGAGTTTCACTTTATTTTTTTGCTGTTTGACCTTGACAATCAATTGGGGACAATGAAGAGAGATTATGTATGGTCAATAGCCAACTGTCAGTGCAGTGAGCACAGATTCACAATTTCAGTGGAACAATCAATTCAGTCCTACTGAGAGTGTTAGGTCACAAGCTGGTGACCTAACACTCAGGTTTCCAGTCCATTACAAACATGCACACTAACTTTCACTCCTAGGTAATATAAAATGACTAAATATGCATTTGAACTGTGGAGGAAAGCCAGAGTATCCAGAGAAAATCTGTGAATGCACAGGGAGAAGATGAAAACTCTACACAGGCGGGCCCCTGCCAAGACTGAAACCGCTGTGAGTGTGTGTATATCCATCCACCTTCTATACCCACTTAATCCAACTCAAGGGGGGAGGTCGTATGTGCATCTATAAAGAAAGAGAGAGAGGGAGAGGGAGAGAGAGAGATGTACAGACACCTATGTCCAGTTTCGAAATAAAGAAACACAGAGCTTTTAATCCTGGACAGAACGGGACAGAATTAAACTTAATTAATGTAGTATTTCATTAAATTAGATATACATTCTCAATTTTAATCAGATTGATTTTGAGATGTACACAGTTGAAAACAGGCATTTTATTTTTAAACTGACCGGAAGCCTTGCCTCTAGAAGCTGTTCTGTGCATTTTGCGGCGGAAAACACCCAATACCAAAAAATCTGACTCCGGGCTGTGATAAAACGACGAGACGACTTTCTTTTTCTTTTCTCTCTCTCTCTCTCGCTCTCTCTCTCTGTCTCTCTCGCTCTCGCTCTCTGTGTACCCCCCCCCCCCCCCCTTTCCTTCTCTCCATCCCCGTCTTTTCTTCTTTCTTCCTTATTTTGTATTATTTCTCTCCGTGAGAGTGTGGATATAGGTGAGCTTCTGTGTTCCATTGAGGGAGCTGGCAGCCACATCATTCGAAGGATAATAACGAAAGCAACCAAAGAAGACGAAATGTGGCGTTGTCCACGGTGAGCGGCTGGATCATTGCACGTTATGCTGCCTGCAAGCAACAACATGTCGATGCACTGGGAGAATATATAACGTTCCCAGCATGGCAGGTGAATGGAAAGGAAACACTAAACATACTAAATAGAGAGTTAGGAGCGAGAGAGAAAATCAGATACTGATTGTTGAAGTTTCTGTCACAGAAGCATCAGTCAGAGATGCTAAAGCAACCTTTGGAAGGTTTCCTCGGTGAGTAAGTGGCGGATATCTACATATCCCGAGAAAGGATTTTACAGCATTGTCAGTATGATGGAAATCAGTAAATGTGTGGTTCAAAGCTTTTTGACATTCGTGTATCTGGACGAGTTTTCCCAAGCTGTTAATTTGACATAGCGCAACATGTAGCTAAGCAGGGCCGCAGCAGCAGGAGCTTGGCCCCTGGTGCGTTCGCGTACTTCAAGTGGCCTGTCTTTATAGCTAAATTGCAAAAGTTGTAGAAATGTCACCCGTACATTTTTCCGCACATTTACACAACACCCTGGACTTATTTTAATGGTCCAGTTTTTTTTTTCAATAGTAATGTGAAAATCTGTTTGGCTTTGATCATATTGTGTCTGAAAAAGAAATGCTGTTAGAAGGAACTGCATTTGTACTCAAAATAGTCTCCATAGAGGAAAGATAGCAGCCAGGAGCAGGAATATGTAAATGTACTCTGCTATTAGGTTTTGTTCAATGCTTGACAGCTGCTTCTCTCTGTGGTAGAATGTGAAGCCTTGGTAAATACCTTAATTATGTCCCTCTTTTCTTTAGGTCCAGTGAGATGGAGTCATGGAGACCTGGAATTCAAAAAGCTGTCCAACTCAGAAGACTGATGGAGACAGAACAAGTCCCACAATCATAAAGTGAATGTTTTAAAAGGGAAGTTGAAGTGCTGGAATATAGAGGTTCACGGTTGTAAAGTTGAATGGAAAAGCAGGAAATGGACTCTGTGCCACAGCATCAAAAGACAGTTCAGTGGCCCCGGGTCCAGTGATGTAAGAATACGTCTCTGGTGCACAGGACAATCAGCACGCTGTTGTGACTCATGTCAGATATGTGGGCTCTCAGGGGGAAAAGGTGGTTATTCATCAAAGAAGAAACCTGCAGACAGCATAAACCTGGAAGTTGTTAACATTTAATTTTCACTTTTTGAGAAAAGGACAGGAAGCAGAGGCTTTTGAGTGTTAACCATGCCCCGGAACCGTGCTTTTTCCGAACCAGAGTACTCTGCCGAGTATTCAGCAGACTGCTCTGTTACGTTACCGTCTGATCCTGGGCAAGCAGTGGGGCGAACACATGAAGTCACAGTGAGAAACTCAGGATGCTGCCTGTGCCTGCCACGGTTCATGCGCCTCACCTTTGCACCGGAATCTCTGGAGAACCTCTACCAGACTTATTTCAGACGACAGAGACATGAAACTCTGCTGGTGCTTGTTGTATTTGCTGCCCTTTTCGACAGCTACATCATTGTTATGTGTACAGTGGTCTACACAACTGACAAGCTGGCCTCTGTTTTAGTGGCATCAGTGGGACTGGCAGGGGATATTATCCTCTACCTGCTGTGCCGCTTTGGGCTGCTTCCAGACCGCATCTCAAGACGGGTGGTGCCCTACGCCCTCTGGGTGCTCATAGCAGCTCAGATATTCTGCTACCTCGGTCTGAACTATGCTCGCTTCCACCAGGCCAGTGACACAGTGGGTTGGCAGGCTTTCTTCAGCTTTTCCTTTTTCCTGACTCTACCTTTGAGGCTGACACCCATTGTGCTCATCACTACTGTTTCCTGTGGGGTCCACACTCTGGCTCTTGGGGTCACTATTGCCCAGCATCAGCAAGAGGACATCCGGGGGGCAGCACTTGGCAGACAGGTAAAAGTTGGAAGGAAGTGTTGTCCGATATACAACTTGTTGAGACGCAAAGAATTTAGAGCCGATGACAGTGGTTTGTAGAAGGGTTAAGAGGGTTCCAAAGTAACTTTTGATTAGTTTGTAATGCAATCGTGTAGTTTTGGTGCTAAAATGACACTTTTGAAAATACATCCTGGGCTCTTACATGCCAAATGTAAAACTTTCAGCCTGCTCATCCCCATCAGAGGTTGTGAGCATCATCCATGTTGACCTTCAGGTTTGATATTGATGTTCACTGTAATGTAGTTTCAGTTTACCACGAGGTAACCCTTTCTTTGTAAAGGGAGCTCAATGTTTTCTGCTTGCTGTCTGTCCATTTCTCATCAACAAAACCGAATGGTAAACATTTTTTTTGAAAAAACGTTCAAAGATTTCAGCTCATCTTTATATCCAATATGGCAATGTGCACCACCCACTGACGTAGGTTCCATGCAACTAACACATTGCTGAATGTATTTTGAAAGTGCTAAAATTGGTTTTATTTATTTTTTTATTTAAAGTAGATCAAAAGGGGGTTAGAATTTTAGAGGGAATCAGTTTTCAGCACAACATGACTTGTTAATTACGAGGTTCTGCTCACAGTCACAGAAATGTTTCCTAAGCTTCGATGGATTTGTAACTTTAAACTCATGCAAAATGCATACACTTAGTCATAGTGCGAAATACGACTTCATCCTGCCTAAAAGAGGTACAAATAACCGATTGGGGAGGTGTTCAAACATTTATCTTTCTTCTCCGTAATCATAAATATTACAATGCACAGTATTTTCCATATTCATGCCAGAAAGATGCTTGTAGTAAAATGTCAGACACCCCTGAAGCGGACCGTACCATTTCATTGTCTGTCTGCCTGTCACTGGCTCCAATTTTGTGCGTGCACGAAAACAAATTTGCACCAGAGTGCTGTGTTGAAAGTAGCTGTAGATGAATGTAAGTAGCTGTCCAACTGGTTTATAACACAAGTTTCTCACTTTCAGAATTTCAGAATTATATTGTGTCAGGTGATTTCAGACAAATGCTAACGTGTGTCTATGGCTTCCATCTAAATGTAAAATGTCATCATGTGAATGTTAGTTTACATGTTATCAAATGTAAGCCTTGTGCTCTGTGCACATCACTCTAGTAACCTGCAGGCGTGCACTGTGGTCAAGTTGTAAACAATGCCTAAAGCGTGCTGCCTTGCCAGGTTTGATAGTTGCCCCCATTTCAAAACCACATTCATTTGAATTGACAGGAGAAATATAATACAGATGTTAGTGTTATTTGTGTATTAGCATAGCACATCTTATTATATTAAACTATTATATAATATTGTTTCATTTTAATAGGCTTTTAAGTGGTGTTTTAGATAGGCTTTTGCCTTTTTGAGAGTAGCTTTTAAAACAGGCGACCCTTTGCAGTAGTTTCAATCAGGTATGCAGTATAATCTATTTGGGTTGTTGAACAATTAACATCCACTGAAAGCTGATTAATTGTAGTAGTTGTATTAGTTTAAATGTACAACTATTTTATTGAACTCAGTTTAGATTTCATTTACAGAGCCAACATGAGCAAAAGGAAAGGAGGAGACATCAGGCACTATTTTGGTGCCAAAAAAAGAGTAAGCTGAATGTTAGGACCTAAGAATGCAGCCTGTTCTGTTATGTGTGCTTAATACTGAGCATTAAAGCATGAATAATGGTGAATTTTTCTGTCACTCCTGAATTAGTTGAAAATTTAAGAATCACTGAGTGTATCCATTATTGGGTCAGGTACAGGTCCACACTAACATGTATGCTAACACTTTTGCCTTCCTCTTTGGTAATAGGCAAGGCAAGTTTATTTGTCGAGCACAATTCGTACACAAAGCAATTCAAAGTGCTTTACAACTATATAAAATCAGAAGAAGGAAAATAAAATCATTCCATAAAACATGCAAATAATTAATAATTAATTTAATTAAAAGCAAAGAGAGCAGATAAAATACTTTCAGCTGTCATATTCACAGCTAAATAGAACTGTTTCAGCCTGGATTTAAACATTGTCAGAGTTGAGGCCTGTCTCACATCTTCTAGAAGACTGTTCCAGATTTTAGGAGCATAAAACTGAAACGCAGCCTCAGCTTGTTTAGTCCTGACTCTGAGCACCAGCAGGAGACCCCTCCCTGAGGTTCTCAGAGTCCCAGTTGGTTCATATGGCTCTAACATGGCAGAGATGTACAGGAGCAGAACTGTTTTAAAGTCTATTCTCTGAGCGACAGGAAGCCAGTGCAGAGACCTGAGCTCTGTGGTTTGGTTCTGGTTCAACATTGTGTAGATCTGCATTTGAGAAGTGTGTGTGTCTGTGTGCCTGAAGTGTAATGTAGTTTCCTCATTGTCTTATAATGGTCCCCCACTCACGCGCACGTTCACGTGTGAGCACTGCTGCACACCTGTAATCACGTGATGCGTAGTGACTACGCGTAATGCTTAGTTTCTACTCCTCCATAACGTCTACGGTGTCAACGTGACGCTGTCATTGAGCATTCAAAGTTCTGTGTTGAGGGAACACGTTGCTCTGCAATTCAATGCCATGCCGCTAGGGGTGTGTGTCTGTGTGTCTGTGTGGTTTCAGGGGTTAAAGCTGAATCCTTGCTTTTTCTTCCAGTCAGAGTTAACAACAGTAACCAATGGCAACCGAGGTGCAGCAGCTGTATTTGCAGCTGGAGCTCATCAATACTGAAGAACAAATGCTTATATTGCAAATGTTGAAGCAGGCGACAGAGAAAATGTTTGCGGAGGTTGTACAACCTGTACGACCGGCCGAGGCTGAACGGGTGAATTTACAACACTGGTTCACCCACTGAGGGACCTGGATGAACAAATGCAATTTCGATATTTTCTAATGTTAACGGGCCGATTTGACGAGCTTCTTTGCCGTATACAGCCATTAAGACGCTTCCGGCCACGTAGCATCAGAATCTGCGAGCGCACGTGTGTGTGAACGCATAACAACATTTGTCAAACAGTGACAGACGTATGAGGCCGTCAGACACTGTTTCATACGTATACGGCTTCTTGTCACACTTGAAATACAGTCTTTATGTAACAACACACGCGCGCATGATTCTTTTGTTATGCGTGCGTGCGTGCGTGCGTGCGTGCGTGCGTGCGTGCGTGCGTGCGTGCGTGCGTGCGTGCGTGCTGCGTATCTCTGGTTGTTTTGACATCAATGTCACCTCAGTGCACATGTGTCTGATTTGCTACAATACTTTGTTGGAGACTGCTGAGTGTGAAAGTTGTTTGTGTGCCCAATGAACTGTAAAATGGTGTAAAATTTGTTTTTTCGTCATCTGCAGACATTTAGTTGAACAAGCAAGATATATAAGGATTGTAAGACTTCTGTTAACTGAAGCACGCGCTGCACTGGGTTCCCTTTCCACTTTAGAGAAAATATTGACCCCTCCAATTGTCACTGTATAATTCGCACACTGCACACTGTCCAAAATGTAGTCTGCAAAGTGCAGGAGTCTGAGCTAGGTAGTGCATAAGGGGCAGTGACCCAGCTCAATGTATGCATTGCTCATGTTCTTCTTGTTACTTGGCAGTTTTATTCATTTATTTAATTAATTTTCCCACCTCCATCTCTTCCCTTCTCCACCGAATTTGAGCTTATGTCTGTCACGATCTACGTTCTGTTTCATGTCTTGTCTCGTCATTTCCTGTTTTATTTTGAAATCACTAACTTCCTCTCGCTTCAGGTATCTTGCCCTTCCTCCCGTGTCAGGCGTCTCATTGTCTTCCCTGATTCCCAAGTGTTTTCACCTGTTCCCCCTTGGTCCCTCATGTGTTCAAATAGTCTGCGTTTCCCTTGTCTCGTGGCCAGTATGTTACCAGTATGAGTACCTTACCAGCCATCTGTCTTGTGTCACGTTCCATAGTTTCCACGAGCCTGCAGCGAGCGTTTCTCCTACAGTGCTATTTAGTTTGTACATTGTTCTATAGCCATAGTTTATTTATTGTCTAACGGTAAGTTTCACAGCCTTACTTTTCCTCCATTTTTAAGGAGAGATTTTTGTTGTAACCTTCGTAGCCACCTCCGATTAGCGGAGTGTTTTGTGTTTTGATTTATTGAATATATCTCGTGCCACCGTTAAAGGTGAGGTTTTCTAAGTTAAAGTAAAATTTTCATAGAGCCTCTGTTTGGAAGAGTGCATCTTTTGTTTTACTCTGCCTCATTAGGAGAGCGTGTTTTTATTTTGTTAACAATTCATAGCCTTTCTGTTTTCCTCCCATTGTGGAGAGTTTTGTGTTTTGTAAATTTCACAGCGGCGCTCCTTCTCCGCCATAGTTACCGAGGAGAGCGCTTCAGGTTTCATAGCCGGTACATGACAATGTCTACACTGTAAATTGTAGTAAGTTCACTTTACTTAAAAAAAAAAAGTCAGGAAACCGATTGCCTCAAAATCTCCAAGTAAAGTAGCCAATTAATTTTAAGGTGTTATAGCTTAAAATAACTGTGTTTAGACAACTCATATAATGGCAGTAAACTTGAGTATAGTTAACTCAAGATCATTAGTTAGGTTCACTATAGAATTTAAATTTTGACTACTTAAACTTGTGATTTATGTTAATTAAGCAGTACTCATAAAAATAAGTTATCCTTACAAGTTTAAGCGTTCACATTACTAGCAAAATATCAGGAAACTGATTGCCTTGATATGTTCAAGTAAGCTGAACCAAAAGTGATAAGTTATTGAAACGAAGAGACAACAGACAACAGTTTGAATGGAAAACAAAGTTTAATTATTAAACTGTTTTTGTTCTGAACACAAATAGAAAAGGGTACAGGCTGAAAACTACTGGAGTTTACGCGCGCACACACACACGGCCCTCAGTCATTAAAACTGACAATCCCTGCTTAAATGTCTCTGTTGTCACTACGGTGTGAAACAAACTATAGATTAACTCAATTGTCAATTACAGTGCCTAACATTTATCATAACATCAAATTAATTAAATTCTTAGTGGATGGATTTAGAACTGCACTAGAGATTGACTTTCAACAGATATTAAGTCAAATATCTTTAAAAAAAAATATAAAGTCTGAGATAACTGGCTAAACCTGACCAAGCTGATGCTGGTAATCAATATCACCACAATCATAATCAGCATTAACACAAAAGGAAAAAGAAAAGCTAGAAGGAAAGTAGGTGTTCATGTTTCTCCTCATGAACATAATACCATTTAGTAGTCTAAAAGTGCGACGAGGCTCCCTCCCACAAAAAAAGGATCAAACATGAAATAAAAATCACTTTTTCAATAAGGGTAAAGGTATCAACGTGACCCATAATGTCACGTCACATCCACATCGTGAACTCATTCACTCATTGCATCAGAATTTTTGAGTGATTGTATTTTTGGTTTTAGGGATTTATGTCCAAGTGAGAGAAGTACCCTTTGGATGAAGTCAAAGGTGTACTTCAGTTGTTGAGGGTACTCCAAATTCAGAGCGTAAGTAAGTCCAAAGAGCAGGCACATGGCATGTGGAAGATTTCCAAGGTCATCCATGACAGTTCTTCCTTCCAAAATGATTGCAGTACCTGAAGACTCAAGGTGCAGTGAGTCAGGGGAGGCCTGTCCGTCTTCAGGAATGATGGTCAGGATCCCAATGGGGGTGTGAGACATCTCTGGGTCTTTGCAGTCCTAACAACAATAACACCAAAATTACATATCAGATGTCACCTTGAATTTCTATGGCAAAAAACACAAGACAGCCACTAAAAGTACAACGTAACACTTCTTCATCACTGCGGATTCTGGGCAATGTACTCGCTACTACCACAGCAGGCTGATGAGTAAACTTCCAGTGTAGTACAGGAATGTGTACAGTTTGCAGTCACTGTACACAGTCACACCTATGGCAGTCCACTCATCAGCCTCCTGTCACAGTATAGCGAGCTCATTTCCCAAGAGCATCAGCGATAAATAAGTGTTGATGTTGTTGCAAGGGAAAGTTCATAACATTTAACTACGTGTTGCACTTCATATGGTCATAAGAGATATCAGTAGAACCCCTATACTTCAGCTAAGTAAAATTCATTGTACTTTTTTTTGTTCTTGAAGACATTTGGGTTTCACATGGGGTGACACTAGAGAACTGCGACTAAATCCTTTTAAAAGACAGCAGATACCACTAAAAGTGTTCTGATTGGAGATAGATCATCAGTGCATCACATAAGTACAGTAGCACTGATTCAGGCTGAATCAAAGTTATCAAAGTAACATATGGAGCAGAATTAAATAAAATGAACCTGTGGTGTAAAGACAACTTACAAAGCATGTCTTGAAGAAGTCTGTGTTCTCATCTCCAAGGATCACAGGAAGGCCACGGAGGACTGCTGTTCGCTTCGCAGTCATATCTGTACTCTGAAAAATCATGTCAAACACACATCACTCCTGTGGTAAAGAACAATCAATTAATAGCTCTGCACACACAATGGGGTTGTGTATTTTGTTCCCCACATGATTATAATAATAAAAAAAAAAAACTTACCTCTGGTCTGACTTGTTCCAGATACTTCTGAAGTTTCTGGCCAACACTTCCCCCCTTGCTCTTGAATATCTCAAAGAAGCGAGGGATGTATTTGAAGAATTCTGTATCCAGGTTTTTGCTTGACAAGCGACAGAACTCTGCCAGAATCTGAAGGAAAAGTATGACAAATTAATATTTAAGATACAGTGATATTGGACCTCTTATGACTGCTTTTCACTAGCAGGGCGCCAAAGCTAATTCTGTAAGTTAATAAAAGATGTGACAAACAATGAATTATATGAGAACTAAAAAACTTAATGCATAAAAGATTTTAAATTCAAATTACCTGACCCTCTGTAAAGAGTGCTGACCACCTTTAATAAGCACGCCGTGAAACTGCTGAAACTCTAGTTATCCCTAAATGTTATAATATCCTTATAGAGTTTTACATCGAGCAACATTAATGAAGGGCTGGTTAGTTTTAGCTTTCACATGACTGCAAAGGACCGACTAGCAGCAAAAACAAAAATACGCCACTAAGTAAACATTATAATTTCCCAGGCATGGCTAAATCATTAAACATAAAGTTAACCTCCAAACCTGGACTCATGGATAAATTACATGGCAAAGATAACGACTATACGTTTGCTACATAGAAAACCAGTGAAACTTACCGTAACACTACTTAGCTTCAGCAACCGTCTTGTTGTTGACAGTGTTCCCGCTTCATTCAAAGCTCGTCGTCACTCGTCAGTGGGACACTGCGCATGTGCGTTCAACGAGAGCTGCCGAGTGATGCTGAGTGTCTGCTGGTTATGCAGCTGCGTCTTGCTCACTCATACCTCTTAGTACAGGTTACTTGCAGCTGATGAGTTTGATTACTTGCCTCAGTAGTGTTATGGAAGTTTTTAATCGCTTCCTTCCTAATACCTCTGATGAGCAATGAAATAGAGAAACTTACTTTTTCTGCCGGCCGGCTAAGTTTTTATTCTTCGTTGCAAGGAAAAAGATCAGTCCACACCATTCAGCGGCAATGGTATGAAAAGATACAAACAAAAGGAATCCAGAGTATTTATACCTTTAGATGTGTAACAACATCTACAGAGGGGGGCAGGATGCAGTCTTGATGATAAACAGGAGGTTAAAACAATTATCTTGTCTGAGTGTTAATTAAGAAGTAAATAGTTTAAAACAATTAGCGTGTCTGGGTGATACAAATGGTTAATGTGGATTGGAGGGTCTGTCAGTCCTGAGACATAAAAATTACCATCACAATTCTCCCTTTTGATTATTAATTAATCACTAACAGAAAACAAACTTAAGAAAAATAAAATGGATGAAAACTAAATGCAAGAGAATACTTAAGTATCCGGTATGCTATTTCAAGCAGATTTGAAAATGTATCATCGTGGTAGTTGATTAGAGCAGATAAAAGACTAACAAAACAAAGCAAACAAAAAAAAAAAACAACCCAAAGAAAAACAAAATGAAAAAAATATCGGGTTAAGGAATATGAGGAGAGGTTGAATTTTGATCAGCATTATTGGCGTTCACCTGAACATATGTGGAGGAATGAATCATCTTTTTCATGAGCACGTTAGACAGCCTTTTCAATACACATGGAATTAAGGTGCAGAGCAAAAGGAAAATCATTACATATGGGATTATTGTTAAAAACCATGTTGGCCATCCTTGGCCCAAAGATTTCAGCCAAGGGAACCATGAGTCATTTATTACAGGAGGGAGTTGAATGGCATCTTTCATGTGTTTGATAATGTTGGTAATGTTCTCATATTCGTCGGAGTGGTTGTCTTCAATTCCAGAGGTCAACATGACCGTGTTAACATCTGACAGCATGTTAAGTAGGGCGTCATGTGGGTCTGGTGGCCCATTGACTATGACTGAGTTGTCTGTACATATCCGAGCTTGGATATTCAATTCCACACCAATACGTTACTGCATCAGTGGGTTTGACATCAGAGATGGTGATCTGGGCTCCGTTGGAATTTGGAAGTTTTGTTATTGTGAAGCGGTTTGGAGCAATGGTTTTGTCAGTGGTGGCAACGATCAAGTGCCACTCGTGTGGGTCGCAGGGGTCTCTGCATAGGTATTTGTCATACTTGGCATAATATGCCTGAACCCGTCCTGATCGCCAAATTTCAGGGTAAACGAGGCAGGTGAATGTTGCACTTTGACCTTCTGTCAAAGTGACAGTCCTGGCAGGTTTGTAGGTGTAAGCCTCCATCAGCTGTGCCAAACATGACAGCATCAGAATCAGGTGATGCATGGTGGAGTTTGGTGGAACACGTCTGGTTGGTGTTTGTTGAATCCACAGGGCCAATTCCACGGGTCGTCCTCTTTGGCGTCTGTGCGTCCTTGCACCGTCCGTCGTCTTTGGCCTCTGCTCGTCCTCGTGTCGTCCGTCACCGTCCGTCCTCTGTGCGTCCTCGTGTCGTCCGTCCTCGCGTCGATCACGTTGGCAGCTGGGCTCCTCCGTTGGCTCGGGGATCTTCCTGCAGTGGATGGCGTGAACCCACGTTGCCCTCTCGGCTATCTTCGCAATGGTATGCGTTGTCAGAATGGATCTCGTCACCGTTTGGAATTCCAGTGCTCCTTTCTGAAGTCGTTTCTCACCACCCAGGTTGGAAGTCTGCAGAGAGAGAGAGAGGGAGAGAATAAGTTTTTGCAATATTGTAGCATATATCCTCACATAGGCCAGTGGAGGGGAGTGGCCTGGTTACAGGTTTTACTCCCAGAGATGGAGGTCTGCCAAAATTGAAATTTTGATTTCAGAGTGCCATTTTCTCGTTTGACAACGTCTCTACTGGCAGGGTGTTATACACAATGTTGTCTGAGGTTAATGATAAGAAATTCACTAATTTGGGTTATTGCAGAATTGACAAAGTGAGAGCCATTATCGCTGCTCAGTTTTGGTGTAGTTGTAGTTCCCAGATGGGGAGTAATCTCTGTTAGCAGAGCCTTTGCTACCACTTGGCTACTCTGGTGTTTTGCTGGAAATACTTCAATCTATTTTGACCACATGTCAACTATTACTAAGCAGCGTTTCTTTCCTTCTGCTGGTGACAGTTCTATGAAATCCATCATTAAGTGTTCGAATGGTCTGTCTGGTGATGGGTGAGCGATGTGTGTGACTGCTTTGGTTTTACCTTTTATGCGTTGCACAAACCATACGCGGGTGACTGATCTTCTGCTGTATGAACTGAAAATTCTTTGGTGAACCAGTGCTGGGTTATGGCATCCATTGTCCCCCCTTTTGACACATGGTCCAATCCATGTGTCAATTTCGCGAAATGAGGGAAAAAATGTTTAGGTAGACAAGGCTTATTATCGGTTCCTCGCCACACATCTTCCTGTGCTGTGGCAAAAGATTGCACCGTTGTGAAAGAGGTGGAAATGGTGACAGGGATCAATTATAGTGGGTAGGAGTGTAGCTTCTTTTTCAGCAGCATCCGCTCTTGCATTTCCTTGAGAGACAGGACCTGTGTTGTTAGTGTGAGCAAAGCATTTACAAACAGAGATGGACTTTTTGGAGTAAAATGGCATCAAGAAGAGCTTTGACTTTGTCATGATGGAGAATGGGTTTGCCGTTAGATTTTAGGAATTGTCTGTGTTTCCACAGAGTGTCAAAATCTTGGACAACCCAAACGTGTCTGGAATCAGATTAGATGGTTACTGCTTTGTTGTTAGCTAGTCTGCATGCCTCTGTCAAAGCTATCAGTTCTGCCACCTGTGTAGAATGGTGAGGAGGGAGTGAGCTGGGGAGAAGAATTTCATGATTAGTGACAACAGTAAAACCAACTCTGTTGTGACCCGTTTGTGGGTCACGTGAAGCTGATCCATCTGCAAAGAGAACCAAATGAGGGTTTGTTAATGTTGTTTCTTGGCAAGCAAACCGGTTGGGGGACAGCAACAGTTATGTTGTGTTCTGTCATCTGGTGTGGGGAGGAGAGTGGCAGGTTTTAACACAGGGTGTTTGACAGTGATGTTAGACATTTCTAAAAGTGTTTTGTTGTATCGTTGCCATCGTGCTGTGGAGAGGTAAGAAGTCTTTTGTTCAAGTAACATCATGGACACATCAGAATAGCCCACAATGTCTCTGGAGGCCATAACTGCCTTTTCAGCTGCCGCCACATATCTGAATATATCTTGGGATCTGCAACCACGGGGTCCAGTTTTGAAGAAAAATAAGCTACAGGCCGCAGCTTATTTCCATGATCCTGCAACAAAACAGAAGTCATACATCCATCTTTTCCATCTACTGATTGAGTGAACGGTCTGGTAGGGTCAGGCAGGCCCAATGTTTGAGTGCTTTGTAAGGCAAGTTTTAGTTCTGTGAAAGATTGTTCTGCTTCAGGAGTCCATTTGATCTTATGTTTTGCTTGCAGGCCTTTGCCATGAATGAGGGAGGTGAGTGGAGCTTCAAGAATGGCATAGTTAGAAATGAACTGTCTACAGTAAGAGCACATAGCAAGAAAATTGTGATGGGTTTTGGAAGGTTCTGAATTGCATCAACTCTTTTTGGTGAAAGAGTCTTTCTTTCAGAAGTGATGACATGACCTAAGAAGACAAATTGAAGTTTAGACAAGCTGGCTTTGTGACCAGTTTTAGCCAGATGTTTCAAGGATTTGACTGTGTTGGCTTCACACTGCTCATTGGTCAGACTGCAGATCATGAGGTCATCAAAGCAGTGCCTGGGGAGAGAACAAAGGGTTCAAGACTGTCTGAGAGCTTCAATGCAAATGGTGGGACTTTCACAGTATCCTTGGCACAGACGTGTGAATGTGTAGTCCCTCCTATTGAATTTGAAAGCAAACCAGAATTAGCTTCCTGGGTGACCTGGAACACTGGAGGTGTCTGAAAGGTTGACCACTGAAAAGAATTTTGCATTAGTTGGTTGCATCACCTGCTTGCAGATCCTGAATATAGCGCCAGTCTGTTGGTTGATCTTTGCCTCTGATTTTATGACAGGAAACAAAGGCGTGCGTATTGGAGAATCGTTACGTGGAACAATTACTCCTGCTGCCTTAAGAGACTCAAAGAATGGTGGTATATTAACAATGGCTTTTTGTTTAAGTGAGTATTGAGCCTTGCAAGGTTTAAAGTCTGATTTTAGAATGATGACAACATTTTCACAATTTTTGACAAGGTTAACATCATACTTACTGTTGACTGTTCTTTGTGTGTGCACAAAAGATGTCAGTGAAGGTGAAAAAATAATAGATCTATCAGATGTTTGCCTTTCGGCTGTAGACTTACACAATTTCATAACTGGGCTCAAATCTTCCCAGCTATCCGATGTGTGTTTTTCTAGTGGGATGTGTGGGACTGAGTAGTCCATGGTGTACATGTTACGTTGAGCTGGTGTGAGAGAGACTGACACAGCGCATTTATGTTCTGTCCAAAAAATGTGTGTCAGTGTTAGTTTGTCAAACCTCTCCCTTAACCAGCTTTCCTCGTACGATTCGTCAGATTCTGGTGACAGATGGGAGGTACACTGCAGGTCCTCTTTGGCCATGAAGTCTGTTGAAATGATGTTTTTTGCTGAAACAAACTCAGGGAAGGTTGTTAGTGGTTGCAGATGCATATGTCATGTTCGAGGTGTGGAAGACAACTGGGGTTGGGATCATCATTTACACATCCAGTTCCTGCCTGTCAGGTTACTGGGACAGATTTTAGAAAGCAACATTTTTATTTATTTATTTTTTTTAATCAGTTTCTCTTCTAGTTTTTCCGTTTTTCTTAGTTTTTTTTTTTTTTCTTTTAAACTAAGGGACCCCCCTATTGGGAATCTGAGCTCATTTGTCCATAAATTTTAATATTTTAAGCTTTTATCCCCAAATCTCTTTTTCATGATTTCCACGATGGGCCCCTCCGGAGGCTCAACCACCAACGGAAAATCTCCCCATGCCGAATGGGGATGGGGAGGCCGTACGACAAATCCAGTCCAGACGTCTCTGTACTGGGTGCTTTTTTCAAATGCCAAGTCACAAATGCTAACTGTTTCGTATTTTGGCCACAAACAGCAAAAAACCCCTTCCTTTTGTGTTTTCTTTTCTTCTTTTTCTTTGTCCAAAGGATACAAGCAACAAACGGAATTATTACGTGTTCGTTTTAAAAGAGAAAGAATAGAAATAAAGAAAATAAAAAGAAGCCCCGTTACTTGTTTATCCAAGCACCGTAACATTACTTCGTCTTATTTAAACTGCTACAAGTAACAAAAAGCATGGCCACTTCGTCTCAACGCTACAAGTGGCAAAAAGCTGGCCAACTGTGGAGACCATGAAAAAACTCAAATGTGCCTAATTAAAACCCAAATTTGAAAGACAATGTATTAAGTCAATATTTCAAAACTCACCAGACGAGCTTCGCTGAACTCTGTTCTTGGAACCCCGGTGGCAGCGACTCAGGACGTGTTACCGGTTAGCCCTCCCGTCTCACAAATTAATTGAGGTTTGGAGGCTGGAAATAATCTATTTCTCCAGGATGGCCTGTCGCTTTCCGTGCCTCGTCCTGAACGGCTGCTCACGGGGTCCTGCCAACAACGCCAAACTGTTATGGAAGTTTTTAATCGCTTCCTTCCTAATACCTCTGATGAGCAATGAAATAGAGAAACTTACTTTTTCTGCCGGCCGGCTAAGTTTTTATTCTTCGTTGCAAGGAAAAAGATCAGTCCACACCATTCAGCGGCAATGGTATGAAAAGATACAAACAAAAGGAATCCAGAGTATTTATACCTTTAGATGTGTAACAACATCTACAGAGGGGGGCAGGATGCAGTCTTGATGATAAACAGGAGGTTAAAACAATTATCTTGTCTGAGTGTTAATTAAGAAGTAAATAGTTTAAAACAATTAGCGTGTCTGGGTGATACAAATGGTTAATGTGGATTGGAGGGTCTGTCAGTCCTGAGACATAAAAATTACCATCACAATAGAAAGTTGTCTTTACTAAGTTTAAGTGAGGATAGTCAACAGAGTAAGCTGGAATGAGTTATGGTCACTTTTTCTTTTAAGTAAGATATACTATTACATTTTACAGTGTAACTTAACAGTTGGCACAGATAACAGAAGAATGTTACTCAAAAGATGATCTTCTAGTCCAAACATGCAACCTGATGCTGAGGTTTAAGAGGCAGACATTCTCTTTTGATTTAATTTAGTTTTAATTTAATTTTAATTTTAATTTTCTCGCACTTTATTTTGAAAAATAATTTTAAATAAAATAATCGCTTATAAAATCAAATGGAGTTGTTCTCAGTTTGTTTGGATGTATGTTGATATATACTGAAAAGAAATTATTTGAGATTACATTTAAATTGCATCCTTTTTTTTATATGTTGCCCTAGCAACAACATCCGAGTAAAAGGACTCTGGTATAAAGAATATCATTGTCAGTAGATATTCTTATTCAGGTGTTAGAACTGAGACTGTATCTCTAAAATGAAGAGAAAAATTCAATTAAATTCAATTTTATTTATATAGCGCCAGATTACAACAATTGTCATCTCAAGGCACTTAAGTAATATAATCCAATTCAAGCCAATTGGAATTCAATTCATTGTAATCATAATCCAATTAATTCATATAGAGCCAATTCAAAAATTAATATCCTAGCTAAGGAAACCAACAGATTGCACCGAAACTTGTCTTCAGTCCAATCTCCCGTCCTGAGCCTGAGGGACTGTGGAAAGGAACGACTCTCTTTAACAGGAAGAAACCTCTGGCAGAACCAGAACCAGGAAGAAACCTCTGGCAGAACCAGGACCAGGAAGAAACCTCTGGCAGAACCAGAACCAGGAAGAAACCTCTGGCAGAACCAGGAAGAAACCTCTGGCAGAACCAGAACCAGGAAGGGTGGCCATCCGCCTCGACCAGCTGGGGTTTGAGAAGACAGAAAAGAGGGAATAGAGGGGGGAAAAACACCATAACGCCATTCAAAGGATATCTGTTGGAACAGGGAAACACAAGTTAATAACCACAATAATGTCACATGTACATAATATCATCTGTGAAATTAAACAGGGGGAAAAAGAGAGCAAAGTGAGGAAAGGTGTGACAGATGAGGTCCCCCAGCAGTCTAAGCCTATAGCAGCTTAACTATGGGATGTTTCAGGATCACCTGAGCCATCCCTAACTATAAGCTTTATCAAAAAGGAAAGTTTTAAGCCTAATCTTAAAAGTGGAAAGGGTGTCTGCTTCCCGGACATTTACTGGCAGCTTATTCCACGAGAGAGGGGCCTGATAACTGAAGGCTCTGCCTCCCATACTACTTTTAGAAACTCTGGGAACAACAAGTAAACCTGCAGTTTGGGAGCGAAGTGCTCTGTTAGGAAAATATCTTACAATGAGATCTTTAAGATATGATGGAGCTCGGTCATTAAGAACTTTATATGTGAGAAGAAGAATCTTAAACTCTATTCTGAATTTAACAGGAAGCCAATGAAGAGAAACTAAAACTGGAGAAACATGATCTCTCCTGTTAGTTCTCATCAGAACTCTGGCTGCAGCATTTTGGATCAGCTGGAGGCTTTTCAGAGAATATGTGGGACAGCCCAATAATAAGGAATTACAGTAGTTTAATCTTGAAGTAACAAATGCATGAACTAGTTTCTCTGCATCACCCTGAGACAGGATGTTCCTGATTTTAACAATATTACGAAGGTGAAAGAAGGCAGTCCTAGAAACCAGTTTTATATGTGCGTCAAATGATAAATTCTGGTCAAAAATAACTCCAAGGTTCCTCACTGTAGAAGTAGAAGCCAAGGAAATACCATCTAGAGTAACTATATAACTAGACAATTTCTCCCTGAAGCGCTCACGTCCAAAGAGAACAACTTCAGTTTTGTCTGAATTTAAAAGCAGACAGTTCTGAGTCATCCAGGTCTTTATGTCTTTAAGACAGGCTTGTAGTCTGACCAACCTGTAGGTTTCATCTGGTTTCATAGATAAGTACAGCTGAGTATCATCAGCATAACAATGGAAATTTATGCCATGCTGTCTGATAATGTTACCTAATGGAAGCATGTATAAAGTAAAAAGAATCGGTCCAAGCACAGAACCCTGAGGAACTCCATGACTTACTCCAATGTGTGAGGAAGATTCTTCATTTACAAGAACAAACTGGAATCTATCAGATAAATATGACTTAAACCAGCCTAATGCAGTTCCTTTAATCCCAATAACATGTTCAAGTCTCTGTAACAGAATGCTGTGATCGATCGTATCAAATGCAGCACTGAGCTATCAGAGGCTAAGAGGAGATCATTGGTAACTTTCACCAGTGCTGTTTCTGTGCTATGATGCACTCTGAATCCTGACTGAAACTCTTCAAACAGATTATTTCTATGGAAATGATCACAAAGTTGAACTGAAACTATTTTTTCAAGAACTTTAGACAAAAAAGGGAGATTGGATATAGGCCAATAATTAGCCAACACTTCTGAATCAAGAGTAGGTTTTGTAAGTAAAGGTTTAATTACAGCAACCTTAAAAGTCTGAGGTACATATCCTGTCAACAAAGACCGATTGATCAAATCCAATGTGGAAGTGTCAATTAAGGGGAAAACCTCCTTGAACAGTCTGGTTGGGATTGGGTCTAACATACAAGTTGATGGTTTAGAAGAGACTATTGCTGTTGTTAGCTCAGAGAGATCAACTGGGCAGAAGCCGTCTAAATACAAATCAGGTTCTAAAGATACTTCTAAAGCTGCTCTACTTGATGATACATCAGTGATAATAGTGGGAAGGATTCCATTAATCTTCTCTCTGATAGAAACAATTTTATTGATGAATGAGGGATGAGTTATGCCAGTCACTCAGTGAAGGCTTGTGGTGACATTGGATTATGTGGGCTAATGTATTATAAAAGCCAAGTAGTTGTATTTCAACATAAAATGTGTCCTGTTAGAATGTAAGTTTAAACTATCACAACAGCATGGGCCTTTTCGACAAATCACTAAACACTATTTAGAAGAATGCACTGATGGAAAATATACCATCTACCTATCCCTCTGTAAATACACATACTTTCACACCATACAAGGTTTAAAAAAAAGGTCAACCCAGACCTGTGCTAAAAAATTGGTTTCAACTCTAGACTATTGCAATTTGCTTTGGAACACAATAATCCAAACATCAGCGCAAAACTAAAATAGTAACTCCAGAAACATTAACGTTAAGAGAGCCTAAAAAGAAATACTCCACTAAATGTGCCATCTGTGTGACCTGAATGGGGATGGTCTACCTTATTTGAAGAGAAGCTCAGCAAACAGGTTGATCACCATTTCGTTAAAGTCAGGGGATTTCTGAATTAAGTCCCACTCAATAGAAAGCACGGCCAGTGCATTCAGTCTTTCCTGTCCCATACTACTTCTCAGAAAAGACTTGATCCTCTTCAGGGTCAGAAAAGGGACTTTTTAGCTAAGGCTAGCCGTTAGCCAGTCCTTTCTCTCAAACTAAGTTACACAATAGCTACGATTTTGGCGCTTTTCTTTCTGTGTAATTTGGATATCCTTTGGATGATGTGCCCCTACTTTTTTCAGCTCAACTTTTTCTCCTAAGGACATTGAAGAAAACGGATTTGAAAGTAAACAATCCACTTCGTTAACGTTGATGCCTGCCATTGTCAAAGTTTCGCCCCACACACACACACAAGCACACGTGTACAACTCCCATGAAGTAGAGTCGTCTGTGAATCTTCTGGCTTTGGGCTGTACAGATTTAGCCCAAACAAGCCACAAATGGAGGGGATGTTACCTGCAACCTGTCACTCAAATGTTGAAGAAAAGTCAAGTGTAACTGAGTTCCTTCGCTTGGACTGTAGATAATTAGCCCGTGTTCACCGATTTCATGGGTTCCATTTGAGATTTTGCTCCGCCTCTGATCAAAAATTAAAAAAACAATTTGTTTAAAGTTTTTATTGAATTATTTACATATTATATTCTCATTTTTATTGAATAATGTAGAGAGGGCTGAGCCCTGTTAGCCCAATTATTATTATTATTACACTGGCACATTTTGGCCACGTCTGAATTGTGTGGAATGTCATAATTTTATCATTTGCACAAATTTATTAAGTATATCTTTTGGCTTTTCTCATGTACAGATGTTTCAAACTAAAGTCAGACATTTACCTGAGAAAACTAGGAAAAGGTTCTCAGGGGATGTTTGGCTCTACTGTTTACTGTATATGTTATTGGCATTAAAGTGTGCACTTTTTAGATAAATTTGCCTGTCAGTTTTTACATTTTTACCTTTATGCTAAGTATACATAGGTCTGTTTGGTGATGATTTAAACAGAGAAACTGCTCACCTTGTGAAAGTTGCTATGGAAGCACACTTGATGAGGAAACGATCACTTTGGTGCTGTGTGAAAGCTGTTTCAGTTCAGTGAGGTTAACTCTCCCAGGTATGCCATGCTTTTAAGAACCAAATCTAATTTTTACATAATAAATAGGTGGCATACTACAGATAATGTCGTAATCACACACCTATTCTCGTGTACTGTTTATTTTAAGATTTAGAAAAAGACGGAAAGTTGTCCATCACATTTGTGATGTTGTCAGTGGGTCAGTTGCCACAACTCAAATATAATAGAATAGAATAGAAAAATACTTTATTCATCCCCCAGTGGGGGAAATTCAAATTAGTTGAGTAGCTCAAAAAGTTATTTTTGGTCCAGCCATAGAAGGACTCCAGAAGGTCCCTGTACTCCTTCTCCTGTCCACCGCGCACACAACAGCACAACAGCCATATCATCAGAATATTTCTGTATGTGGCAGGACTCTGAGTTGTACCTGAAGTCCAATGTGTACAAGGTGAAAAGAAAAGGAGCCAAAACAGTACCCTGCAGAGCCCCAGTACTGCATTCCAGTGTTCCAGAAACACATCTCCCCATCCTGACATACTGTGGTCTGGCAGTCAAATAGTCTATAATCCACGATGTCAGGGAGGGAGCCCCACCCATACCTAGAAGCTTGTCTTTCAGTATGGGAGGCCGTATGATGTTGAAGGCACTGGAGAAGTCAAAGAACATGATTTTTGAGCACACTCCGTCAGAAGCCTTGGACAGACTCCATTTGGCCTGCAGCCCTCCCTGACTGAAGTCTCCTGAGCTCAGTTCCAACCTCTTCTATAGTTAGACAAAGAGGTTGTAGCGGAGTGATGAGAACAGGAGTGATGTTGCTATCAATTTTAGAGATGGGGGTGGGGGTGCAGCTGGACAGTGGAGGGTAAGTGGTGGGAGTTGCTGCAGAGGTGAAGGGGCAGCTGAAGTGAGGAGGCCAGGCGGTGGGAGCAGCCACAGATGTGAAGGTGCAGCTGGGCTCAGGATGCCAGGTGCTGGAAGCTGCCACAGAGGTGGATGTGCAGCTGGGCTCAGGAGGTCTAGTGGTGGAAGTTGCCGCAGAGGTGGAGATGTGGCTGGGTTCAGGATGCCTGGTGGTGGAAGCTGCCGAAGAGGTGGAGGTACAGCTGGAAAGAAGAAGCCTGTTGGTGAGAGTTGCTGCAGAAGTGGATGTGCAGCTGGGCTCAGGATGCCTGGTGGTGGAAGCTGCAGCAGAGGTGGAGGTGTAGCTTGACTCAGGAGACCTGGTGGTGGAAGCTGCCAAAGAGGTGGAGGTACAGCTGGAAAGAAGAAGCCTGTTGGTGAGAGTTGCTGCAGAGGTGGAGGTGCAGTCAGGCGGAGGAGCAGGCTTGGCGATGCGAGTTGCCATTGAGGTGGAACTACAGCTGGGCAGTGGAAGCAGGATAGAGGAAGCAGCTGTAGTGATGGGGGTGGACGGAGCAGCAGTAGAGGTGGAAAAAGCCACACTATCAAACCTGTTATAATATTGGTTAAAAGTATTGGCTCTGTCTACATCACCTTCCACAGACAGAGTTTTCCAGTGATGGGCCTCATGCCCCTCCACACCTCCTTGGTGTTATTGTTCTCCAGCTGTCTCTCTACCTTTTACTTGTGCTCCACCTTAGCTCGAAGTAGTGTATTTTTAAGCTCCCGTTGTACATTCCTTCGCCTTTCTCCATCCCCATTCTGGAACGCCTTCTTTTTCAGGTTCAGGAGCTCTTTGATGTCACTGGTGATCCATGGTTTATTATTAGGATAGCACCTTACTCTCCCCAATGGAATCACAGTGTCCCTACAGAAGTTAATGTAGTCAGTGATGGTGCTGACCCTCCTGTACATGTCAATCTCCATTTCTTCTTCTTCCAGCAGTACAGCCCAGTCTGTGACATCAAAGCAGTCTCTCAATACATCACGCGCCTTCTGTGACCACTTCCTGAAAGATCTCGTAGTAACAGGAAGTGGGTTGTAGATAGACCATGCTGTGATCAGATCAGTGGTGGAAGGGATGCTGCCCTGTAAGCCTCCTTCACATGAGCATAAAACAGATCTAATGTATTTTCTCCATGTGTTGGACAGTCCACATACTGTACAAAGTCAGTCAAGCAGGAGGATAGAGAGACATGGTTGAAACCCCCTGTGATTGCCATGAATGCCTCAGGATGCTGGGTCTGTATCCTAGCAACGGCGTCACGGATGACATCACATGCCATTTCCCTCGGTGGAATGTAAACGACGATGACGACTGTATGTGGGAACCCTCTGGGCGCATAGAACGCATGGAAACCAACTGACAGCAGTTCAATGTCTGGACAACTTATCCTCTCCTTAACGGTCACATTGCGGGGGTTAACCCATCTCTGATTAAAAAACAGGATAATACACCGGCCTTTCCGCTTACCGCTTGTACTCCGGTCACGATCCGCTCATACAGCTGTGAAGCCGGGTATGTCCACACATGAGTCTGGTGTGTTGTTGTTCAGCCAGGACTCAGACAGACAGGTCAAACTGCTCTCCTTGTACAGACGTTAGTTCCGCACAAGCGCCTCTAGCTAATCACACTTGTTAAGTAGCGAGTTAGTGTTTCCCATAATCACGAGGGCAGAAAAGGCTTGTACCTCCATCTCCTGTTGTCCCTCTTTGCCTTTCGTTTTGCTCCAGCTCTGCATCCATGGTACAGCTTTTTTAGCTCGGTCGGAAATGGATGTTTAATTCCGTGACCAATCCTTGACAGTGCCAACAGTTCTTCTCTTGTGTACACTGCTCTTGTACTGGTAGCAGTTCACATTTGTCAAAAAATAAAATGAAATTTAAGTAAAAAGCAGAGCTCTAAAAAAGTTTAGATAAAAAATAAAAATGACATGTAATTATATAAACAACGAACAAAACTGACAGCTACACAGACTTGCTGCCGATAAGGCAACCGAGTATAGTCTGCATAAAACTATCATTTGTGCTCCATACCACCACTTTTTGACTCCATTGACTCAACTTGTGTCTCAGCTAGTTCAGAATTTGTTCAACTATAAAACCTTTTAAGAAATGGTTTAGTTTTCCACTGCAAAGTCTTATTATCACAGCACTTAGAATATGAAACATCTCTTGTGTAATAAGAATTTCTGTTGTGGGCCATATTAAAGGGATACTGGCTACTCAATATTTGCCTTATTTTCCTTGCAAATCAATGTGGTAATATCACCAGTCAGAATTAGTAAATTATGCTGCCAATAAGAGCCTTTGTCAACCAACATTTCAAAATGATGACCAGGGTTTATAAATGCTGATTTAAACTTGATATATCGATGCTGTAATGGGGAAGATTTAGAAGCTATAATCTTTTGATATTAAAACACCCAACGAGGTTTATATACATTATGACATAAGCTGTTTATGTATTGAGTTGCAAATGGTGATTGTGAATGCCCCACTAGACACTACATAGTTCTTACAGCTTTCAGTTGTGCTTTATTATTGCATTATAATGCTGAGTACATACTGTTGCATCCTTTTTTTCTCTCTAAGCTGCTGGCCAACATTATGATCTACATTTGTGCCATCACTGTGGGTGTCATGTCGTACTACATGGCTGATCGGAAGCATCGGAAAGCCTTTCTGGAGGCGAGACAGTCTCTGGAGGTTAAACTTAACCTTGAGGAGCAGAGCCAGCAACAGGTCAGTGGACCTATAGAACAAGGTTCTTGGTTATGTGTGAGTTTAATGATACACAAATATGTGCAAATTATTTTAATATTCTGTGAAATGCCCTCCTAATGAGGACATTGAGACTTCAACAAGACATTGGGCCAGATACAATATTTCAGGATTTATTTCTATTTGACCTAAATTTATTAAAATTTGGATTAAACATCTATACTGTTAAGTGATTGATTGGTTGTGTGCATGGGCCATTAGGTAAAGAAAATATCTGTACAATACCAAACTGTAGTTTCCAGTTCAAAGGAAACAAGCGAAAGTAATGCAAGTTTTCAGAAGACTTGCTACCATGCCTTTTCACTGTCATTGCATTTGCTGCAACTTACCAACTAAAAGGCTGAAAATACTGTCAAGTTGAACCAACAACAGGGAAGAATGATTGGGCATTATGTGGGTTAGAAAGATCTTGTGTAAAAAAAAATCACTTTGGTATCTATGTGTTATAAGAGAGGTAAGTTACCAAGTCTGATTCATGTACAATCTGTTTAGATTTTTTAAGTGCTGTTCCCATCAGTTTTATGACTAATAAACTGATAAACACAACTCTACACTTTTTAATGCAGATTTCTCTTGCTTTCCATTGGATAAGTTTAGACTTTCTAAACAAGAACCTATCAGATTAAGTACCAGGACTGTAAAATGGCTTTGGAAACTAAATAATGACCAAGCAGGAACATGCTTATGCATTTCATGCATCACTTAGTGAATGCGTCTAGTATCGTTGGAAAAGTGAATCAAATGTTTCATGCTACTAAGAGTCATCTATGTGATACTGAAAACCTTGCTAATATGATTACCTTAGCCTACCAATCCTCTCTTCACAGCTCCTTGTGAAGATGCATGTTGGTTGAACTAGTCCTCTTTCCTTTTGAAATGGGCATTAGAAATGTTTGTGCTTATCTTGGCCACCTATTCCTCCTTAGATTATTTAGAGTAGACCCAGAGCAGAGATGAGACAAATGAGGGTTAGGGTAACCCTTTTAAAAATGTTTACGCCATATGTGTGTTGGCTTGTTTAGCAATCACGGCCCAGCCTCTCCTCAAATACATTCCTCACATATAGGAATGTAACAGATGCCACAAATAACAGTTTCTTCACTTTATAAAGTGGACCTCCATCGACTGCTTCCAGTGGCAGCAGGGGCTTGCTGGCTGGGACCATGAGGCTATCTTTAGTGGGCTTAACCTGACTGATGTGGAATGTTTGGTGGATACGGAGGGACCAGGGCAGACGGAGACGAATGGCAGCTGGAGTGATGACTTTGGAGATGGGGAAAGGACTAACGAACCGTGGTGCCAGCTTCTTAGAGAGGACTTTGAAGTGAACTTCCTTAGCTGACAACCACACTCTCTGCCCGGGCCAATACTCAGGTGCAGGATGTCATTTTCAGTCTGCTGCCTTTTTGACTCTGTCCCCTTGACGGATTAGCACTTGACGCGCGCAGTCCAGGTGCAGTGGCAGCAGCGAACCAGTGTGTAGGCGGAGGGAACTGACACTTCTGGCTCTGTGTCAGAAAACACAGGAGGCTGGTAACCATAGGCACACTTGAAGGGGGAGAAACCTGTGGTAGAGGTTGTCAGCGAATTGTGGGCATATTCCACCCAGACCAGGTGAGTGTCCCCGAAGTCGGGTTCTGGGACACAAGGCATCGGAGGCTGGTTTCTCAGCTGTTGGTTGAGGTGTTCGGTGATGTCAGACTTGCTGTGGCACCGATGAGCTGACAGAACAGCCTCCAGAACAGCGAGATGAACTGGGGTCTGACACGATGTCTTTAGGAAATCCATGGATCCGGAAGATATTCAGTGGTTCAGTGGAAGGATGGGTTCTGGTTCATTGGCGACAGGCTCAGGGTCGTAGTGTGACAGTGTGACAGAGCATCTGGTTTGTCATTCTGGGACCTGGCGTGTAAGACAACGGGAAGCAAGAACAGTTAAAAAACAATGCCCGCCTGGCGTGAATTTAGTCTCTTGGCTTGTGGTCTGTCCACACTATGAACGAATGCTGTGACCCCTCCAGCCAGTGTCTCCACTCTTCCAAGGCAATCTTGACTGTCAGCAGCTCCCGGTTGCCAACGTCATAGTTACTTTCCGCACAACTCAGTCACCGGGACAGAAAGGCGCAGGGGTGCATCTTGCCATCCACCTCTGAGATAAGACTGCTCTGATCCACTCATTAGATGTGTCAACCTCCACCATGAATTGATACTGTGGATCTGGCAGAGTGAGGATGGGCTCAGAGGTGACGCGGCGCTTGAGGGTCTGGAATGCCTCTGGAACCCAGTTGAATCGAACCAGGGGAGAGGTCAGCGTGTGGAGGGGAGTAGCTATTGCGCTAAAGCCTCTGATAAACCTCCTGTAAAAGTTGGCAAACCCCAAGAACTGCTGAACCCCCTTGTGGCTATCTGGCGTCGGCCATTCGACCACAGTGCTCACTTTAGCCGGATCCATCTGCACCGACTCCTGGGCATTGCACGATGAAGCCCAGGAAGGAGTTGGATATGGTGTTTGTGAGTGTCTAGGTCCGGTGAGTGAATGAATATGTCGTCTAGGTAAATGTTGATAAACTGGTCGAGAAATTCTCTGATCATGTCATTGATCATGGCCTGGAAGACGGCAGGAGCATCCGTGAGACCAAAAGGCATGACCAGATACTCATAGTGACCGCTGGGAGTATTAAACCCAGTGTTCCACTCATCCCTCTCCCCAATCCGAACAAGATGGTAAGCGTTGCATAAATCAAGCTTAGCGAGTACTGTGGCCTGCTGTAGCTGATGAAACACATACGACACTAAAGGGAGTGGACAGGGATTCTTTATAGTAATATCATTGAGGGGGCTGTAATCAATACATGGTCTTAAGGACCCATCCTATTTGCTTACAAAGAAGAATGCAGCTCCAGCAGGTGACAAAGACAGGCGGATGAACCCTGCTTTCAGTGACGGCTCGATTTAGTCCTTCATGGCTTGTCGTTCGGGCCTTGACACTGAGTGCAGGCGCCCCTTGGGATTGGTGGAGCTGGGGATGAGCTTGATGGCACAATCATTTGGTCGAAGCTGTGGAGGTGACATGGCCTTGACTTTGTTAAAAACCTCCTTGAGGTGGTGGTAGCAGGTGGGTACAAGGGTCAGATCTGGGTGCTGGGACTCTGTAACAGGGTGAGCAGAAACAGTGTTTATTAACATGGTAGCCTGTCCATGAGACTTGTCTCACAGGCACTTCTTCTCACAGTCTGTCTCCCACCCCAGGATTTTGCCTGTGGGCAAGTCTATGTGGGGGTTTTGGCTGGCGAGCCACGGATGTCCCAGTATCAGTGTGCATGCAGGTGAGTGAAACAGGTAAAAGTTCATCAGTTCAGTGTGGTTGTCTAAGGTAAGAGCTGCAGGTGCTGTGGTGTGCGTAATAATGAATAGTGGTACCATTCAAGGCGCTAACCTTGATGGGTTGTGAAAGAGCCTCGGTCTTCAACCCCAGTCTTTTGGCTATCTCCCAGTCCATTAAGCTTTCATCAGCCCCAGAGTCAATAAAATATCCAATTCAATTGCTTTTGGTATTGTGTGTTTTTTTGATGGAGGTCAAACTACGTGGAGCAGAACCTGAAGCTGTAGATCGGTTCTTCACCTGAGCTGCCTTGACCGGACAGGCGGCTACAAGGTGTACGGGTTCCCCGCAGTAGAAGCACGGTTCCTCCTTGAGACGGCATTGTCGTTCCGTCTGAGTGAGCTTGGTCCTGCCCAAATGCATAGGCGCCTCACATCCAGCAGGAGGAGAAAGGCGGTGCTGATCTGACGATGATTGGCAGGGAACAGACCAGGGGATGTGCTGTGGGTGGTTTGGCAACTGCTGTTGTCCTTCCTGGAGAGCCTTGAATTCCCAAAGTTGGTTATCTGTTCGGACAGTGAGAGCGATGAGGGAGTCCAGTTCTGGAGACAGATCCAGAGGCAGCAGCCACTCTTGAACAGGGGCAGCCAGCCCCTTCAGGAAGACGTCGTAGAGAGCCATGGTGTTCCTGCCACCCCATCTGGGCAGTAACAATAGCCTTGAAGTCTTCTTGGCTATGGCCGAGGCATTTAAATCCCTGGCCTAGCGCAGCAATCTGCTCCTCCTGATGGGAGAGGCATGCTCCCTGTGACGTAAGAGCCACGGTTAGCTTCTCGGACCCTGCTTCCTCCATACTGGCCAGTGTGTAATGTCACACCCAGTCTGGAACTTAGGACGCAGATGCAGGGTTCAGGTTCTTCAATAAATAGCCTTTATTGAGGGAAACCGGCTTGATACTCCAAGACTGAGAAGTCAAAGCAGGCTATGAAACCTAACTCTAATACACTTCTTCCAAAATGGAAGAAGCGTGGCTACAAAAAAAATAAATAAATCGCTCCACTAAAAAGAGGAAAACAAAAAAAGTATCTTATACAAAGTATTTTATACAAAATAAAATCGAAACACTCCTGAAAACTGGAGGCACTAATCCAGGGATGTCAAACTCAATTGTACAAGGGGCCAAAATTCAAAACACACCTTAGGTCGCGGGTCGAACAGGATAAACATTTATTTAACACACCAAAACTAAATGTTTTTGGAACATAAATATGAATAAAAACAGACAGGAATATTATTCTGAAACGAACTTAAACCTTAAATTACTTCTATTTAATTTTTTGCTCTGCATAAAAATATCTTGTTAAATATAACATTCAAATTCCTTTGCTCCTATGTCAATGTATATAAAAAAAAAAAAACTTAAATATCCCAAAAGATTTTGCTCTCCTTAAAAATATCTCCTGTCGAAATTATACAAGTTAGAAATATGAACATGCTACAAAACCTGGAAATATACATAAAATGTGTGCTTTTCAGCAATAACAATTTAAATCATTCAGTTTTCTTTGCTCTTGTGACTCTGATCTGATTATATGCTCTGATCGCAGCCGGATACCTGGCATCTTTTTTTGGCAACAAGTTCGTTTAAGTTTGGTGTAAAGTCCTGTGTTGTAGAGATTCTCAGGATGGACAGCAGGTGCTCATCAGTGAGACGACTTCTGTGTGCTGTTTTGTTAATCTTCATCACTGAGAAGAGCTTCTCACACAGATATGTGCTCCCAAACATGCACAAGGTTCGAGCCGCATGAAGACGGAGCTGAGGCATTGATGTAGGGATGGAGTGAATGAACTGTGTGGGTCCTGCAGTGTCGTACTTTGCCTTCAGTGTCCCATTACACTGCAGCTCAATCAGTTCCATCTGAATCTCTGCAGGTGCAGTTTCAACATCGACGGCAAATGGGTTGCGAAGCAACTCAAAACTCTTTGTTTGTGCTTCAAAGTCACTAAAACGCCGTGCGAACTCAGCGC
Source organism: Leuresthes tenuis (assembly GCF_036924035.1). NCBI lineage: Eukaryota > Metazoa > Chordata > Actinopteri > Atheriniformes > Atherinopsidae > Leuresthes > Leuresthes tenuis. The sequence continues at coordinate 36,925,377 of NW_027325364.1, forward strand.
GTAGTGTGCTCAGTTTGTCGGCAAAGTCCGTTTTGGGGAACACATTTGTGCTGACTTGGTTCAACATTACTTGGCAACAGGGAAAGTGAGGCAAGTTGCACTGTTGCATTTGTGTCTCCCATAAAAGCAGCTTCACTTGAAATGCCTTCACTGCGTCATACATGTTAGTAATCATGCGGTCACGTCCCTGGAGCTGCAGATTTAAGGCGTTAAGATGAGCTGTTATGTCAGCCAGAAACGCCAACTCACACTTCCATTTTTCATCCCTCAAAACGGTGGAGTCTTTTCCTTTACTGTCCATGAACTGACAGATTTCGTTGCTGAGCTCAAAAACTCTGTTGAGAACTTTCCCCCGACTTAGCCAACGCACCTCTGTATGATAAGGAATGTCGGCAAACTCTGAATCTATCTCCCGCATAAAGGACCGAAACTGCCGGTGATTTAACCCTTTAGCTCGGATAAAGTTTACGGTTTGCGTTACAGTGCTCATCACGTGGTCCATCTTCAGGACTTTGCCACATAGTGCTTCCTGGTGTATGATGCAGTGATATGCTGTTAACTCACCAGTACAGTTCTCCTCCTGCATCTTCACTCGCATCCTTCCCACTAGTCCACTTTTTGCACTGCACATAGCCGGCGCTCCATCAGTTGTAAGTCCCAAGTTGTTTGTCCCGGGGCAGTTTCACGTCGGTTACACTTTGACATACGTTTTCAAAAATGTCTTTTCCAGTCGTTGTCCCGTGCATCGATTTAATGTCCATTACTTCCTCCATTACGCGCAAATTGGAGTCCACTCCACGGATGAAGATAGCCAGTTGTGCAGTATCAGTCATATCAGTACTTTCATCCACAGCAAGAGAGTAGGCAATAAAGTCTTTGCTTCTTTCACTCAACTGTGCTCTTAGATCAGTGGCCATCTCACAAATTCGATCAGTAACCGTATTTCTACTCAGACTTATATTTGCCAGCATCTGCTTTTTGTCTGGACATAACACGTCGAACACCTTGATCATGCAGCTCTTCAAAAATTCTCCCTCCATAAAAGGGCGCGCTGATTTGGCCATCTCCTCTGCCACGATAAAACTTGCTTTCACAGCAGCTTCACTTTGTGATTTTGCACGGGTAAAAAACGTCTGCTGGAATGCCAGATTCTTCTTTAACTCTTCTGTTTTCTGTTTCTTCTGCTCTGAATCCAGGTCTTTCAGGTTATCCTTGTGTTTTGTCTCAAAGTGCCGTCTTATATTGAATTATTTAATTACAGCCACATTAGCTCCACAAATGAGACACACGGGTTTACCGGCAATGTCACTAAACATATACTCAGCTTCCCATCAGTTATTAAAGGCTCTGTTTTCAGAATCAACTTTTCTCTTCGGCATCGTGAGGGGTATCTTCGGCTAACGGCTATCTTCGTGATATCTTGTAATAGCTAGACTTAATTGACGCGAGAAGTACGCGGCAAGGCAGCTGAAGCGTTGCATTATGGGATCTGTAGTTCTGTGCAGTATTGTGTTATCAGCGCTTCATATCGATGGGCCATGAATAACGATAATGTAAAATGATCTTGCGGGCCAGATATGATTACAAGGCGGGCCGGATGTGGCCCGCGGGCCATGAGTTTGACACATATGCACTAATCTATGAAAAGTTAAATAAACAAAGAATCGCTCTACAAGGAGGAAACAAAAGGCTATGAAATCCCTAACTATGAAACATACTGGTCCTATTGCTGAAAAATGCATGCTCTTTTGAGCCAAAACATGTGTTAAAGTGTCCTTTTGGGAGCCAAAACGTGTGTTAGTGTCCTCTCGGGAGCCAAAACGCGTGACAATTATTAATGGGAAAAAAACAACAAAACATTTTGCCTTTGCAATTAATTAAAGTATTGTTGTAATTTAATTGATTCAAATTAGTTTCATTTCAATTCATGGAGCGTAAGTGATTATTAGTAAGTTTTAGTAATTAAGTAAGTGTAGAAAAAAGTTACCTACTGCATCACCAAGAGTTCCTTTAGTGCCAAACCCTGTTCTGGGCAAGATACTGTGCTTTGCATTTATCATGGACACCTTTTGGAGCTTTCGATTGGGGACAGTATCAGAATATGTGAAACGTCATCAAACATAGTGTTCTCTTACTTGTGCAGTGGCTAGTCCTGTGCCAGAACCCATCAGAACATTCAGATGAAATTGTGCGCTCTCAGAAAAACCTGAGACAAATCCATCAGTCTGCTGTTGAAAACAGAGCAGCCAGAAAAACAGACAAAAGCACAATCATTCTTGGCAGCTCAATACTTCACTATAGGAAATTTCTGTAGATTCATAGTTAATATTATAATTTTATCTGCCCTATTAATATATGATATATGAGTCACTATTGGCTACATCCACCTGAGATTGAGCAAAACTGAGCATCTTGCTCAGTTAAAAAATAAATAAATAAAAAATAAGTGATGGCATGATTTTAGTCCATCAGAATTAGTGCTCAATATAGATGGGACACCTAATTACTATCAGTACATTTTTCTAATGTTCTCTGGGTGTATCTGTTTTCCATAGGAACGTCTTCTGCTCTCCATTCTTCCTAAACATATTGCAGATGAGATGCTTCAGGATATGAAGAAGGAGCCCAGTCAGAAAGAGATGCAGCAGTTCAACACAATGTACATGTACAGGCATGAAAATGTCAGGTAACTTGCTTTTTTTTACTTCTTAACTATATATTAGATCATTGTATTTAGTATGGTCGAATTTAACTTCATGTCATTTCATAAAAATTATTTTGCGTTTTAACAGAACCGGAAATCTATAATGTGGCTAGATCATGATCAATAGGAGACATGATCTGGAGAACGGGACCAAACTTGATCTAAATAATTGATCTAGATGTTTTGTTTATTTACTATAAAATGAAACAAACATCACTTATTGGCCTGAGTCATGGTTATTCCATGTCAACTGCTACAGGTGTTTCCAGGTAATAATTGTGTCTCCTTGTTTGATTGTTAAATTACAATGAAATGACACAGGAACAGGTACTTCATCCCTTTGTAGCCCTGATTCACGGTTATTACATGGAAATTACCACACGCGATTCCAGGTAGGCATTGCACCTCTTGGTGTTTGGTTTATTTTAAAATTCCCATGAAAAGATGCAGAAACGGGTACTTCATGACTTTGGAGCTCTGACTCCTGGTTATTGCATAGAAAATATTACAGATATTTCTTGGCGCAAGAAATGTTCAATTTCTTAAGCTTTACCCTGAACAAATTTTGACCATAAAGGATGAATTTCAGCAATAGATAATGGTAATTTGACTTTTATGTCTTCTTTTATTTTGTCTTCACAGTAGTTTGATTTGAAAAGAAAATGCTACAGAATCATCATCCTATGCTACCTCATTATTTTAAGGTTGTTACTAAATTCATGTCATATTACTATTTTTATAATTGAAATAACCTGTATGTATATATATAAAATTTTTAGCAGGCTGCCATATTATTACAACAATACACAGACAATACACAATTCTTTATGGTATATAATAAAAAACAAAAAAAAACTAACTATTGTATTCAAACCACTACAGAAATATACTCCAGTCCCAAGATGCAGGATAACTGTGAGAGGACCCATTCTGCTTCTGGCACAAGTCCTCCAAATAGTCACGTGGCAATAAAGTCACAATCTGAAAACAGCCTCTGTAATCATATGTAGAAAATTGATTGTGGAAAAAAGAAAAAAAAAAAAAAAAAAAAAAAAAAAAAACTGCTCTAGTTAATGATGGAGTGGAAACCTTAAATTTAAAGTGAGGTCCATCCTGCTGCTCTACAGATCCTTATGTCTTAGTTTAAGAACAAAGATGTACAAAATATAGAGTTATTGCCAGAATCTTTTTAACTGGGCCACATGGTACAGTGCAAGCTTGAAAATAAATTCCTAGTCTGATGATTCCGTAAAATTTTCATATTATCACCAAAATGACTTTGATAGGATGTTTACAGTATTGATGATGGAAAACTTACCTTGGAGTCCTTTGTGTATTTGAAATGAATGTGGCCATCAGTGAGGTGATGTTCAGATCTCAAATTAAACTCTGTTGCAACAGGTAGAGTTACGGTTGTATGGTAGCTGAGGGCTACTTTCAATCAGAGATGCCAATCATGTCTTCAAAGCCCCTTTTATGACAGGGAATTATCAGAAAATACATTTTTGAACATAGACCTGTGGGCTATTACCACGAAGGGGGAGGGGTTATGACCTGTACTGCAGCCAATCACTACAGTGTGATCGAGACAGGTCAGCTTCTTACAGTCTGTATTTGACTTTTAAATCACATATAACTGGTTTGTAAGACTGCCTTTTTTCCAGCTACATAAAATGGCCATCATTAGAAAAATCCTGTCTATTTGTGATGAAGAAAATAGCTAGTCTATGTTTGTTACTTTTACGATTTGATTACAGCAATTCCTTATTATTGGGTTATCCCAAATTCTTTTTGAAAGTGTTCTGATGAGAATTGGCAGAAGAGATCATATTCAGATTTAAGAGTCAAGCTTCTCCTTATAGGCTACCTTTGAATTCCAGGATAGAATTTGAAATTCATCTCCTCACCTGTGAAACTCTTAATAACCAAGTTCTGTTGAAAACTTTGGAGTCCGGTTTTCCTCTTCTTCCTCTCTACTGTCTCAGGGAGTCCATGCATTCTCAAGACTGTCAGAACTAGGTGTGAGGCGTGGGGTTGAAGGACCCAGATGCAGATATTCCAAAGAAAACTTGATTTATTCCAAACAAACTAACAAAAAGCGACTGAGCCAGAATACAAAATACCTAAACTGAGACTGAAAAAAACTGACAAAACAAACCTGACTGTGACTATGAAAACCTGACATAGACAAGGACGACATGGACAAACCTGATGCAGACATGAACGATGGTAACTTGGCTTGGTTGACGGTGAGGATCTGACCAGGAACATGAACCAACTGGGGGACTAAATGCTGAGGACGGTGATTAGTGAGTGAGTGAAGCTGATGACAATGAGCGCAGGTGATGTGAGTGAGGCTGATGGAAGGGCAGGAGAGACTGAGGAAAAAAAGTGGCTTAACATGGCAAGGCTAAACTGTAAACTAAAGACTAAACAAAAACACAGATCATGACAGAAACAAAATGCAGATTGTGACAAAGATAGGATTGAATTGAACCAAACATTTGATGCACTCTGTTGATTTCCTTAGCCAGTTTTTTAAAAAAAATATGTTATACTGTATGTCATTGCTTTATGAATGCAACTATGATTTGGGCTGATGATTTTTATTTTTTAATTGGACCATAACTGATTGAATTGTATTCTTATTGGATTACAATTGATTGGATTATATCAAACTTGTTTATTCTCTTTGTAAAGTCCCTTGACTTGAAATGTGTTTTTAAATGGAACTATGTAAATAGACTGAAGTGAGGGGGGGGCACTCTTTCTGGGCTTTGCTGGTGGGGTCCTCTGAGACAGTGTGGCCCAAGCAGGCCACCTACTATGGAATAGCTAGGACTTGGTGGGTTTCAGTTTCAGATTAGTCTTTTGAAACCTTGACCAAGTCAATACAGCAACTGAGACACTTACTTATCCATGTTGACTTGGTAGGTATCCCAGTGCATGCCAGCCAGCACAGTCCATCAACATATGAAAAGTTGCTGGAGCATTACATAATCCAGAGGGCAAAACACTTCATTCAAGTAGTCCATTCTCATTACAAAAAGATGCTACTCTGCATGCTCTTGGGGATAGCTCAACTTGCCAATAATTTGAGGTAAGATCCATTGTGCTGAACCATTTTGATGTAGGGAAGGTGTTTGTAGTGCATGTAGGTCAGTGGGTATGCATCTTTTAAGATGTCCCAGCTGGGTCAGCATCTTTTGGTTTCTCCCATGCCACGTGTTGCATTCTCTGCTTGACTCTTGCACCTGGCTTTATGACAATATCATGCTGGACTAAGCAGATGCAGCCAAGGTCATTAGGGGCCAGTTGAGAACATCCTGGGCCAGCTCTTAGTAAACACAGAGGCCATGCTACTCTTATAATAATGGTGACAAACAGCTATCTGATGTAAGAGTGACACATTGTAAAAATCACCATTTCATTAGTTTACTATAACATTTTTGTGGTTTAAATTATTTTACTTTGTGAAATTTCACTCTTCTGTGACCCCATCTGAGTAGCTCTTAGCTTAGCTTCCCTGTCAGAATTCCTCCCTGATTCTCAATACTGAGACTAACCCTAACCCTATTCTGCTTACAGAACACTAACGGTTAAAGCAAGCTGCACTTGTGCTGCACCAAAAGGGTGTAGAACACAGATAGGTTAGAATTAACATTGAATCATTGCAGTATTTTGCTCTGATGTTAAAGATATGTTAATGCTCCTTGTTTTCTATTAAGTTAAGAATTGTTCAGAATCAGGATTGAAATCTGAAATTTGAAGCAACACTGAGAATTGGATTGGAAATCTAATATTGTAAAAATATTAGAGTGGTAATACGGTACCCCCCGTAATGTGTGGTACAAAGTTGCATTTTTATTTGCGTTACCCTTCTATTACTCACTGATTACAGACTAATTTAAAGTAATTTTCATACGTTTCAGTTTTACTATTTTTATACATGGTCCTCCTCATTACATATGGTAATTTCACTTACCACAACTAATATATAAATGTATTTTGACCTATGTATAACAATGATGAGAGAAAAATGTAGTAAGAAAAAGGAGAGATTACAATATCAAGGGTTTTATAAAGTTATAAAGTTACAGTTAAACTGCAAGTGAGGGTGAATGGTGGGGTGAGAATCTCTTTCTAGTTCCTTATGAGTAAAAATGTGTTAGAAGGATGGTGTTTAAACACCAAAACTACTGCAGCATGATGTACTAATGTGTTGTCTTGTTTGTGTCTCTTTTTGTAATGTAGCATTTTGTTTGCAGACATTGTGGGCTTCACCCAGCTGTCATCATCTTGCAGTGCCCAGGAGCTGGTCAAACTGCTCAATGAGCTCTTTGCTCGCTTTGACAAGTTGGCTGCAGTGAGTTTCATATTGTTATATTATCACAGTGATCTCATAACATGTTTCTAATTTCAGACTGTTATATAGGTATTCTAACTGTTATATTGACATTTCGCATCTATGTTCATCTTTCATTTCAGTAATTTGAGATAATATTAAATGAACTTGGGCTGATGAAGTGCAGTGGTCTTCTGCCAATCAAAAAAAAATCTTTCAATCTTAAATACCAAACTACTACTACCTTCAAGGGGACAATCTAGTAATTAACTCAGTATAGAGGGATGGCATTACATCGTATTCTACCGGCTGTGTTGGAGCACAGTTTATGTTAACATCAAACTGATACTTAGACTAGTTGATTATTTCTGACCTTATTTTTTACCCAGATTTAAGCCCCACACAGGGGGACTGAGAGTGATCAACAAGCTATTTTACAGACAGATGAAATCAATGCTGAAGAGTACAATGATTATAATCTAAAAAGGAAGGTCAGTGGTTCCATCCACAGCTCCACCACATTTAAAGTGTTCTTTGGCAAAACACAGAGTCCACCAATGCCATTGATATGCTCATCTGTGTTTTCTTGTAGAGAAAAAGTGCTGCATACTGTACATGTATCAAACATAAGTGTTATGTGAACAGGTTCATTAAAAAAAAAGTCCAAGAAAGGATTACAGAAAGGATTACAACAGAGAAATGGTCTGTGGTCACCACCTGCAGAACCACTCTTTTGTAGGGGTTGTCTTGCTAATTACCTCTCATTTCCAACTGTTGTCTGTTCCATTTGCACAAGAGCAGGTGAAATTGATTTCAGCATTATTTATCCATTTTTTTCTGTTTCTTGGAGTCACTGGTTCTTATGGTGCTTCAAATTGCACTCTACTCCAGACTCATCTGATCGAAAACATTGAAGAACTGAAGTTGCCTCAAAAAGTTGAGTCCGCTCTGTCCTTTTTTGTAAACAGAGTCAGTGTAGCAATTTTAGTTTAGTCTGTGTTCCAGATGAGCACCCCAGTATCTGTTGTCATCCTGGTCCTCCTAAAATACTTAATCATCTCATCTCCACATTTTATATGCAATGTGAAGTTGGAAGTATTTTCCATCCCATATAATTTGATAGATTTTGTCAACAAGGTCCGTAGTCTGAAATCCGTCTCAAATAAAACCATTGTATGCAGAAAGACAGTAGTATCTTTCTACACCTGTGGAAACTGTAGTAATGCTTCAACTTGAGAATCAACTTCATCCCAACTTCACCAACAACCTCTACTTTACATCCTTTACTTTACATTACTCCATCCATCCATTTTCTATACCCAGTCGGGAGCCTATCCCAGCAGTCATTGGGCAAGAGGCGGGGTACACCCTGCACAGGTCGCCAGTCCATCACAGGGCCAGACAGAGACAAACAACAACTCAGTGGTCATTTCCAGAAAAAGTGGGTTTTATTTATCCAAAAATGTACAACATCAACAAACTACACAGGGCCCTTAAAAGAGTAAGTAAGTAAGTAAGTAAATTTATTTATATAGCACTTTTCACAGAGGAAAAAAGTGCTTCACATAGCACCGTCAAGGTATCTAGTTAAAATCATGAAACAGGTACACACACAAATAAAATAAAAATACAAAGACAAAACCAACAGACAGAAACAGTCAAAATAACACTACGACTCCTTAAAAGCCAGCCTGAACAGGTATGTTTTAAGATGTTTTTTTAAAAATGTCCACAGTAGCTAAGTCTCTCAGATACTGAGGAAGACTATTCCACAGCCTGGTTGCGACAGACTGGAAGGCTCTGTCTCCTCTGGTTATGCACCTGGTTCGAGGCACAACCAGAAGACCCAGGTTGGCAGACCTGAGAGACCTGCTAGGGACATGAGAGCAAAGAAGTTCAGACACGTAATCTGGTGCCTGACTACGCAGCGCTCTAAAAGTTAAAATCAAGACTTTGAAATTAATCCTAAAACTAACCAGAAGCCAGTGCCGCGAGGCCAGGACAGGCGTTATAAGGCAACTCTGCCTAGATTTAGTCAGCAGCCTGGCCGCAGCGTTCTGCACTAACTGCAAACGCTTAATAGCTGCCTTGCTGAGATATGTGAATATGGAGTTACAGTAGTCCAGCCGAGATGACACAAATGCATGAATTATCAATTCTAGCTCGACCTGCAACACCATGGTTCTCAGTTTGGCAATGTTTCTGAGTTGGAAGAAACAAATGCGAGACAAAGAATAAATGTGTTTGTCAAAGCTCATAAGCTGGTCAAAGATAATGCCCAAATTTCTCAGGGAGGAACATACATTGGTGCATATTGACCCAACATAGTCCTTCACAGCAGAAATACAACTGTCTGGCCCAATAATGAGAACCTCAGTTTTTCTGGTATTTAACTGAAGGAAATTGTTGGACAGCCAGACCTTAATAGCTGACAAACAATCATGCAGCACATTCAGACTCTTTGATTCTTTTGGGGTTAAAAGAAAACTGTAGCTGAATGTCATCAGCGTACATGTGATAAGAGATGCCCTGGAACTGACTTATGATTTCACCAAGAGGCAACATGTACAAAATAAATAAAATAGGACCTAAAACCTAGCCCTGGGGCACTCCACATGATAAGGGAGCGGACGAAGAGATAAACTGGCCAACAGCTACTGAGAAGGTTCTGCCAGAGAGGTACGAGGCAAACCAGTCAAGGGTCCTGCCTGAGATACCAACATGGTCCCTAAGCCTGTCAGTAAGGATGCCATGATCAACAGTGTTCCACAGAGGTCAAAAGAATAAAACTAAACTCAAGTCATAATAGCAACTTAACATGACAAAGTAACTCCAAACTTAGTGCTCAACAGAATCCAACTGACCTAACACACAACAAACAACTGGTGCTTAAATACTGGCTGATCAAACCAGTCTGACACATGGGGAAATAATATTAACAGATAATCTTACAAAGAAACAAAATAGTTAGTTTAAACAGTTACTTTGAACCAATTTTAATCAAACACAAGATAACACAACTCATAAGTCAAAGAAAATACAATTTTTTAAGGCAAATGACGAGCAGCAATTAAACAGACTCCTGCAGCACCGGTAAAATAAGAAGAAATTAAAACAATTGAACATACAAAATTCAATAAAATGTGCTTTCTACAAATAGAACTTTTGTATTTTAACAATGTCAAATAATGTATGTAAAGGTGCGGCCATCACAGATGGGTTCTCCAGTTTTACCTATTGTGGCTAAACTCTAAATGGAGGATGAAGACAATAGAGCACTGAACTCTGGAGAATTTCTGGAGAATGTGCAGACATTTTCTGCAGTTCTTGGGCTTCATAGTGGGAGATTTCTGCTGGAGATTCAAAAAATTGTTTTGGATTCTTTACAACATATTGAGAAAAGGAGACGAGGTTTAGCAGATAAGTACTGGTATCAACGTATTTAATATGCTGACGAGTGCATCTGAAAGTATCCACACAAGCAAAGAGTGAGTGGAAAACAACATTTATGTCGACAGAAACAGGAATTAGGCAGCGACTCTGACCAGCCCTCACGCCCACTCCCTCACTGTCTGTAAATGCCTTAGAATATTAGCTTCTATGTTGTCTCACCTGCTGTTCTTTTGGAGATTTTACTAGGGTTCTGGGTGTCTGTGAGGGTCACCAGAACATTGCTAGAAAAGTTCATGAGGGATCATGTATGAAAATAGATACATGTATAGGAGAATAAACAACCTTATCACAAGCACGTGGTACAAGAGATGAAGGTTCTTTGGTCAATACTCAGCAGTCTTACTGTTGATGACAGTAATGTCTCTACATTCTGTACAGAGAAGAGAAAAAGTCACGCATCTGCAACAAATTCACTTCATGAAAAGGTGGAACTACTATAAGGTGACAACTGCATTAACATTGTTTAGGTCAGTGAAGTATGTAACTTCAATAATTCTTAAGGAGTGAATAACCCCAGAAGAATTTAGATGCCTGAAAGTTCCCGTCAATCAACTATATGGAAGGAAGCTTCTTTGAAAACTTGAAAGAACCTAAGACACCTTATCTTTGGAGTACAGTGATCTAGGGCCTGTATTTTGAATCGTGTAAAAATATCCAGGGTGTCTCTTGGTGGGGCCTACATGGTGGTGTGGTGGCTAACACCATCGCCTAAAAGTTTGAGGGTTCCAGGTTGAGAGGGTTCAAATCCCAGTTGGGGCTTTTTTGTTTGCATGTTCTCATGTTCTCTCCGTGTATGCGTAGGTTCTATCCGGGTACTCTGGCTTCCTCCTACCATCCAAAAATATTCATGTTAAGTTAACTGGTGACTCCAAATTATTCCTAGGAGTGATGGTTCCATGGTTGTTTGTCTCTGTGTGACCCTGTGATGGACTGGCGACCTGTCCAGGGTGAACCCCGCCTCTCGCCCATTGACAACTGGGTTAGGCTCCAACCCAAACTCCCTACCTACGGATGGTCGAGCTCTTACCTGCACCTCTAAGGCTGAGCCCAGCCACAGTCTGGGGGAAACTAATTTCAGCCACTTGAATCCGCAACCTCATTCTTTCGGTCATAACCCAGATCTTGTGATCATAGGTGAGATTTGGAATGAAGATGCAACTGTAAATTGAAAACTTAGCTCTTCAACACAATGGATTGGAACAGGGCTCCAATGATGAAGCTCCAATCCATCTGCCTATCTCTCGCTCCAACTTGCTATCCCTTTTGAACAGGATCTTCTGATACTTAAACTCCTCCTATTTAGGCACAGACTCATCCCTTCACGCTCAGCTGCAAACCGCTCCATTGTGCGCAGAGATGAAACCCAGAGATTTCAGAACCAGACACCCTCCTCTTGCCAACTACACCATGAAATCTTGTCAATGAAAACCCCAACAGGATCAGTGACAAGGGGCAGCCCTGACGGAATGTGGACACAAGAATGTGGAGACAGCTCTTGCTTTGTTTATACAGGGACTAAATAGCCTCCTGATTCTTATGTTCAACAATCGGTCGGAGCCTCCTCTCAAACACCCTGGAGTAAACTTTCCAGAAAAGGGTTAGAAGTGTGAATCCCCTGTCGTTGGAGCATACTCTCTGGTCCCCCCTTTTTTTTTAAAGAAGAGAACCACCACAGCAGCTGCCCCTCCACAAGCGTTGTCACAGACCTCTGTGCGGCATTGAAGAGGCATGTTTGCCAACACAACCCCACAAAATCCAGAGTCTTCAGTATCTCAGGGGGAATCTCGTCCATCCCTGGTGCCTTACCACTGGTAAGCTTTTTAACTACCTCAGCAACCTGCCAAGGTGATGGGCAAGTCTTCCCCAAAGTCCTGAGACTACTCCTCAATGGAGGACATAATAGCTGGAGTGAGGACATCCTCAAAGTGCTCCTTCCATCACTTGATTATATCCTCAGTTCGGGTCAGGAGTTCTCTAGCAAGGCCAAGCACAACCTGGGACAGGACCTGCTTTCTATTTCTGAGTCGCCAAACTTAAAAAAAAAAATTAAGACAAAAAATTTAACTGAAAAAATCCCCCAAACTATTAAATGTGGTTTGCTGAATATTAGATAACTCCTTTCCAAGTCTCTTTAGTGAATGACTTGATTTGTGATCAACATATTGATATATTTTGTCTTACAGAAACCTGGCTGCAGCAAGATTATTCTGAGTTTCTGTCTGAATTCTTAGTTTTTATCACAGTTAGTGCTGAGTATAGATAAAGTCATTGTAGTGGGTGATTTTAATATTAATATAGATGTTGGAAATGACAGCCTGAATATTAACTTTAATTCTATATTAGACTATATTGGATTTTCTCAAAGTGTTCACAAACCTACTCACTGCCTTAATCATACCCTTGATCTTGTGCTGACTTATGGCATTGAGAGTGAACAGTTAACAGTGTTCCCTCATAACCCTGTCTTAGCTGGCCATTTTTTTGATAACTTTTGAATTTACATTACTTGACTATACGGCTTCTGAGAAGAAATTTATACATAGAAGGTGTCTATCAGAGAATGCTGTAACCAGATTTAAAGAGTTGATTTCATCCTCCTTTTCTTCACTGCCATGTGCAGATATGACAGAGGACGGCTACCTAAATTTTACTCCAGTAGAACTTGACTCTCTTGTTGACAGCACTATAGCTTCAATGCGTACAGCACTGGACAATGTTGCCCCTCTGAAAAGGAAGGTAATCAGTCAGAAGAGGTTGGCTCCTTGGTATAATCCACAGCTGCGTGCGTTAAAGCAGACTGCAAGAAAGCTGGAGAGACAGTGGCGTTCCTCTAATTTAGAAGAGTCTCAATTAGTCTGGAAAGATAGTTTAATAACGTATAAGAAAGCCCTTCGTAAAGCTAGAACTGCTTATTATTCATCATTGATAGAAGATAATAAGAACAATCCCAGGTTTCTCTTCAGCGCTGTAGCCAGAATAATCCCAGGTTTCTTTTCAGCGCTGTTGCCAGGCTGACAAAGAGTCCGAGCTCTGTTGAGCCATGTATTCCTTTAACTCTCAGCAGTGATGATTTAATGAGATTCTTCATCAATAAAATTGTTTCTATCAGAGAGAAGATTGAATCCTTCCCTCTATTATCACTGATGTATCATCAAGTAGAGCAGCTTTAGAAGTATCTTTAGAACCTGATTTGTATTCAGACGGCTTCTGCCCAGTTGATCTCTCTGAGCTAACAACAGCAATAGTCTCTTCTAAACCATCAACTTGTATGTTAGACCCAATCTGTTCAATCTGTTGTAAATTCAAAAGTTATTAAGAAATGGTCAGCGCCTCTCTTCGTCGGGAGCGGTGACTAGAGGGGCTGAGCTTCAACCAATCAAATGGCAGCATATCTAACCTTGTTGCCATGCAGGTTACACTGAACATTGCGACGAGATTGCACGTCTGAAAAATAGTTCTCTACAAATGCTTAATACTACAAATGAGTTTGTGAAAAATATTATATTTAATGAATTATGTAAAAAAAATAAAAAATGTTATCAAAAATATTGGTAGGGACAACTCTGTCTTTCCCAAACTTTAGTTGTGACTTGTCCCTAAGGTCCCTATGCAAACTTTTCCGTCGTACAGGTCCCTAGCTGCCCCCTCTGTGTCCTGAGCCACTGGCTTATTCAGCTTATTCGGATATTCAATTTAGCCGTGGCTCGTTTGCAAACCTTGTACAGATTGTTATCTACCGAAGCGGCTGCTTCGGTTGATATAGGGGTCTGTATTGCGTGGGGAAGGTAGAGTCCTCCTCTCTGTCCTCCATGTCACCCAATTAGAGGATGTCAGAACTGATCTCATCATCTGCATCGTCGTCTTCTTCTCGCCAGAAGACACCTTCGAACAGTGGGGGTATGGGCTTAACCTTCTCCATCATGTCCGCCCAGGCCCTCGGGGCTTGCTGTTGATGGGTAGCATGGCTCCCCTGAGCGGTATCTGACGCACTAGAGAGCCACTCTCAATCTCCTCTCCAGGATCTTCACCGGCATGGTGGAGCAATGTGCACAAACCTGCGGGTCTGCTAGCGCCGCGTGAGTGTGCTTAGCTCCCATGCACACAATACACATAGGGTGGGGGTCGCTGCCCGAAATCGTTGCTCCACATAATGTGGGGCAATGGAGGGAAGAGCCCTTCCCTTTATTCCAGCCAGCTCCTTTGATGGAGGCTGCGCGGACTGACATGCCAACTGGTGGAGAAATGTGGTACTAGGGGTGAGCCTAGTTAGAAATTTATTTTTTTTAATGGGGTATGTTGTCGGTGTGAGCTTAACTATAGCCTGTCGTGTAGAGAATAGTCCACCGCTATGCATTAACTATGCTTCGGTGGCTAACAAGGTAATGTTAGCACCTAGCTGAGCTTGAGTGAACGTAGCCCAAAGCTAGCACAGGACACCCGGTAGGTGAGCACCTGGTGACCAGTCGGGAAGTTTGCCACAACAGGGTCGCAATCCCACTGTAAGTAATTGTCAGCACAGTTCAGAGTCTGTTGGTGCTGCGCTAGGCAACGTTTCCCTTAATGGGACGTCTGATAGCAGTTAAGCTAGCAACCAACTTGACAACCAGGTAGCACTAAGGGAGCTCTCATAACTCCTCTGAGGAAGAAAGCGAGAAAGGCCCGGACGGGGCGGGCCTTCCCCACACGTCGACCTGTCTGTCAGAGACAGACGTTGCGTCATTGGAGCTTCCATAATAGTCTCGCCAGAAGCGATTCCCATTGTGAAACACAGAGCGAAGTTAGAAAAAGAACTGCTTTAAACTGAAACAGTTAAAAAAAATGCAGTTAAAGCTAATGAATTGTTTAATGAGCATTTTGTAGGTTTATTTTTATGTTGTGGTGTGTCTTTGCAAACCATATATGGAGCAGAGCAAAAAACAGGATCAGTCAACTGCACTGTCAGCCTACTGCAGAACAGGTTTATGATATTTAATGGTTCCCTATATCTTTTGTATTATATAGTTGCTTGAAATACAGAAAAAATGCATTTTAGCCTAATCTTCATGTATTCTTGGGTACATTTGTGTTTCAACCACATTTATATTTTTAGAAGTATCACCAGTTGAGGATCAAGATCCTGGGAGACTGTTACTACTGCATCTGTGGGCTTCCGGACTACAGGGAGGACCATGCTGCCAGTTCCATCATGATGGGCCTCGCCATGGTGGAGGCTATTTCGTGAGTTTACACATGAGATTATCGGGGGTAGCCTATTTTCTGTTTATATTATGCTTGCCCAAGTGTATACATAAAAAAAAATCATTCAAAATGAAAAGTTAGAAAATGTATAATTAAATATTGGTGGACCAAGGTATCATACTGTTATTTACCTTATAACAACCTACTGTTGTTCTACATAAAGTGAGGAAGAGCTAGTCACATAAACCCTAGGTTAAAATGAGCTTATGCACAAAGGTGTAAAACAGGATCAAACAATGTGGGAGGAAATTTTAGGCTTGTGATTTGGTTTTCACAAATCTACAAGAAAACTCTCATAATCCTTAGTCCTACATAACTGAAAGGTTGCGCCTGGTACAGAGGTGCTCATGATATATCAAAGCAAAAATAAGTCCTCAAACAGCAATTTGAAATTTACTTGCATTATCTCATTTAACTATATCATTTTAGAGCCACTGACTTTTGGCCATCTTGTTTTTCTTGAGGAGAAGGGGGCAAAAACTGCATGCAAGGAAAATGTGGACTTGTGGAGGACTATTTGTTTGAGATTTGGTAGAAAGTATGCAAGAAACAAAGCACATGCCTAAAGTTCCCACTTACGCTGTCTGATCCCGTATTCCATCCCTCATGCTTGTCCGTAAGCCAGTTTTAACTTTGGTTACATAACTGGACCCATAACCCTTTCTCACTCAAAGAGAACATCTAAAGACTGGCATGTCTTAATACCCTGTACTTAAGAGTGCCAGCTGCACTTAGATGTGATGCAATGGGTTGGTCACTTTGTCCAGAGTGAAATTGATCTCTCTCATAGATTCCTGCTAATTTTCTGTGGACCACAGCTAAGTGAGTTGAAGACTGTTTAAGAATGATAGATAATTAAGCTTAAATTGATGCAGTTGTGATTCAATATTTTGGTCAAAATCCATACATATATTCACAAATGGATCTTTTTTTAGTTCTGGTATTTCTTAATGCTTTACATGAGCTGTCTTATAGTTGGTAACTAAATGTTAGTGTATAAATGGGTCTAAATGTTTTTGTGGCGTCATGGTATTTATAGTTTTAAAATGGGACTAAGTGGTGGATTTGTGGGCTCTCTTTCATAGAGTTACTTCCTGTAGCATTTTATTAATTGTGCTTGCTTTGTGAACCAATCGCAGGTATGTCAGAGAGAAAACCGAGACTGATGTAGACATGAGAGTTGGCGTGCATAGTGGTACAGTACTGGGAGGAGTGCTGGGCCAGAAACGCTGGCAGTACGATGTTTGGTCCACAGATGTCACTGTAGCCAACAAAATGGAAGCTGGAGGCATTCCAGGGTAAGAACAAGTTCATGGAGGACATCTTCTTTGGTCAAATATTAATAAATATTGCTTCTTAAATTAAATTATGCATGTGCAGCTTATATCTTATATAGATGGGTTTGTGGGATCTGCAGTACAAAGATCATTTTTATCATTAGCAGTTACTCACTTCACTTTTAAGCGCTTTTCACACAATAACTGTTACTTATTAACCCAAAAAAGATAGCCTTCTTAAGCTGCCACTGTCCCCCTTTGATACACACACAAGACACATGCAGCTCTTAGTTTGACTGGTATATTTTGCAGTGCCAGCTCTCCTGGACATTTACAGATCAACATCCCACCTGTGCTTGCTTACATGACACCGGTTCACAACAAAGGCTCATCAGGCTATATAAACTCATCCATATACTTGTGTTTACTTTTGTCAGGACTTAAAAGATAGTCATATCCTTTAGTATGGCATATGTTTTCTAAAATTTATTTATTTGATATTGACTAAAAAGGCATTCCATAGTATTATGCAGAAAGTGCATTTCCTCAGCTGTACTCTTCCATTGAAACAGTGCAGATACATTTGATCTAGTCACAAGAGGCTTGTACAAGTAAATCACTCAGTACTCACCCAGTATATTTGAAATATATATATATATATATATATATATATATATTTCAACCTACCATTGTGTTACTGGGTATTTAAAACAAAGAGGTTCTTATTTGGTTTCAGAGAGGGTAATCTAAAACTAAATTAGTTGTAAAAAAAAAAAAAAAAGCATGTTGATGCACAAACGTGAGCACACCATCAGATGATCCATGCCTCGTGATTTGTATATGTAAGGATAGAAATAGAAATAGGATTTTGCTAAATAAGTCCTATTAATGGAGGACCGACTAGTGGTGTCACGAGTGGCAAAAAGTAGACCCAAATGCAAGACTACTGGAGTAGGAGGTGACTTTCACAGGTTGTTAATATTAAACTTGCTAACAGAAAGAAACAGGGAACAAAGGACTAGTTGATAAGGAAATTGTAACTGAGAGCAATGATAAACAACCCATACATACATGGAACGTGGAATGGTTCGACAAGGAGAAACTGAAACCTAGAAGTAAATATACTGAGGGAGAAAATCACAAATGAACAGCAGGTCAGACAGTCATTAATAAAAACAAGGTGTGAAACAGAAGAAGAAGTAAGACTCAACTGAATAATTATGTAGGGAACTCTACAAAATTAAAGGAAGTAACCAAAGACCACCAAGGAAATCCAAAACACAAGAAAACACAGAGCATAGGAAAATTCAAAACACCCATGGATCATGACAAGTGATAGTTTTTTAAGAGTGACGTGTGCCTCGAAAAGCACTAAGAATGGAGAACTAAAAAAAATAACTAATTGCAGTAGTTAAAGAAATATTGAATGAAAGCCTCAAGTACTAATAAATCCAAATGAGACTGGAAATAACAAAGGTATATGTACCTCAGTGTGTCAAGTCCAAAGTGAAACATGTGGGAGAGAATTTTCAAGTCAGTTACGTAGCCAAAAATATATATAGCTGGCACAAGAGGCACCAAAAATATATATATAGATACAGATACACGTAGCGTGATGTGATAAGATATAAGGATTTATCCAAGAGTTCTCACTATCTGAATAAGCCTTATTTAATCTCGTTTTTGGGCACCACCTTCAATCGAAGGAAAAAGACAGAATCTTACATTCTGGTATGTTAAATCAATAATCAATTATTAATTACTAAATTCCAGTCTCATATAGTCGCTACTCGTGAATTCTCGTTTTGTTGGACTCACACATATGTAAAGAACACATACACAAAAGCCGGTTGATTTTATATATGTATAAATGAACCATTTATTAAAATTACCAAAGACATGAACCTTAAGACAACAGGAAAAATGTTTTGAATATGAATGATTATATAAGAAACACTTAGTGAATTGAAAAGAACTAAAGGGAGGGGATGGATGGATACCGGAATCATTCAAATAGTCGAGCTTTGTTACTATTTGAATTTAAAAGGTAACAACTTGGGTTAATTTCTCATTTTAACAGTGAATTCTCTCGACACCCACCGCGTACCGTCTGAAATGTAAGAACAGGGTGAGGTTAGCTCCGAACCACAGGTAATCGCCAGCAGGTCCAACTGGGTCACTCTCGGTTCCGCGTCTCACAGCCTTTGTTTTGGGTCACTTTTGGGGATTTTAATTAAAGTAGCCTGGACCGGTCACTCTCCTGCACCGGAGGGCTTCTGGTAGCTTTTGTTAGCTCGGAAGACGAACAGGTGGTGTGTAGGAATTCACTGCAAATAATGACAAAATTGTCCAAGGGTCGAATTGGTTTTGGTTGCTGACCAACTCTGATGAGGTGAACTTAAATTCACAAAAGATTGACAAAAAGGTTGACAAGCTTAAAGCTGGCTCTCTTGGTGAGCAAAATAGGTGAGGAAGCATGCAGCAGGTTGAGAACATGCGACGTAAACAGGAGACAGGATGATGACGGACCAACGAAAAACACAAAGTTTGTCTTTCTACTACATTCTTCTTTTTCTGTCTTTGTTCAGACCTTTTTATCTTCCATCTCATCTTCCTCTCCTGTCATTTTCAAACACTCTCCGCCAGACTCTCATTCCATCATTTCAGAACTCTCTGTTCTTCATGATTCAATATGTTCAATTCTCTACCATCTTCTCTCTTCTACTCTGACTTTCTTCTGACTTTTCCTCGCGGTTTCCGGAGTTTGATTCGCGGAGGTGGGGCATGAAATAGGCTTACGCTACACTTTCAGCCAATGGTATGTCTGAACCTGGGCGTATTTTGTAAGACCCTGCAACGAGGGTGCCTCAAAGCAGCTCGACTCCTGCATTGCTCCGTCTCATAAACATTTGTTCAGAGGATTCTAAAACACCATAACTTGTTAAGATATAAAGGTTAAAGATATAGCATAAACTTATGTAAAGATATCAAGACATCAAAAACAACATAACATAACATAACAATTATTATGAGTCTCAAAATTCAGATGGATATCTGTAAAGTTATGACGTATGAATGACGAATGTTATTTTCCTGTTTTAAACATGGAATACAAGAAGAAACAATGTGGCAATGTGGCTCCATAAGCTGATTAGTCATTTTCCAAAATAATGACTTCTTCCGTGTCCATGAAAAAGGTATTAAAATGCAGCTTGTGATATCACTGTGAACATGAAAGAACTTGTACAAAGATATAAAGCACATTTAATACAGTTTCAAGATTCAGCTAAAAAGTGATTCTGGGTGAGATCCTTTTGAGAGGTCCATGCTGCAACTGTCTCTGGCTGGGATCAGAGTCAGGGCAAACTGTCACCATTGTTTACTTTGACCCAGATAGGGTCAGAAGTGTCCTGTTCTGGTTTTCCCCAATACTCTCCTGAGAGGGTCCGTTGTTTGTTCAGCTTAGTTAGCACTAAGCTATTAATGCATTTACCCAAATTTATGGCACAAAATGCTTTCATAGACCAAAGGTTGGTGTAAATTTCTCTTCTTTGATGTCAAAATCCCCCATCTGGTATTTCCACACTGACCATCCCCACAAAAGAATGTTGGAGTCATTTATAGTCTTAAGTTTGTATTAAAGTCCACACTTGAGTTTGCTACAGTCACATGGGGTACAAGCAGTTCTGAGTGTCATCCACTTTCCATCACTCATCAGAACTCACCAGAACCCCAGTAGAAATCTACATTAGCCCTATAAAATGACAAGTAAGAGAAAAGTTATCATGGGTTATGTTTTGTGTAGTGTTATTAGTTAGTAATGATTATTTCATTATGTTAAAAAAATAAAAATCTAATTATTACTAAAATGTGTTAATTACCATCTATACAAAGTCGTGTTTATGGTAGTTAATAAAATGGCATTTTCCCTAAGTTGTCATATGCACAGTTAAATAAAAATATTTTCAGCCTGGATTTAAACATTGTCAGAGTTGAGGCCTGTCTCACATCTTCTGGAAGACTGTTCCAGATTTTAGGAGTATAAAACTGAAACGCAGCCTCACCTTGTTTAGTCCTGACTCTGAGCACCAGCAGGAGACCCCTCCCTGAGGGTCTCAGAGTCCGAGTTGGTTCATATGGTCAGACATGTACTTTGGCGCTAAACTTTGAAGAGATTGTTACACAAGCAAAGCTATTTTAAAGTCTATTCTCTGAGCAACAGGAAGCCAGTGCGGAGACCTGAGCACTGGACTGATATGGTTATATTTCCTGGTTCTAGTCATGACTCGAGCAGCAGCATTCTGGATGTACTGCAGCTGTCTTACAGCTCGTTTAGAGAGTCCAGTGAGCAGGCCGTTACAGTAGTCTAACATGCTGGAGACAAACGCATGGATTAGCCTGTCTGAGTTTCAATTCAATTCAGTTTTATTTATATAGCGCCAAATTACAACAAATGTCACCTCAAGGCAATTAAATAATATAGTCCAATTCAAGCCATTTGGAATTCAATTCACTGTAATCATAATCCAATGAAATCCAATTAAATAATTTCAAAGTAATCCAATTTATTCATGTAGAGCCAATTCAAGAACAATATCCTAGCTAAGGAAACCAACAGATTGCACCGAAACTTGTCTTCAGTCCAATACCATCGACTGTGGAAAGGAATGACTCCCTTTTAACAGGAAGAAACCTCTGGTAGAAACAGGGTGGCATTATGCCTCAACCAGCTGGGGTTTGAGAAGACAGAAAAGAGGGAAAAAACACACCATAATACCATTCGAATGATACCTGTTGGAACAGGGAAACACAAGTTAATGACCACAATAATGTCACATGTACATAATAT
The DNA here is from genome assembly GCF_036924035.1 of Leuresthes tenuis. NCBI lineage: Eukaryota > Metazoa > Chordata > Actinopteri > Atheriniformes > Atherinopsidae > Leuresthes > Leuresthes tenuis. Next base: position 36,947,243 of record NW_027325364.1, read on the forward strand.
CATGAGAAATTAAACAGGGGGAAAAGAGAGCAAAGTGAGGAAAGGTGTGACAGATGAGGTCCCCCAGCAGTCTAAGCCTATAGCAGCTTAACTATGGGATGTTTCAGGATCACCTGAGCCATCCCTAACTATAAGCTTTATCAAAAAGGAAAGTTTTAAGCCTAATCTTAAAAGTGGAAAGGGTGTCTGCTTCCCGGACATTTACTGGCAGCTTATTCCACAAGAGAGGGGCCTGATAACTGAAGGCTCTGCCTCCCATTCTACTTTTAGAAACTCTGGGAGCAACAAGTAAACCTGGAGTTTGGGAGCGAAGTGGAGGAAATCCCATCTAGAGTAACAATATAACTAGACAATTTCTCCCTGAACCGCTCAGGTCCAAAGAGAACAACTTCAGTTTTGTCTGAATTTAGAAGCAGACAGTTCTGAATCATCCAGGTCTTTATATCTTTAAGACAGGCTTGTAGTCTGACCAACCTGTAGGTTTCATCTGGTTTCATAGATGAGTACAGCTGAGTATCATCAGCATAACAATGGAAATTTATGCCATGCTGTCTAATAATGTTCCCTAATGGAAGCATGTATAAAGTAAAAATAATTGGTCCAAGCACAGAACCCTGAGGAACTCCATGACTTACTCTAGTGTGTGAGGAAGATTCTTCATTTACAAGAACAAACTGGAATCTATCAGATAAATATGACTTAAACCAGCCTAATGCAATTCCTTTAATCCCAATAACATGTTCAAGTCTCTGTAACAGAATGCTGTGATCGATCGTATCAAATGCAGCACTGAGCTATCAGAGGCTAAGAGGAGATCATTGGTAATCTTCACCAGTGCTGTTGTGCTATTGTGCTATGATGCACTGTGAATCCTGACTGAAACTCCTCAAATAGATTATTATTACAACAAAGACAGATTGATCAAATCCAATACGGAAGTGTCAGTTAAGGGGAAAACCTCCTTGAACAGTCTGGTTGGGATTGGGTCTAACATACAAGTTGATGGTTTAGAAGAGACTATTGCTGTTGTTAGCTCAGAGAGATCAACTGAGCAGAAGCTGTCTAAATACAAATCAGGTTCTAAAGATTCTTCTAAAGCTGCTCTACTTGGTGATACATCAGTGATAATAGAGGGAAGGATTCCATCAATCTTCTCTCTGATAGAAACAATTTTATTGATAAAGAATCTAAAGAAAGTCTGGTTTAGACACTTTCTTTGATTTTGTTTTTTAGATGGTAAAAATCTGTTGATTTTATTGATTCAATGTGGCTGTTAAAGTTACGGTCTGAGTTCAATATTACCCCTAGATTTCTAACTTGATTATTAGGTTTTAGGAAGAGAGTCTCAAGGTGACTGATAACACTTTCTCTTTGTTTCTGTGGGCCACAGACAATGATTTCAGTTTTGTCTGAGTTTAGCTTGAGAAAATTATTTTGCATCCACACACTGATCTGTCTGATACAGTGACACAATGAATCGACAGGCCCATGTTCTCCTGCCGTCAGTGACACATAGATCAGAGTGTCATCTGCATAGTTGTGATAGGACACATTATAGCTGCATATTAGCTGGCCTAATGGAAGCATGTATAGATTGAACAATAGGGGTCCCACAACCCCTGGGGAACCCCACAGGTCATAGCCATTTGATCTGAGACACCGTTACCAATTTCAACAAAATACTTCCTGTCCTTGAGATAGGACTTGAACCATTTTAAAGCACTACCAGAGATTCCCACCCAGTCTTCTAACCTCTGTAATAAGATCGCATGGTAAACTGTGTCAAAGGCAGCACTCAGATACTGATGTACTGTGGATATTCCTAGGCTTGTCCAAAAGAGCTAACCAGGGTATGACCTACTGGAAGGGATGTGTGTTGAGACTCAACAATTCAATTTCAATTCAATTTTATTTATATAGCGCCAGATTACAACAATTGTCATCTCAAGGCACTTAAGTAATATAGTCCAATTCAAGCCAATTGGAATTCAATTCATTGTAATCATAATCCAATTAATTCATATAGAGCCAATTCAAAAATTTAATATCCTAGCTAAGGAAACCAACAGATTGCACCGAAATGTGTCTTCAGTCCAATCTCCCGTCCTGAGCCTGAGGGACTGTGGAAAGGAACGACTCCCTTTAACAGGAAGAAACCTCTGGCAGAACCAGAACCAGGAAGAAACCTCTGGCAGAACCAGACTCAGGAAGGGTGGCCATCCGCCTCGACCAGCTGGGGTTTGAGAAGACAGAAAAGAGGGAAAAGAGGGGGGAAAAACACCATAACGCCATTCAAAGGATATCTGTTGGAACAGGGAAACATAGGTTAATAATCACAATAATGTCACATGTACATAAAATCAATTTTGAAATTAAACAGGGGGAAAAAGAGCAAAGTGAGGAAAGGTGTGACAGATGAGGTCCCCCAGCAGTCTAAGCCTATAGCAGCTTAACTATGGGATGTTTCAGGATTACCTGAGCCATCCCTAACTATAAGCTTTATCGAAAAGAAAAGTTTTAAGCCTAATCTTAAAAGTGGAAAGGGTGTCTGCTTCCCGGACATTTACTGGCAGCTTATTCCACAAGAGAGGGGCCTGATAACTGAAGGCTCTGCCTCCCATTCTACTTTTAGAAACTCTGGGAACAACAAGTAAACCTGCAGTTTGGGAGCGAAGTGCTCTGTTAGGAAAATATCTTACAATGAGATCTTTAAGAAATGATGGAGCTCGGTCATTAAGAGCTTTATATGTGAGGAGAAGAATCTTAAATTCTATTCTGAATTTAACAGGGAGCCAATGAAGAGAAGCTAAAACTGGAGAAACATGATCTCTCCTGTTAGTTGTCATCAGAACTCTGGCTGCAGCATTTTGGATCAGCTGGAGGCTTTTCAGAGAATATGTGGGACAGCCCAATAATAAAGAATTACAGTAGTCCAATCTTGAAGTAACAAATGCATGAACTAGTTTCTCTGCATCACCCTGAGACAGGATGTTCCTGATTTTAGCAATATTACGAAGGTGAAAGAAGGCAGTCCTAGAAACCAGTTTTATATGTGCGTCAAATGATAAATTCTGGTCAAAAATAACTCAAAGGTTCCTCACTGTAGAACTAGAAGCCAAGGAAATACCATCTAGAGTAACTAGAGTAACTAGAGAGCTGATATCTATGTAAGGTTAAAAGCTAACTCAAACAGACAGACCATGTCATTCTTCTTACTTGCCAAGTGTTTGTTTATTGGAAAATAAGATGGATTATTTATAACTACAAGCACACATGCAGCACAAAGTTAGCGATCAGTGCGGTTTTTTTTTGACTGAAACAACCGTAGTAATCCCTCTGGATGTGCTGACAGTTCTGTACAGACAGGAAAGCATAGAACTCCACTGAGACCCAAGATGGTGGATAATGTGTGTACATCAATAATGATGCAGTAATAGGGGTGCAGTAAGAGTGACATTATTACCATTTGAGGTGCTCCTACCAGTCATGGAAGGCCCTATGGTAGCTACAGTGCCATCACCTAGCTAGAGCCTATTTATCTAGGCAATTTTAATATGGGATCTTGAGAATTCACTTTTGAAATCTTAACTATCCACTTCTCCATGGGTATCATCCCAGAATCCCATGGGGTAAATCTTATCTATGTACGGCACCCTGTTGCCAGGAGGATATTAGGCTTTTAGTCATCAGATTCTACCTTCTCAACGGAGGACATTCTGGTTAGATTAAGGATGTCCTAAAAGTGCTCCTTCTACTACTCGACAACATCCCCAGTTTGAGTCAGCAGTTCTCCACCCAAAACACGCACAACCTGGGATAGGCTTTCCCTTTCGCACCCACCCAGTGGTTTGCCAGAACATCCTTGAGGCTAACTGAAAGTCCTTCTCCACGGCCTTGCCAAATTCCTCCCATAACCAGTTTTTAGCTTCCGCAACTACCAACGCTGCAGCCATTTTGGCCACTTGGTATCTGGTGCTTCAGGCAACACCCAGAAAAACAAGGCACGGAAGCCTCCTTTAGCTTGCTGGCTTCTCTCACCACCAGTGGGTCCTGTGGGTGCCATCATGATAGACACCAACCTTCTGACCATTAGGTGGAGGTGATCCATTGAAAGCTGTGCCTTTCTCTTCACCAAGACACATGGCCATAGATCTGATAATACAACTGTAGAAATAGATTATTGACCTTTGGCCTAAGGTGGCCTGGTACCAAGTATACTTATGAACTACCCTATGCTCACTGTATGTGTTGGACATAGACATTTCATGACTCACAAGAGTCGTAATTTTCATGTCTGGATAATCTTGGTGCATATGCAGTCAGAGCATAGTCAAGGAGGTGAGCCCTCACTCACTTATGAGAACTCCAGCACAGAGGCACTGAGCGGTGGACTTGTGAGTATCCCTACACTCACCCAACGCCACTCCAGTATGGGTTTCATCCAGGTCATAGAACAATGGACTAGGTTGTCAACCCACCGGGATACCAGCATCGCTATTGCAGACTAAAAGGTCCCTGTATAATCAAAGCAAGAGCTATGTCCGCTTTCTTGGCACAAAGTCAAGCATGTTTACAGTGCATATTGCACTCTGCCAGGGCTGACTCTTGTCACAAATCCTGTTTGTTGTGTTCATGTACATGATCAAAAATTGAGGAGAGGAGGGTGTCTGTATTGGAACCTTAGGGTTGCATCTTTGTTCTTTGCTGAGGATGTAGTTATCTTGGCTTCTTCAAGCAATGACCTTCAGTAGGGCTGAACGATTAATTGCATTTAAAATCCCGATGTGAAAAACTTCTAATTGCATACGATGCGATCTAAGTCATGTGACTTTCAACATGCCAAGGGCCAAAAAAAAAAGAAGAAAAAATAATCTGACCAGACGAAGATGGCCTCAAGCACAACCATGACAGCAGCCGACACTAAAGAAACTTTTGTGTCTAAGAGGAGTAATACTTCAGTTATGTGGAATTATTGTGGTTTTAAAACAGAGGACATGTGGTCAAGTTGTACAGCGGAGCCCTATCAGAGTCTAACCGTGCATTTTATTGATGAAGACTCACACCTAAAAACTGCCTTCAAACTAGCTATTTTCCAGACGACCACTCAGAGGAAAACATTGCAGCTCCCCCGAGAGAGGGACTCGCCAGCTGGGATCTCCACGAAGAAAATCACGTCTCCATAACAACAGACAATGTGTCAAATATGATCACTGCAGCAAGGATTAATGAATGGACCAGACCGCAGTGTTTCACTCACAGATTACATCTACCCATTGGTAAATTACGGTTTTCTGTGTGTGTGCGTGTGTGTAAGAGAAAGAGATTGAGTAATTGTAGTCTTTGTCATGAATTCATCATTTTTGTATTTTATTTAATTTATTTTTTTTTATTCAAGTAAAGTATCAAGAGCAATAGGACTGTGCAGGAAGCTGGTGGGTCACTTATCCCACAGCTGGAAGAAGAAGGCAGCACTGACTGAGGCTCAGAGGGAGCTCAACATTCCTGAACACACCCTTATAACCGAGTGTCCAACAAGATGGGGGTCCAAAGAAATGATGACTGCCAGATTGCTGGAAAAGATTAAAGCAATATCCCAGGTGCTGTCAGGAGACCGATATACATGCTGCCTCATCCCAATCTGGCAGGACATCGACGTCTTAGAATATATTCACAAGGCCCTGCATCCTCTCCTGGAATTTAATGATGCTCCTTCTGGAGAGGATTATGTGATCTCTTACCTCAAGCTAGTTCTTCATCTTCTGGCCACATGAGTTCTGGCTGAAGATGTTGAGGACACTGATCTAACAAAGTCGATTAAAAGTAAGATGCTGGTATACCTCAGTGACAAATACAGTGACTCTACTAGCAAGGAGCTTTTGGATGTTGCATCATTCCTGGACCCAGGGTTCAAAACAAAGTACATCAGTGCAGACGACATTCCTGTCATTAAGACCCGACAGGGTAAACAATAATAATTTTCTTCAATATGATACTTTTAAAGACTTATCAACGTCTACATATTGCAGTAGAAAAACGAACTGTTTTCCATCTGGTAGGAGAAGAGGTCTGGCACCGAAACTGTTCAGAAGCTTGAAAGTACACAGCCTATTGTGGAAAAGGTGAAGAGATCCCTTGGCAGCTTTTTTATGACCAGCTTTCCTTCTCCTGCTTCACCTGTGCAACTTGAAGATGCCACAGAGGCAGAGTTAAACAGTTACCTGATAACAGCTGCCATCAGTGGAGAAGACAATCCCTTAGTCTGATGGAAGTTGCACAAGATTAACTTTCCACAACTGTGCAAGATGACCTGCAAGTATCTTTGTATACCTGCCACGAACACCCCCTCAGAGCGTGTTTTCGGTACCGGAGGGAATATATTGACTTGTACTCACTCATCCTTAAAACCAGCAAAAGTTGATATGCTGGTTTTTCTTGCAAAAAATATGTGAGCTGCTAAGAAGCACACATTTGGATCTTTATGGCTAGCAGAGCTAAACTCAATGTGCACATTAATCTGTGTGGTTAGTTGTAGTTACTGAGTGGGTGTTATGAAGATTATATAACTGTATAACTGTTAAAATAGTATTATTGTTTTAGGAGTAATTGAAAGTATTGTTGGCATGTTTATCATGTTTATATTCTGCTTAGAACTTTGATGAGCCTGCATATTTTCAAAGTGGCAGGTGGGTTTTTTTTGTCTTATTGTTCTGCACCTTATTTGTGGGATTTTTTTTAATTAATAAATATTTTTGCTAATATAGCATTTCCTTATGTTATTACATTCTTAACAAAACCAAGTTAAACCATACAAAGTTGTCTATACTAATAAAATCCCATTAATTTAAATTGATGCTTCATCTAATTTTATCAAATGGTGTAAGGCACTGCTGTTTGTTTATTCTACGTAAGATCGTCTACTATAACAGAAAGATATAATCCCTATATTTGTTGAAAAATACAAAAGACTAGAAACTTAAACAAGTTTTTATTAAATCACAATATTTGTTTAAGAAATTGAAATTAGATTATTTTTCCATATCGTTCAGCCCTAACCTTCAGTGTGCTGTGGAGCAACTGGGATGAAAACCAGCCTAACATATTCATCGAACAGCAGCTAATAGGGAAGCTGTCTCTGCTCAGTCAGAAAACCTCACTTGTTTTTTTAACTGGGTTTCAGAAATACAACAGACTGTTTGTCTTAGCAGTTAAATATTACGCATCATCAAACTGAGCATGTGGCCCCTCAAGGCGGTGTTCTCAGTCCAGTGCTCTTAACTCTGCTGACAAATGACAATACTGCTAATTCCAGCACAAACCAGCTCATCAAGTTTGCTGATGATACAACAGTAGTTGAACTTGTCAATAAGGATGACAAAACAACTTACAGAGCAGATGTGGAACATTTCACGATTTGGTGTCGGGACAATAGTCTGTCTGTAGAAGGTTAGCAACATAAAGTATCTGGGCTTCGTCTTCACTTAAGATCTCGCTTGATCTCAGATTAAGAAGACTGAGCAAAGGATGCACTTCCCTTAAGAGGCTGAAGAAAGTTATAATTGCTTTGGCTTCTCAGTTGTATTTATTTATTCTTAATAAATATAGCATGTATTTTCTCGTAATGTTCTTCATAGTTCATCTCTAGACTGTTTTATATTTCCAACTCAGTTACTGGTTGCTGATTCTAATTTAAAACCATCAACCAACTAATGACATGATTTTAATTTTTATTTAAATCAACAACCAATTAATGACCCTGAATGATTTTTAATACCATCTTTCCACTGGATTGTTCTTGACTTTGTTTCTTTCAGGCTCTAAGCCCATAGAGGGCACAGGAACTGCGAATGCGAAACAAGTGTTAACGGTTGGACAAAGTGGGTGTGGGTTTATCAGTAAATACTAAGGAGCTCTTGTCCCACTTTTTAAAAATCATTTAAAAAAACACCGTTGTTGTAGAGGGGTGAAACTTAGAGAACAGATTCCTTAAAATCATGACAAACATTTAAAAATTGACAAACATGAAAATTGAGAAGTTTATATTGCCAAAACAGCTGAGCGGATCTGTATCAGATTTGGTTTACATGTCATTAGAATGTCATGAGACAATTCATAAATGTTGTTAGAGACTGGACAAAGTGGCCATGGCTTATAAACAAAAAACAAAAGTTGTATCTGTCACGCTTTGAAATATTATTAAAAACCACCCGTTTGTCCTAGGGGGCGGACATTTTCAGAGCACATTCCTTTAATTCATGTCACACATTTGAGCTCCAGCTTTGATTCTCCAGTTTTGAGTACTTAATCCTAATTTATTTCCAAAATATACAAATTTGGCAAACAAATATATCTCCCTGCATCATCACTTATTTCCTATTAAAGTGATCAGATTTCTTCTCTAAACAGTCCTTGTAAATCACATTGGACAATGTTTCAACCCACAGCAATATTTGATATTTTTATACTGAATAATACATATTTTAACATTTTTTATTTAATGAAATATTCATCTGGGATCCATCAACAATCCCTATCATCTGTAAATATTTTTTGCAGTTTTTAGACCATATGATTTATGTAAATTATTTAATTACTTTGATATAATCCATATAGATGCAAAATATTTTCTATTTTGTGAAAGATTCAACCGAAGCTCAACAAACTTTCTCACAGTAAGCCAGAGATGGTCACTATCATAGAAGATATTTTGGAACTTTTCATACAATGGTATAATTGTGATTTTTCACATTTTAAAGCCCCTGTCAGACACAGAGACGAAAACACAAATTCTTTCATCATTTGTACATTGTGAGGACTGAGGACCTATTGAGATAACAGTACTAATTTTCTACCGTATGTAAAACTAGATAGGTAGCCTAAATCGAAAAACGTCTTGGAAAGATATTTGCACTGTAACTTAGTTACACTAACTCTTAGTTTATTTTGGTTCCATGTCACTTCACCAACTCTCCTGTCATTTCAGATCCTGCCTTTCTTCCCTGCCATGCTATCAACTCATTTCTCTCACCTGGTTTTCCCCGCCCATCTCCTCCTCTCCTGCAGTCCATTTGCTCATTAGTTCCTCAGTGTATATATATACACACCAGTCCATTTTCACTTGAACCCTGCTAGATTGTCTTGTGTTATACTATGCCAAGCTCTCCAGCATTTCCAGTTTGCCAAGTTTAGTCCAAGTTTGCCTTTCTTGGACTACGGATACCTGCCTGCCCCTTGTCGGATTAGTTTGCTTATTCTGATCTCCTGGTTTTGACACTGCCTGTTTTTTTGGAACAAGTAAACTGATTTTCCCTTGCAACTCACCTGCCTTGTTGTCATGCTTTTGGGTTCTCCTTTGCCAGCACCAGGAACAGCTGTGCACAGCTGGCTCAGGAACTTGCGTTTACCTCATGCAGGAAAATTTCCCCATCAGCCAAAGGTGGCAGTCATATTTCAAACAAAAGAAATGCCTTAAAATCATGAGTTTGTCTTAAAGAGATGAAACTTTCAGCTCATATACCTGTCAGGGTCGGGTGGTGAAGGTAGGACCCAGATGCAGCTCTTACAATACAAAAAGTTTTATTCCAAAAAACAAACACAAAACAGGGAGCAAGGCAAAAACATAAAGCGTGGCAGAACCGGCTTCAAAAATACTTAAACTGTGAATTAACAAAAAACAAGACGGAAAACAAAACAAGACTATGGAATAAATAACTTGACAAAGACTGAGGCAGGAACCCAGACTTAGCTTTCAGTGACGGTGGCATGAAGGGTTAGAGAGGAATCTGCGATGAGTGAAAGGAAACCAGGAGACTAAATGCTGTGGCGGGAGTGATTAGTGAATGACGTGCAGCTGATGACAATGAAACAGGTGATGTGAGTGAAGCTGATGGCAGGGGAGAAACATGACAAGAACCTGAAAACATAACAAATGACCAGACGCCCAGACTTCCGGGGACCTGAGCCCCAGCGCCGGAGGCCGTCTGGCGGACGGCCAGATCTCCGGCGACCCAGCCGCCCCTCCAGGGCAGCGAGGCAAGGTCCGCCGTGAACCAGCCTGGGCCCCTACCGGTGAAGAGCGGTGGTGAATCCAGGATGGCGTGAGCTCGCCCGAGCTTCCATGGGTGTGGGCGAGGACAACGAGGAGCCCACCTGGGCTTCTATAGTCGCGGGTGAGGACCACGATGAGCCCACCTGGGCTGCCATGAGCGACGGCGAGGATGACAGTGCGCCCACCCGACCCAACCCCGGCGATGCCCGTAGCCCCCTCCTCAAGGAATGGCTCCCAGACGTTCCTAAATTGGGGTGGGCGGTTGGGACTCTGACCGCCGGAGCAGGCTTGGTCACGGTCGCAGGAACTATGGTCGTGGGCTGGGGATGGACCTCGGCGGCAGTAGGCGGCTGCGGCAGGACGACCTCGGCGGAGACCGGCAGAGACATGGAACCCGGCTGGAGGGCCGGCAGAGACGTGGAAGACCGGCTGCAAGAAGGCCGGCAGAATCTTGGCGGAGTCAGCGGGCTGTGGAGGCGGCAACACAGGAGACCGAGCTGGGGAGGCAAAAGGAGAGGTGAGGGTCTTGTGGAGAGCGCGCGACACTTCAGCCAAGTCAGTGCAGAATACATCCACCAGTGCCTCATGGTGGACAGCTCTCACAGGACCTGACCAGACAGCCACCACCGGTCGAACATGTCGCCTCCCTCGGCGAAACATTTATGCAGAGCCGCGAGTCAGCTCTGAAGATCCTCAAGGACTGCTGGGTCCATGATTGGCAGATTCCTTCTGTCAGGGTGGGGTGGTGAAGGTAGGACCCAGATGCAGCTCTTTCAATACAAAAAGTTTTATTCCAAAAAACAAACACAAAACAGGGAGCAAGGCAAAAACAAAGCGTGGCAGAACCGGCTTCAAAAATACTTAAACTGTGAATTAACAAAAAACAAGACTGAAAACAAAACAAGACTATGGAATAAATAACTTGACAAAGACTATGACTGTGAGGCAGGAACCCAGACTTAGCTTTCAGTGACGGTGGCATGAAGGGTTAGAGAGGAATCTGCGATGAGTGAAAGGAAACCAGGAGACTAAATGCTGTGGAGGGAGTGATTAGTGAATGACGTGCAGCTGATGACAATGAAACAGGTGATGTGAGTGAAGCTGATGGCAGGGGAGAAACATGACAAGAACTGAATCTAAAAACATGACAAAAAACCTGAAAACATAACAAATGACCTGAAAACAAGATTTAACAAAACATGAGCTGTGACAATACCCTGAATCCCCCCACACTTTTGGTCAACTTGTACCTATGTTCCATTGTGCCGTCCATCACTGGCACGTATGTGTTTGTGCACTCAGAACCAATTGTCAGAGAAGTGACTGAGGTGAGGACTTGGGAGGGGGCTCGTGCCGGAGGGCAGTTGCGATGGTGAGACCTGCAGGGGGGAGTTTGTGTCATGCTTATAACTGCATGCAGTTTTTTTTGCACTTACCCTGATCACAAGATCTGTTATTTCCTCTTTGTTTTTGCTTTTGCTGGAATCAGAAATAAAGTGAACTTGAACTTTGATATCAACTATCAAATTCTGACATTCTGGTCTGACTTTAGATATTCTATTTAGAATTTAATACTGCTCTCACCTAAAACCTGTGGCTTTTGTCAAATTGTGACCTTTTCACTTATGTCTCTGCTGCACCTTTCTCCATCTCAGACACACACAAACTCAGTGCATCAAGAAGAGATGAGAAATGAATGTGGTCATACATTACACACTAGAGACCCCTATTCTGACCTAAGATTAAGCAAGATTGTTTTCAGACCAAATCTTCTTCCTTATGCCACTTACTGATTTCTAGTTAGCAAGATTTTGGCCTTTAAATGTGACATATTTTTGTGACATATATTTTATTCTGTTCTTAAGAGTTCAGTAGGTGTAAATAATCCCAAAAACACAAGCCTGACATTTTATTAGTTTCCCTTTGTTTAAAAGTTCCTCATTTAACGAGCCGTTCTGATTTTCTATTTAAAAGGGGTAAGTTCATGCCACCTCCTCTATTAAACCTTGACCTCTGAGCCCAGTCTGCTCACATTCAACCTGCTAGACCAGGGGTTGGCAACCTGTAACACTTTTTTACTTTCATGCTTTCTATAAACAACTGTGCTGTTTACGAAATCCACAAAGTGCTACAGAGAAAATCAAATTGTATTTATGTAATGAACACATTTTGAACTCTTAAAAAAATAATAATAATAAAAAAAAAAAAAAAAAACAAGTTAAAGGTCTCTTTCTCACCACAAATCAGACATACTGGTAAGCCACTCTCGTCAGAGGTGAATACAAATGATTCTGCCCAGGCATCATTACATTTTCTATTTTCTTTAGATATTTTTCTTTTCTTACATTTCTCCATACTTGGCCTACCTGGGGTTGAAAGTAGTGATGTGCGATTCGGTTACATGCTGACATTTGACATCCCACCAGTCCGACGTGGGCCTCAAATTGTCAGAATGGCAACACTTAATTTTATATCAAACGTCACATCATTCCAACACTTTTTTCCTCCTATGGTCGGAATGATGATGTTTTATTTTTTTAAACATCCTTCCTTTCTGACAATTCCTTTAATAGCCTATTTAGTTTGGCAGAGAGCAGTGTGCCCTTGTTTTGCTTCTGAATGAGTAAGTGGAGCTGTTTCCAGTACAACTCCACATTAAAACACACAGATTGGTCAGATAATGAAAACAGCAGACGACATCAAAGCGTCAGATTTTATGTGATTTTAAAGTAGAGGAACTCCACAACCTCACAAACCAACTTTAATAATCTATTATTAAAATACCCTGAAATTTCAAATACCAAAATACAGGTATTAATGTTAATCGGGTCAGTCTGAAACATGTTAGATTAAGCAGTACTACAGTGTCAGTGACCTGGCCCCTTTTTCCACCAAATCAGTTCCTGGGCTGGTTCGGGGCCAGTGCTTAGTTTGGAACCAGGTTTTCTGTTTCCACGGACAAAGAACTGGCTCTGGAAAAAAAACAGTTCCAGGGTAGCACCAGCTCTTTGTTGGGCTAGAGGAAAGAACTGCTTACATCAGCGGGGGGGGGCAGAGTTGTTAAAACCAACATCAATAGCAAGACCGCAAGAGGGCTTATATCTACCGCTGTGGTAGATATGAGCAGCGACTTAAAAATCGCCAGTAGCCTAATATGTTTGTGAATTTGTGACGATTCCAGCAGGGACATAACACCGGCTAATGTTAGCTCATAATAACCATAACCTCATAACCATCTCACATTCAGTGTAAGTAAGAGTCAAAACGTTACTGCTGTTTTCTGATCCCAATGAAGCACTGTAAAGCCAGAAGCAGCAGCGGTACAAACGTGCAGTCATCCGTTGTAGTTGTTGCTGCTTATTCTTCTTTTTCTCTGCGTTGTTGCTGCTTCAATGTTTGCGCCAAGGTGTATGCAAACGCAGCGACATAACTGACGTAACTCCACTTAGCACCCAGAGCTATGTTCCAGTTACATACCTGAAATCACTGACTAATTCCAGCAAGAACATGTCGCCTGGTACAGAGGTGAGCATCATTAATATGCAAAGACTGAGAATAACTGAGATCTTGTCAGGGAACGCAGGGGCAGGAAGGTAGGACCCAGATGCAGAACTTCAAAATTTAAAGGTTTTATTCCAAAAATCAAAATCACAGCAAAGCTGGAAAAAACTAGAAACTAGAAAATGCACTAGAAAACTAACGAAACTAAACTATGCAGAAAACTTGGGGTGGTGAGGCTGCCTGAGGATCTTCTCGGCCCTCGACCTGCATCGTTTGATGTAGATGTCCTGCAGGTCGGGTAGGGTTGTTCTAATGGTCCGCTCAGCTGAGCGGACTACCCTCCTTTCTTTCAAGAAACCCTCGTTTCTTGCAGCTGCCCATCCATGTAGTGAAGCTCCCACTCAAGATGGTGCAGGTGTAGAAGTTCTTGAGAACCTTGAGGGGGAGCCTTAAGTCTCTGAGGCGTCTGAGGTGGAACAGACGCTGCCTGGCCTTCTTAACAGTCCTGTTCACATGCAGTGACCAGGACAGGTGTCCACATGGGAAAGTGTCTTGTGCAACAAGAAGGTTATGGCGTCGTCGGTGGATCTGTCTGGGCAGTATGCAAACTGAAGAGGGTCCAGGGTGGGGGGCAGAGAGGAGATGATGAAATGTTTTGACCAGCTTCTCAAAACATTTAATCACCACAGATGTGAGGGCTATGGGGCGATAGTCATTGGGGTTACTGGGCTGTGCTGTCTTAGGGACAGGGACCACAACAGACTTCTTGAGGCAGGTGGGAATCACACACTGTGAGAGGTTGAATATTGTTGTGAACGCCGGTGTGAGCTGTTCCGCGCAGGCTTTAAGGACTCGACCACTGATGCCATCAGGCCCCACTGCCTTCCTGGTGTTCACACCTCTAAACATCCTCCTCAACTCTTGCTCCGTCACGGTGAACATCTCCTTTCCTCCGGCTGGAAGCACAGCTTCTTGGCTGCTGTCCAACTCGAAGCATGCGAAGAAGTTGTTTAGGTCATCAGCCAGAGAAGCGTCGGCTCTCATCGTGTGTGGTTGTGTTGCTTTATAATCCATGATGGTGTGTAGTCCCTGCCACAGCGCCCTGGTGTTACTCCCGTCCATCTGCAGCTCCAGTCTCGCGGCATCTAGCATTTAGCCTCCTTCACCGTTCTCTGGACAGCGTAGGTGGCTGCCCTGTATGGCGTCAAGTTTCCGGTGGCGAGTCCAGAGTTGTAGGCAGCGGTGCAGGCAGTTTTATCCACCCACGGCTTCTGGTTAAGTTCTGATGTTGGTTGTTGGTGTTGTGTCTTCCACCATTTTCCCAATAAATCCCATAGTCGCTTCCGTGAACTCGTTGATGTCACCGCCAGAGCTGCACCGAAACATATCCCAGTCCGCTGAATAAGTTGGTTCCCTCTATTCTAAACTATTATTCTCTGGGGACTACAGGTCATGACAACTGAACCATGAACTACTGTCTGATTACAACATTACTATCACTACCACTGATGAGTGATCTCTTCCCTTGTCCTCAGGTTATGATCAGATATCAATGACAGCTCACCTGTGTCGGATGTCCTGGTGCTGCAAATTTAATGTATTAGGCTACCCATCCATCCATCCACCCATCCATTTTCTATACCCGCTTAATCTGTCTGTTGGGTCGCGGGGGGGCTGGAGCCTATCCCAGCGGTCATCGGGCTAGAGGTGGGGTACACCCTGGACAGGTCACCAGTCCATCACAGAGACAAACGAGACAAACAACCACACACACTCACACTCACTCCTAAGGACAATTTAGAGTCACCAATTAACCTGACATGCATGTCTTTGGACGGTGGGAGGAAGCCGGAGGACCTAGAGAGAACCCAAGCATACACGGGGAGAACATGCAGACTCCACAGAGAGAGGCCCCAGCTGGGAGTTGAACCTGGAACCCTCTTATATTAGGTTACCCAAAACATATTCTTATTTTTTTATTACTAGTTTATTAGTTTTAAATCAATAATTGAACAGTATTTGTCTATGTTTCTTGCTCCTTTTTGTATAATAAACTATTTAAATATCATTAATGCTTTTGGGGTGCGTTTTGAAAATTACCATGGACTCATGACATTGTCAGGATCTGATGTATCCGACACATGTACATGACAGCTGTTACATGTTGTCGGAATGGTGGGACGTTTGCATGTAGGTATAGTGGTTTGTCAGACTGGTGGGATGTCGGAATGGCGGTTTCCTCCCATGCGATTCATGAGTCAATCGTTTAAAACTTGAGATTCTTTTAACTTACTCCGGAGTTACGAGTCATTGTCTGCTTCAGCTCGTCCATTAACTCGACTCACCGCTGATACTGCCATATAATTCTGCAAAGAGGAGACATGCCACACAACTGTTATTCTTACTACAATTGCGTAAACGTATCAAGCTAATTGCTGTATTAGCTTTGTGGCTGCAGCAACTGCTCTGCTCCAGCTCACTCACTCCCCCTCCCAGCTCGTAGAAACTCGCTGCTCTGCACAAATCAGGACCCATCATACTCGACTCATGGTTCACAGGCAGCTCAAAGCTCACTCTCCCTCCCAGCGCGTAGAAACTCGCTGTTTCGCACGATTCAGGACTCATGATACATACCCGACTCGCGGTTTAGAGGCAGCTCACAGCTCACTCGCTCTCTCTCCTTCAAAAGGAGTTCATTCATTCTGTACATAATTATTTTATTCTTATGGTGCACTGTCGAATGTTAGAATATTATTAGTTTTGCACTATTGTTTAGGATATTTAAATGTTCTATTTGTGCACATTTTCATACATTTTATTATAATTTTGCACTGTTTTGCACTGAATGTTAATTCATTGGCTGTTTGGCTTATTTGCATTTATTTAGAGTGAAAGAAAAATAAATGTTTTGCCTTGGAGATTTCTTGATTTTTAGTCTTTTTCACAATGATTTGGGGACTGGAGTGGTTTGGAACTTGTTTATACATTCCATGGTGCATACTCCAGGTGACTGATTCAAGTGACTCGAAAATCTGATTCACTTTAGTGAGTGACTCATACAAACTCGAGTCAGTAAAAGGAATCAAGTATCCCATCACTAGTTGAAAGTCTCGATAAATGTGCAGTATTTTGGCAGACATATACTGGCTTTTGGCGACTATGACACATATT
This sequence comes from Leuresthes tenuis, assembly GCF_036924035.1. Classification (NCBI taxonomy): domain Eukaryota; kingdom Metazoa; phylum Chordata; class Actinopteri; order Atheriniformes; family Atherinopsidae; genus Leuresthes; species Leuresthes tenuis. The sequence continues at coordinate 36,963,960 of NW_027325364.1, forward strand.
TTGAGTGCCAAAAAATGCTAAAATATAATTTTATTTTAATATTTCAAGATCACAATAATCTTCCAATTTAGAACTACAATAAAAAAATGAACTAACACAAATAAAATACACTCCAATAGGAGATTTTTTTCAGTTATTTTCCCAAGCCACGCAGAGCCGCAGCATAAGGATGACAGAGCCGCATGCAACTCCGGAGCCACGGGTTGCCGACCCATTGCTAGACCAATGAAACCAGCTTTGCTTGGAAATGTTCTGTTGTCAGCTGTACTGAGGAGCATGCATTAACATCTGCCCCAAGCTTATATTAAAGAGCCCAGTGGATAAACTATATTTGAGGGTAATGTTCCAGCAGAGTTAGCTAAAGATGCAGCAACCACTTTTCATTCCACTGTTAACAACTTGGTCCAGTTCAACGCTGGACAGAAGAAACTGAGCCACAAAGAGGATCAGTTCCAACTCTCAGAGCCTGAACCTTAGAGCAGGGAAATGAAAGTATCTGAGAAATAATTCCTCATGGATTATTTGTTGATTTTATTATTTTTTTCCTTTAGCAGTTGCTAACGCTAACAGTTTAGCTAATGAAGATGATGTACACTAACTTCTAAGGAGTTATTGCTATTACTTTCTGAACAGATGAACATTATTGTTCCCACATTACTTTGTTAGCTGAAGCTTTCTAGCTGAACGGTTCTGTTCTGTAACTCAGACAACCTGCAGCTGTGTGGATAAGGTGTGTTTCCAACACAACACTGGTCCTTTCCTCGTTCATTGCTACATTGAACGTTGTGTCCCACTCTTGTTACCGCTCTATCGTGCGTTAACATTACATTATCGGCATGTTTCTAATAAAGTTCTAGGTCTCCAAGCAGTGTGCGAATTATACAGTGACAATTGGAAGGTTCAACATTTTCTCCAGAGTGTAAAGGGAACCCAACAATTCAGTTAATAGAAGTCTTACAATCCTTACTTATCTTGCTTGTTCAACTAAATGTCTACAGTCTGTAGATGATGATAAACCAAATTTTACACCATTTTACAGTTCATTGGGCACATAATGTACCACACAAACAACTTTTGCAGTCATCAGTCACCAACGAAGTATTGTAGACCCAAACTGCCAGCAAATCAGATACACACAGTGAGGTTGCATGGCACTGTAAAGAATTGGATTAATGGCTAAATTAAAACAAGACTGAGTTATTAAGTACATATATACACCTTAGTTTGACAAAAAATTGGACTGGATCGGGTTACTTACAGTCAGATCAAGACCCCGAAATAACTCGGTTGATACTCACACTAAATGTGCTTGGAGACGGTGAAGCACGTGGTGAATTTGATTTTGCGTTCTGCGTATGCTCAAGATTTTTTCCCGGGGTCATCACCCGGAAGTCGAAGGAGACGATGCGCTGTTGTGCATTACGTTTGTGCCATAACCAGCTCATCACAAACGAAATGCAGAGGGACCTAGCTTCATCTTGTTCTTCATTCGCCATCTTTTTAGAATGCCTGAGCTTGTTGTTGTTGGTGGTGAAGAGGTCAACTGGAAGTGGCTCTATCAGCAATAGTTGAAATGGGTACAGCGCCACCTATTGTACTGGGGTATGACATGCTTTCTGCCAATGATTCCATTTATTCACCGCCATGTATAATTAGATAATTGCCTTTGCTCAAATTATAGCTATAGCTATAATCGAATTAATCTCATCATGTAGACTCACTGACTGCTCAAATGCAGATCAACACATTGCTCCTGCTTGCGCTCTGTCCTCCTGCCTGCTCTCTGTCCTCCTCTCCTCCTTCTACCTGCTCACTCACAACTGCTTCTCCTGTCTCCTTAATTCAACAGCACCTGTAAAATGAGATTCAGTTTACTCTTTTTTTGGCACCAAAATAGTGCCTGATGTCTCCTCCTTTCCTTTTGCTCATGTTGGGGCTCTGTAAATGAAATCTAAACTGAGTTCAATAAAATAGTTGTACATTTAAACTAATACAACTACTACAATTAATCAGCTTTCAGTGGATGTTAATTGTTCAACAACCCAAATAGATTATACTGCATACCTGATTGAAACTACTGCAAAGGGTCGCCTGTTTCAAAAGCTACTCTCAAAAAGGCAAAAGCCTATCTAAAACACCACTTAAAAGCCTATTAAAATTAAACAATATTATATAATAGTTTAATATAATAAGATGTGCTATGCTAATACACAAATAACACTAACATCTGTATGATATTTCTCCTGTCAATTCAAATGAATGTGGTTTTGAAATGGGGGCAACTATCAAACCTGGCAAGGCAGCACGCTTTAGGCATTGTTTACAACTTGACCACAGTGCACGCCTGCAGGTTACTAGAGTGATGTGCACAGGGCACAAGGCTTACATTTGATAACATGTAAACTAATATTCACATGATGACATTTTACATTTAGATGGAAGCCATAGACACACGTTAGCATTTGTCTGAAATCACCTGACACAATATAATTCTGAAATTCTGAAAGTGAGAAACTTAAGTGTAATAAACTAGTTAGATTAATCTACAGTTACTTTCAACACAGCACTCTTTAGGGGGGATGAAGTTGTAATTGACACTATGTCTCCAAGTACAATTTTTTTAATCAGGTTAATACATCTCCGGCATGGTCCATTATTGTTGATGAAAAAGCATTGTTTACTAGCATCTGCTGTTAACTTACAGCTGCTAAACTATTCCCTTTGGGATCTATAGAGTAACTTGTTCTTGTTTTTGATATGACTGGATGAATTGCTTACTTATAATTGCATTTACTGCATTCAGTTACACAATGAATTCCCAGGTTATGATGACAGGTGTTGTATGTAAACACACTGTAACTTGCCACAGCAACATGACAGGGTATCCTCAACCAATGTACAAACATACAGAAACTAACCCTTTACCAACATCCTGTTGCATTTGTATGGTTGTGCATTTGCAGGGTTCACACAAATATTTGTATGTATAACAATTGTGTTACATACCATAAATGCAGGGCAAGCCAAAGAGCTAAAATTAGCCAAATTCTGTAGTGTTGTGTAGAAAAGGTGAAGGTTGTTGTTTGCCTGGCAGGCTGCCTGTTGTATTGGAAACTGCATGAAGCAATAGCTTGTTTAATCTTTTCTCTCTTTGCTATATGTGGATCAGTCGTGTTCACATCTCACAGAGCACTATGGAGTGTCTTCATGATGAGTTTGATGTAGAACCAGGGAATGGAGGTGACCGCTGTGACTACTTGAAGGAGAGAGGTATTGAGACCTACCTTGTGATTGTTCCTAAAGGACCTCTGGGAAAGAATGGCATCAGTGGTGTGGTTAGTTGATCCTCCAAACATCCTCATTGCAAACGTTTTCAATATTTGAATGTTTACCACCTACAGGGCAGCTGATGCACTTTGAGAATGGTTTAATGTCATTTATATTTCTCAATATCACACATTTCCGTGTTAAGGCTTTGTGATCTACCCAGTGTACTTCACATCCTTAGATTGTAAGACCATATGGGAATAATACACATGCATCATATATGTTTCAAAGCAAGTTTAGATTTTCTTAGATTAGATTTTTTTTTATTTTATTATGGATGTTCTGGATAGATTTGTTTGAATAGTCTGTGTTATATGATGTGGGATACTTTACGTTCTACATTTAAAGTACAGATTTGTCAAAGTCTTCTTTCCCAAGCAATCCTTCAGTGCGTCCTGTTTGCTTTTTTCACAGAAGCTGTCTGTTACATCCTCGAATGGAAACTCTCCACAATTAATCAACACAACAGAGTGTAACGGCAGTGTTGATACAGCCTGCACCACACCAGAGGAACCAGAAGAACTGGACACAAGGGTAACCGAAGAGTAAACACTATGATTAGACTTAGAATTTGCACAGTTGATGAGTTTCAAATCGATTATCGTGAAAGGAGTGCTGGAGCTGGAGTGAAGAAGCTTGAATATGCTGAGGAAATGCCATGGTAATCATGTGATCAGACTTTAATCATATCTAGGTACCACAGGAAATGTGAGCTGTAACGCAGAATCAAAATTATTACATTTAACATTTATGAAGCACAGTTGTCTTTCAGAAGGTACATGACCCACCGACCCACCTTTGGGCAGAATAATTTAGTCTTCATTTACCTTAAGGGTTTTGTAGAGTAGAGTAAAACTGCTGTCACTAATGATGTATTCTTACACATAAGCATGTAATGAGGAACGTTTTTTTTTTTTTAAATCAACTGGAAATGTTCAGATGAGAATTTGATCATGTCATCATAACAAACACATTTGCTGATATGCAGGAGTTTTTCCAGACATGCATTCTACATGTTTATCTCTGTTGGAGTGCAGGTGGTAAATCCATCTTTCCCAAACCCTCGGAGAAGGTTACGGCTGCGGGATCTAGCTGAAAGGGTAATCGATGCTCAGGAGAACGAACAAGAGCTCAACAAACTGCTCAATGAGGCTTTACTAGAGAGAGAAACTGTTCAAGCGTAAGTGAATACTTTTTTTTTTTTTATCCAGAAAGCCCCAGTATGTTATGAAAATCCTTTAGAAACAATGACACTCTGGAAATACTTTAGCCACATCAGGTAAAATACTCAAAGTAATTTTTCATAAAAAGTGCAGCAAAAAGTCCAAATATGTACTGTTTTGTACACAGTTAAATATTGTCTATCTATACATGTATGCTTTCCTTGCAAGGTCATACAAACAGCTTACTTGTCTAGACACGAGGAGATTGCTGGCAACACTTTAAGATTAGATCTACTATCTTCTGGTCTAAAGTGAACACAGTAGCTGCGCTGTTAGGTGCTGGGGAGGACTGGATCCAAAAGCGAACAGGAGACAGACGGTAGAGGTCAAAAAGGGATTTATTAGGTGAGGTGGAAGGAGGCTCCGTGTCCTGGTGACTCCGCGCAAGGCTCGGGAGATGAGTGGTTCCCGTGTTCCGAGGATCTTGTGTGTACTCGTGTAGTCAGGCTCGGACACGGGCTGCGGGCTGGCTCGGTGGCAGGCTGGGCTGGGTACCGATCTCTGACAGGTGTATCCAACAGTCACGCGTGTTAGTCCGTTGTGAGGCAGTAATCCGGCATCGCAGCACAGGAGGGAGCAGGCTTTAACAGGTGCGAGATTGGTAATGGGACACAGGTGGGAATGGTGAGAGCGCTCCTCCCAGCCGTCCAGCCCAGCCTGAAAAAACAAAAGAAAACCAGCCAGCACTCAGGTACAAACATACTTAAAAGAAGGCAACAAAACGTCACAATCACCACATGCGCCATGGATAAAAAAAAAAAAGAAGCACATTCTTGTTCCACTTTCGTATTTCACACAGACCACTTACAGATGACTCAGTGCTGCTTCAATGTGTACTGGGGGGGGGGGGGAGGAGGGGGGGGGGGAGGGGGGTTGCAGTATTTTAGGAAATGCACCTTTATTTATATGCATGATGCCTTTCAGTATCTACAACATACACATTCAATAGTGGAATTAATAAAAAGTTATGATCAGAACCCATAATGGAGTTGAACACACACCGGAACCATTTTGCAACGATAACCTGACTCATTCTGGTTGTAGAGGGATTGTTTCAAGGACACAGGACACAGATGCAGGGTAGATTCAAAGTCAAGAAAGCTTATTTATGTAAAAAACAGGTGGAGGATCTCCAAGAAGAGCAAATGAAAGGGCTGTGAAATCCTGAACACTCTCCTCAGTAAATATGTTTGAGGATGGTGCAGCTATGAAAAATGATCAAAATCAAAATCTCTATACTCTAGGAGGAAAACAAAGGGCTATGAACGGTTACAAAATAAATCTTCACGCTCTCCTATTGAGGCAGACTTAAACAAAAGACGCTCTCTTAAAAAATAGAGGCACTGTGAAACTTAACAATTAACTATAAGCACGCCTTTAACGGCAGTACAAAGATCTTTAAGAACAAAAACACAAAATTGCTCCACTACAGGAGGAACTATGAAACTTTAACATTAACAAACGCCAAGCTCCGCTAACGGAAGTGACTATGAAAAGGGTACAAAGCAAAATCACTCCAAAAGGGAGGAACAAAACCGACTACGAAACTTACTGTGAACTAATCTATGGACAAGGAATAACTTACAAACAAAATAGCTCTGAAGGAGGATCGCTCGACTTCAGGCTCATGGATTCTGTAGCTGTGGAGACAAGGGACACGCAGACTATTTGAGCACAAGAGGAGCCAAGGGGAACAGGTGGAAACACTTTGGGAATCAGTGAAGACAATCAGACGATTGACACAGGAGGAAGGGCAAGGCACCTGAAAGGAGAGGAAGTTAGTGATTTCAAAATAAAACAGGAAATGACGAGACAAGACATGAATCAAACCTAAATTGTGAGAGATTGAAAGCCTTGTAATTAGTGAAGCACGTCCCACAGTACACCATGTGCCAGACTGCTGCAAGCCTACAGCAACATACCAACAGGCGAACCTCTTAATACGGATTTTCAAAATAAAAGCATATTCTGTTTAAGGGAATATATCAACAGGACACATTTTCCATTAGTTTTTCTAAATAAAAGTACTAATTATTTCACATAAATATGAAAAGGCTCATGCCTTTTATGTGTGATTTAAAACAATTACTTTTTTTAAAATCCTATTTTACCGACAGGAGAAGACCAACAACAGAGACTCACAAGGCACACTTTCAAAGTAAAAGCCTGGGATACTTACGGAATATACCAACAGGGTAGACTCTTGAATCTGACTGCGAAAATAAAAGCTTTTGCTTTGCGATGATAAAGAAATTTCGACCAACAGGAACGGAACTTAAGTAAGATTTTCTAAATAAAAGCCTACGTTACTTTAATTACTACATCAACAGGAAGTACTCTTCAGTGTAACATTCCAAATAAAAGCCTCTGTTACTCAAAGGAAAGTACTAAGGCAAATGTCTTTCAAATCAGATTTTTTTTTAAATTTATTTATTATCATTTTAGCTTTTTTATGCCTTTGATGGACAGATTAGTGGAGGGGGGGACACTGAGGCTGAGGGAAGGGCATGCAGCAAAGATCAGCAAGGTCAGGACTCAAACAGCGATCACTGCAGTTGACAACGTGGGACGTGCTCCTTATCACTCGACCAGCACCAGCACCCCGAGTCAGCTTTTAAAATAAATATTTCCAAATTCAAATACAGCACCCAGTAGACCATACAAGAACTTTTCATTGCTATATTATACACGTCTTAATGTCAAAATAAAAGCTTTCGCATGTTAACCTTGATAGGTTATTTTTGGTTGGACTCCATCTGCCTCTACATCAGTAAAACAGCCTGTGATTCAACTGTAACTTAATTTTTCTGTGTGAAGCAACGTCTTACACACAGAGATGACATAAGAACTTATCTGTCTGTTTCCCTATATCTTACTAACAGGTACCTCGTGGATTTTGCTAACCCACGGCAAGCAGGTCTCTCCGTGGGTAGTAGCTGCATTGGCGCCCATCAAAATTTCTTCAGAAATGTTCTAGTTCTCTCTTTTATTTCTAATGCTGAATATGTTTCAACCTATTCTTTAATCCATCCATGCTCCAACCTCCCAGTTAATCTTTAAATCACTTCCATTTGCTTTTCCTGAACAGTCAGTCATGCCTTTCAAATATTTCCAGGTTTATCACTCACGCACACACACACACCCAGTCATACATTTCTGAAACTGATTTATTTTTTTCATTTTTTTACTTTTATCTTTGGTCTGTAGTAGTTAGTTAATAAATGTATATTCATATTACTGTGTCAAATTTGGTGTTTTCTCACAGCAGAAACTCAAATTCCCAAAGTAATCTATCAACATTTTATTATTGATAAAATATTCCCATGTAGAATAATTACTTAAATTACTTATATAATTAGTTGTTTGAATTAACATGTCCAGGATGATATATAATGATGTGACAGATAGTGTAATAGCAATCAAATTAATTTGTATTACCTTCTGGATATCTTGTGTCTCAACAGTCTGAAGGGAAAACACACCAACAGGCTGTCCCTGAGGTTTGTGGATCAAGACCTAGAGACTCGTTACTCTGTGGAGAAGGAGAAACAGAGTGGAGCAGCCTTTTGTTGCTCCTGTGTTGTTCTGCTATTTACTGCAGTGATGGAGATGTTAATAGACCCCTGGTCAGTTCAAAAGGCCAAGAACATTCTTCTAACACTTTATATTAATTATTGAAAGAAAGATTAAAAGAAAATGTTTTTGCTCAGGTCAGTAATGCTGCTTTCTGCAGTACTGTATTGGACAGGTTTCAGTGCCACATCACTTAAGGTTTCCCTCTTATTTTGGAACAGGCTGGTTGCCAACTACATCACGTTTGCAGTGGGAGAAGTACTGCTACTCATCCTGACAATCTGTTCTCTGGCTGCCATCTTTCCTCGAGTGAGTTACAAAGACATTAAAAAACTGTTTTACTGTTTATATTCTATCCGAGTCATCCCATATCCAGATGAGGCAACACAAAACACAGAGAAAATTGAGTACAGTAACCTTGCTATCTATCAGCCTTTGGTTCCCTGTAATAAACAAAGAAACTCAAATGTACCCAAAGTTGGGTTTTAAAAATGTTCATCAAAATTACAGTTAGATACATATTTGGAAAATATTTCTATCCATCATCACCATAATCTTTGACGATAAAGAGTAGGGTCACAAGATGCTTGTTTGTCTGTTTGTGTAGGACTGACATGACGCAGTACTTTCAGATTCTGTCCTGTCATGGAAATTCAGATGTATTGATATCCAGTAGGGCAGGCCAGTATTGACTGTCACTGATGCAGGCACAGCTGTGATCAGTCAGCAACAAACTACAAAGCAGTTGATTTTATGGTCTTAGAAAAATACAGGGTACTGTAAATAGTGCTTGGCGCTATTCAGTGCTATCAGTATTGCATATCACAATGTCATGAGACCATTACCGGCACCATTACCATTAGAAAATAGAGTTGACAGTGTCTCCTTGGGATCCTGCAGGGATTTTCACAGCAAACTCTTGGTCAAAACAGCAAAAGTACAGATGTAGCATATTTAGATAATAATTCACTTGAGTCCTAGGTCATGCATTTTGGTAAGACTGAGTAGTACATAGTACTTTATGTAACTGTTGAAACTTCTGATCATAAGAGCTTGAATTAGGGTAACTGGACTACTTCTTGGATCTTCTTGGATCCTGGGTTAGGGTTACCATTACCCTGACCATTGTAAGACTTCCATCCTCTTCAATGTGCACAGCACAGCCCATAAAAGGCTACTGTGGTCTTTTGCATCCTCTCTTGTGAACTTGATGTTGCTGCCTTCCGTGAAAGCCTTCACTTCTTGAGTTTTGATCTTTGATTAGTGGCTTGGTGCTGTTCCTTTGTATGAGCTCAGTGCTTTGCGTTCCACTTCCTCCATATAAAGGTTAGCCACAATGGGGGACACTGGAGATCCCATGGCACAGTTGTGCTTCTGTCTGTAGAAGTAGTCATTATACTTGAAGTAAGTAGTGGAGAGGCAAAGGTTCAACAGGACACAGATCTGATCAGGAGTGAAGCTGGTTCTGTTGTTCAGTTAGTCATCTTCTGTAGCCGTTTCCTGACAGTGTCCACTGCTGCTGAAACTGGTAAGCTGCTGCCCACACATACTGACCAATACCTGCTTTTCGACTCACATCATCCACTAGAACACAAACTGTCTGTCATCAGAACACTACATCACCAAGCTGTGATTGCACCTATGATGGCTGAGGGGACATCAGAACTTCAAGAAAGCTCTTTAGACCTGTGGATACCCTAAATGGACTTTGTCAAATGAGCAAAGACAAATGGACCAAACCACACTGTTAGAGAAGAGACGAAGAACAGATGTCCATGTGTGGCAGGAGGGTCAGAGAAACTTAGAAGGATCTTCTCCAAACATGACATTCCAGTGCACTGCTTCACCCAAGAACCCCCTCAGACAGAGACTGCTTCACCCAAAAGATAAAACACCCAAACACAAAATGAGTGGCGTCGTGTATGCAGTGCAGAGAGGACTGTGCAGACCTCTATAGGAGAGACCAAACAGCAGCTCCACAAGCGCATGGCACCACATAGGAGAGCCACCTCTTCAGGTCCAGACTCAGCAGTGCACCTACATCTGAAGGCAAAGGGACACCCTGAGGACAGTAATATCCACATTCTGGACAGAGAAGAAGATGGTTTCAGAGACGAGTCAAGAGAGCCATCAATGTCAAACTGGAAAAACATCTTTGAACAGAGGATGTGGTCTCAGGTATCACCTTCCCAGCATCTACAATGCAGGATCGTCTCTCCTCCCCAGGCAGTTTCACAACCATTCACACCTTGGATCCTCTGACCAATTGCCCCTTCAGACAGGTAGACAATTCAGAGGTGATAATGACTCCAACAACATGCACATTGGTCAAGGGGTTCAATGACAAGGGTGACTGTCTCTGCTTATAAGCCGATACTCGCCTCCATCTAGTTTAAAACTGAAGAAAACTTTATGATCAGAGGTGAAACGTCTTCAAGATCCAAGAAGAAGTCCAGTTGCCCTTATTCAAGCTCTTATGATGACCATGACCAAATGTAACTTCACTTTTCCTGCCATTTTACGTCAAATGTCTACTTTAAAAATGGCCTGTATTATTATTTCACCTCAATTATTTTGTGCATCCTTACATTAGAAGACACATACAGATGATGGTATTGGTTGCAGTCATTCTTGATAGTGAGAATTAAGTTGTTGCTAAAAACAGGATTTAAATTTTTAAATCTTAAATGAAATGGTATTTGTTTCAGGTCTTTCCCAACAAGCTAGTGACTTTCTCCACCTGGATTGACCACACCCGTTGGGCTCGAAACACCTGGGCCATGACAGCAATCTTCATCCTCACTATGGCAGATGTCATTGACATGGTGAGCTGCTCTTTGCTCTTTCTTCCAACCAACCAATCAACCAACACTGTAAATAAAATATACAGTGAGTGCACTCAGAATCAAAAAGCAGTGTGAAGCACCTTGATCACCTATATGTTATACTGGAGCTTGGAAATTCGGATTGTTTTTGTTGACAGACAGACGATAACAGATGATCTAGTGTAATTTTAGAAATAATCGTAATAACTGAGCACATGACTTCGTGTTTCTTGAATATCTAGCTGAGCTGTCTTCCTCGAGTCCCAGATTCAAGCAGCACCACAGTGGCTCCCTCTTCTTCGTACTCTACCCGCTTAAGCCTTGATGGTTGCCTGAACAACCCCAAATATTACAGCTATACTGCTGTGCTTGCACTGATGGCCACCACCATGCTGGTTCAAGTCAGTCATATGGTCAAGCTCACGCTGATGCTGCTCATAACAGTGACAACTGGCGTTATAAATCTCTACAGCTGGACGGACATCTTTGACCACTATGATATGGTCCGCTTCGAAGACTACAGGTAAATTACATGTCATAACTGTATAGTAAAGCATTGGTCATGATCAGTTTGGCAGCAAAATTAACTCAAGCCTTCGTTTAATCTTATTAGTCTGATGTTTATAGGGAAAAAAATGTTTTATTCCAAACTGATGTATGTCCCATTATTAGTATGTTCATTTACTTTGTAGACTGGTATGTTGGCATGTGTCATAAAAACACAACAGCCCTATCATTGGAAATATACAATTTTTAAATAAAACATACAATAAAACCTTTCACAGGGTACTATAGCAGCAGAAATTGACACTGAAATTACATCAAATGAAATTAAATGAAAAAATTTATTTTTTTAATCCCAAAGTGAAATGATGTCATATAAAATGACAATATGAAAATATCCTCCTTTGCAGTTCATACCTGGTTCCCTCCAAGTTCACAATGACGGTTATGATTTTCATCATGATGGCCAGCTTCTATTATTTCTCCAGACATGTAAGTTTATGTGACTAAACTTCATAGAAAGATAATATTTTTAGCATTCTTCTAATGGTGTTAAATGACCTAAAACAATTAATAGTGAACATACAAAAATAAACGTTCCACAATGTGAGCGGTAGCTTATGTCAAGGTAAAATATATAGAATAAGGGGAAAAAAGTATGTGTCCTTCTAATAGTTGGAAATCTTAAATAGTCTTTGTTCTGTACTGTTTAAACCTCTGAAACGTGCTCTATTTCTTTGTTTCATGTGTCAAATTATTAAAAACTGTTTTAGCTTGTCAATATTTAACAAAAAAAGCTAAATAATAATAATTAACGACCCTGAGGCAGTTATCAAAAATAAATAACACCCACTGTTGCTGTGTCAAAATGGCCCCTAAACTATTTAAATTGAGATATTCTGGAAAACTTTTTCTGGAAATTCTGGAGAAAGTTTTTGATCAGAATGTTTGTAAAATTGTGCCTTTGTTATCAGATTATATACTCTTATTGAATTCTATCATTTGCTTTGTTTAGGTAGGATTAATGTAGGGACAAATTTGGTTGATTTGAATGATCTCAGAATTATTGAAACCACTTTTCTCTTAAGACTAAGCAGTCACTTATAGTCTTAGACAGGGATGTCCAAGGTCGGTGCCCAAGGGCCGCTGTCCTGGAGGTTTTAGATGTTCCCCTGCTTCAACACACCTGATTCAGATGAAATGAATCTCTTTAAAATATTGTTAAGTTCTGCACGAGCCTGCTAATGATGCTTTGATCTGAATCAGGTGTGCTGAAGCAGGGAAACATCTAAAACCTGCAGGACAGCGGCCCTCGAGGACCGGATGTGGACATCCCTAGTCTAAGACAATAATTGTATCATTAGAAAGGGGAGTAGGTCCTATTCTAAACTAGTCAGACTTTATAACTTTATTCAGCTTTTATTCAAATATTACACAGATGTTATAAGTCATCACATCAGTTATATAAATGGAAAAATGAAACACTGGTTTTGTTTGCATGACATAATTATTAGAATGTGAATTTTGTACTCTTATTTGACTTTTGACTGTGAAAATATGCATCTTTTGTTGCACTCAGTTGACTTAAAACATCTTAACCAGCTCACTTAAAATTTACCTTTTATGGAACAAAGGTTGGCCAGAAGCTTTTTGCGTATTTTCACTCACGCAGTATTGAAGAGGCCAGCGCCGTCATTTTAGACTGACTCCAACAAATTTCCCATACTCATTGTGCTCCTGTGAGATTCACTGATCCTTGAATCCAATGCCATTCATCACTTATTTGGTGAGTATTAAGCTTCAATTAATAATGTATTACAAAACAGTTAATTTATTGAAATCTGCAGAGTAAGCTAGCAAAAGTTGGAGACTATGGGGAAGCTTTGAGAAACACGATTGGTCTAAAAACTTCTCAAAGTTAAATGAACGTACAAGGGCGTCTATAAATGCTTAACTGAAAGCAGCTTCAAAAGCTGGGAGAGAGCTTTAGTTGACTGATACATTTAGTGGTGAGGCAGGATTTACAATGTGCTTCAAATCATTCGACTTCTGGCTGTTTGTTGCCATATTTTTGTGCAACTTAATTTCAGTTGTGAAGAAAAATATGCTGGAACAAAAATAAATTTCCATGTAAGAAGTGACAGAAGATTTAGATTTCCACATAGGCATTATAAGATTTAGTTGGTATCTTCTGTAATTAATGTAGTTGTATTTAATTGGGAAGTGAAATGTTACTAAAACCAAGAGCCAGAAATAACCCAGTTTGGTATTTTCAGAATATATGAATTATATCATGTTAATTAGCTTTGCATGACTGTTGTGGTTCTACTTTAATGAAAGCTGTAATGTTTACAGACTTCTCAAATGAACTTTTCATTTTTTTCATTTTCATCTCCAACTGTAGAGTCCCAGAACTCTTCGACGTCTACTTCCCCAATAAAGTTATCAAGGACCTGTCTTATGTCACTCACTGAAAGAAAAAAAAAACCTGTAATTTACTCACTCACTCACTCACACACAAACACACACACACAAACACACACAGTTGAAAACTCCATCCTTGTGTAGGTCCATCACAACAACAGGAGGATGGTACCCACAGCAAGCACATGAATATGAGTAGTCATGGTTTGTCAATGCTTCAAAGTGGACGTAGGCATGGAGGACAGTATTTCTTGATGGAAAAGTTACTTTCTTAAGTTTTTCAAGTGAGTGCACCACCTTGGAAACTGAAACGTTGTTCTTTAACAAAAAAAAAGGAAAGGAAATACAAGTTAAAGTAATATACAGTTCTGCTTATTTATGAACATCCAAACTGTTCTACAAAAGGCCCTGTAGTTGCAGGTCTTTGTCTCAACCAAGCAGCAGCGCACCTGACCTGACTCAACTGATCTCAGTTTCAGAGAGCTGATTGGTCAAACTGCGTGTTCTTGATTGATTGGAAAAAAAACCTGTCACATGGCCCCTTTAGAGAAAGAAACAAGCTCCAAAAAACTCAGATTTTATTATCATGAACGTTCTATTGTCAGGTTTTTGGGAGACCGGACCAAATGCAGACCAAGAAATGCGGGTTTGGTGGAACAAAAGTTATTAAAGAAAACATTGCACAAAACTTCAAAATAAAAACAGGAAACAAGAACTCAAAAGGAACCAAAAGACACATACCATGACATCCTTTCAACTAACCTATATGTTGGCTCTCAGATACAAACACAGTTCCAGGTTCACAATGACGTGGTTGTCAAAATTGTGCAGACCGTCCTGCCATTCCTGATAACGGTATGCCATGTGGCAGTGTGGACATTGCCAGAAATAGGTTGATACATATTGTAAAACAATTGAAATAGAAACATTTCTAAAGATCTTGCTTTCTCAATCAAAATATTTTAGTATTTGGTGTAAACTTGTGATGTGACAACATTTTTGATTAATGAACAATGCTGCATTCAGAAATCTTTCATAAAATGAGGAGAGATATTAATAACTTACGTTCAACTACACCATTGATGGTGATTATCCTGGCATTTTTGGAGATGATTTTTGACTCATCAAGTTGTACTGACCCCAGACAGATGGTGCAGGTGGTCTCTGTTGGGTGCAACTCCATACTGTAACTTGCCCTTGGTTTTATAAGGTCACCTGGGAGGCTGGCTGTAAGCTTTTTATGCCTGTAGATGTAGTGAACAAGCTGCTTCAAGTTCTCAGCAGCTGGTGGATACACAGTGCCTTGTTGCTGTTGGGGTGTAATTTGGGCAATCTCTGTTCTGAACACATCCGGGTTTGTCTGAAATAGATGCCACTTGCTAATGTTTTTGTGGACATAGGACAATCTAGGTTTAGCACAAGGACAGTACCGTATGTTAGGTGGTGAGTTGTATGTTACCATCACCCTCCCAAGGCGACTGTAATGATGCAAAGTCGGCTCATGGACTGAAAAGCAAGATTTCTTAGGGTCCTTTTCAAATGGCACCTCCACACAGAGAGGGACATGAGCTTTTAGGGCAATTTTTTGTCTTTTTATGCACGTTGCCTTCTTAGCATCACCAAAAAATGTCAACTCGACCATCTTGGACGGCACTTCTTCCTTGAGCCATTCCTCTGTTGCAATTTCTGTGCAGTGTTCAAGTGAACGGATGTGTTCACACTGGCTGAAATTCAACCCACTTTTTAATGCCATTAAATGATATTGTCTGCAGTCTTCAAGCTCACACTTCACCTTATGCTGGTGGCCAACAACAAAATTAGCCAACAACAATACATGAGAGTACACAAAGAAAAAGACATACACAAATCCATACCTTTGAATATAATAGCATTTTTTGTGTGAACATAGAGGTGCTGCTGAAGCTTGGCTCGTTGGCTGGGTTTGTATTTGGGGCAAAGGGGGCAGTGGAACAGCTTAAAACAAACTGTGCAGCGTTCCACCTTAAACCCTCTACCCTCCTTATAGATTGAAGGATACATCTACATAACACAGAAAAAGTGCAGTGTGCACATGTATTTCAATTGGTAAAAGTATAATATCCTGTCCATGTAATTATAATTTAGACAACAAATAACCTGACCGTCAGTCAACCGTTATTGTAAAATATTACAACCCATCCACGTTAGTAACATTCGGTAATTAGCCTGCGTAAAGCGGGTAGTAAAACGGCAAACATATGGTACGTGTTTATGTCTATATCCATCCATTCATTCTTTATACCTGATTTATCCTTTGCAGGGTCATGGGGTCTGCTGGAGCCTATGTCTATATCTATATGTACATATTTTGTTACTTACTGTTGTCCAAACGGTAGTCAATTGGCGGCAATAAATATTCTTCTCCTCCTTTTCAGCAGCCTGACACTGGAGGTCTGCAGCCAGACCCCTCTCCTTTACAATGACACTTCTCCTAATCACGTGCTTGTACATACTGTTTTCTTTATTGAGGCTACTATTTTCTATTTGCACACCATACGTATTGTACTCAGTTACTTATGTTTATTTTCATGTTAGCTTAATTCTATATTATTTCTCTATTTTATTTTTATTTTATTTTATTATGGGTGCCAATGCCAAAGGTAAGGCACACATATTACTATTGTGTGGGATTATTATTGTTCCATTTCCGTCACAAATTTCGGTTCGCTACTCCTCCCGAAGCGATGGTCCGACCGGAATAAAAAATACATCACGCGTGAATTGGGATCGGTGTGCTTGTATATTTCTCTCTCATTACTCGAAAGGAATTCTGGAAAATTGGGAAGAAAACCGGGAAAATTTCCAATGGGAAAGACCTTAACGATCCTTAATGAGCCTCCCCTTGGAGGCCTCCTAACTCAGCCATACAGCATCACAGACACATCATTCAAAGTTTGTGTGTGACAGGAAAGACTCAGCTTTAACTGTGGTAAAGGGCTTGTTAATAGCTTATACGGCTTTGACACAACGGCAGTTTACGTTTTATGTAGCTAGAGGAGCTCATCTCATGCTGCTCACACTCTAAGTCCCACTCTAAAAATCTTAAAAAAAGATTTCTCGAACAAATGCCTCTCACGTCCAAAATATCTGCCTGATCTGGACAAATGTTACATCAAAACGTAGGTATTTTAGTCCTCTTTCACCCAAAGTCACTCTCATTGAGCTTGGCCTCACAGATGTCTCACAAATCACCTCTGAGCGCAGAGAGGGAACATTCCATCCCATTATAAACAGGCCGACTCATGAAATCAGTGTGAAAAACTCATTTTAAAACTGCCATAAAAAAGGAGCCACAAACAGGAGCAGAATGGTGAAAGAATTATTCGGATACGACTTCTACTTTTCGAACAGCGACCGTTTGTTCCAGACTTGTGATTCATAATTAAAACCCCATGATTTTAAGGGGACAAAGTGAGGTGCAGATTTGACAGTTGGCGTGCAGCTGTTGCCCATAGCAACTAATGAGGGGCCAGACCCAACATGGCTGCCCTGTTCTAACAGCATTGTGCCAGCCTGTTTTATCTGTGCTCCTAATACAATATAGCATGACAGCCTCTCTCTCAGTGGGCAGCAGCAGGGCAGCCAACATGGTTAGACTGTTATAACAGGTTCATGCCAGCTGCTCATGAGACAAATGCATGCGATAGTGCGCACTCACATGTTCCCATTATTCTGAACACATCAACCTGCCTTAACAGGTTCATACCAGACGCTCACAGGATAAATGCCCTGCTGATGAGGCCAGAGCCAACATGGCTGCCCTATTTCAACAGCTTTACGCCAGCCTGTGTTATGTGTGCTCCTAATACAAAATGTCAAAAGAAACAGCAAAGTCCCTCTCCATTAGAAATACAGAAACCACTCAGCCTCCACACTAATAACAGGCCCAAACCTCTCTAACATCCATAATTTCTCTTAAACCTGGATCATTTCTAGCTCAAAATTAAGCTATTTATGTCTTCTTACCGTCTTTGTGCCGTAACTTGTGCTTTTTCCCTCAAATTGCTTTAGATTCAGAGCGAAATCACACATTTCCATTATAAACAGGCCCTCCTTTTCTCCTTTACACAGATACAGACACAGTGAGGGCTGTGTTGAAACTGCCATAAAACCTGTATTTTACACAGGACCTTGATATAAATTACATAACTGTCTTCAGACATTTCTGCTATTAACAGGCTTTAAAAAAATGTTCAATGTGACTTATCAATCCATTAAAAAAGCTGTTTGTTCTCAGGGGGCACAACCTTTCCTCCTTCCTCTGTGTCTCTCTGGCTTAAACAGGCCTTCTCTGTGCTTTCCCTCACTCATACTGTCTAAAGCAGGCAGGTTTCACCACAGCAAGCCAGAATCTCATATTTTACACTGAATTTTGATCATGTAATCTGTGACTGGCAACAAGCAGCTCTCTCAGCACAGCACAGCCTCTCTGTCTCGACGGGCAGCAGCTTGGCACCCATCAAAATTTCTTCAGGAATTTTCTAGTTTTATTTAGTACTTTCCCCCTTGTTCCATAACTGTTGCACAGCAATTTCCCCCGGGATAAATAAAGCCTCTTGAATCTTGAATCTTATAGACTCATCCATGTCAGGGATGCGTCTTTGCCTCAAGTGGAGGAATTTACGTATCTCAGGGTCTTGTTCCCAAGTGATGACAAGTTGGAGCAAGAGATGGACAGATGGATTTTGTCTTTGTCAACAGTAATTTGGGCATAGTGCCGATCCATTGTTGTGGAGAGAGAGAGCTGAGCCGAAAGACAAAGCTTTCAATTTACTGTTGCATCTTCATTCCAACCTTCACCTATGGTCACACAATTTAGGTTGTGACTGAAAGTATGAGACAGAAGTGGCTGAAATGAGTTTCCTTCAGAGGGCTGGGCTCAGTCTTTGAGATAGGAGGAGGAGCCCTGTGTTCCTCTGCATCTAAAGGAGTGGGCTGAGGTGGTTCTGCCATTTTACGCCTTTAGGTTGCCTTCCTGTGGAGGTTTCTTGGACAAACCTAACAGGAAGGAAGCCCCAGAGCAGACCCAAAACATGCTGGAGGGATTATATAGTTCTTATGATGTAGATGGATGAATTAATTGATGTTCATGGAGTTGGAAGGGAACAACTTTTTAATTTACCTGTAAGTCCTCAAAAACACACTGCATTACGAGACTGACCTGGATCAGTCACTAGACAGAACAATGTAAAGACAGGATTAAAAATGTTTTTAGGTGATTATGCTAAGGCATCAATGTTTGACATAACGTCACTTAATAGAATTTGTAATTTCCTGATTTCTAAGATGCAAACTTTTTTAGATATGGAGATGAAAGCAAGTATTTGGTCCAAGCTTTGGATAGATATGATA
This sequence comes from Leuresthes tenuis, assembly GCF_036924035.1. NCBI lineage: Eukaryota > Metazoa > Chordata > Actinopteri > Atheriniformes > Atherinopsidae > Leuresthes > Leuresthes tenuis. Next base: position 36,983,227 of record NW_027325364.1, read on the forward strand.
AGTTGTTCTAACTTTCTGCTGTGGTGTTTTGATATTTTATTTTTGCAGTGTTTGCAGAATAAAAGTCAAGTATTTCCCTCTAGACAGTAAATTTCAGGAATGCCTTCTAAACCTTTCAAAGCCAGTCCCTTCAGCAAGCACAGTTGATGGTAGCTCAACAGTGATTGTCATCAGAAGTCACTGGATAGGGCATCAGTCACCCTTAAGTCCCCATGTGTCCCCAGTGCTGTCATCGAATATCGGAACAAATAAATTACTACTGTATCCATGTATTACAGTGTCTATGTGTATGTGTATGGCAGATAAAAACCTACATATCAGTTATTTTCATTTTCAAAAAACTAACTAAGAAATAATAATTAATAATTGAATTCTTAATCTGGAGAATGGAGAACATGACCATACAAGGAAAGTCAGGAACTATGAAATGAAAGCAGCCACAGTTATTTAAAAAAAACAAGCAAGTGAGGGTCCGAGCTCCTTTTGCTTAAAGTAATTCGGGCCCGAGCAGTGAACTGCGAAGGCTCTATTGTTCCTGAAGGCGTTATTATTATTATTATTGTTTACGAAACCTCCTCCAAACCACGCCAATTTTGGCAAGGACGGCAGTCGTGGGGGGAAACGGGACAATTTGATGTTCGCGAACATTGGCAGCGCAAAATGGCTCTGCAGCGCCACCTACAACATTGCAAGTACACCTAACGCATAGGGTCATTTTGCCGTACCCTGACGAAACTGGGTACATACCTTCGTCATGCCCAGACGGACAGAAACGCCTATGGACACCATGGCGCCAGGGCCACAGGAAGTCGGCCATTTTGAGTGGAACATGCATTTTGGCGCCATTTTTGCCCATTTCAACACCTCGCATTTGATCGAACTCCTCCTGCACATTTCATGTTACAGGCTTCAAACTTGGCCATGTTACTCTTAAACTATGGGGGACTAACAGTTATGGAAATATTTCTCAAACCTTAAAGGGTGTGGCCGTGGCAAACCCTCAAAGTTCGACGACTGGTCATTGCTCGCCATGAAAAACAAAGAAGTTTCCCACATACATTAACCAATCTACCCCAGACTTCATATGTTGCACTTGGGCTCCACCCAGGATGCATACATATGACCAAATTTACACATGCTTATAGCGCCACCTACTGGTGGCCAAATAAGTCACTTGTAACTTCTCCATACATTGTCCGATCTTCACCAAACTCCATAGGCTGCACTTGGGCTCCACCCAGAACGCATACATATGACCAAACTTATACATGCTTATAGTGCCACATGCTGGTGGCCATAACGTCACTTTTTATGTCCGGTGGTACTACGCATGACCAGGAGTCTCACATCTTGCTCAACACTTGACAGACGGCTGTGCTGTGCTACAAAGGTGAAATAAATATAACTTCCTTTCAATACAGCAGTGTCAGACATAGTTCAGTGTAAAAGATGAATTGATGAAAAATTTAATGTAAAGCACCTTGTCATTTTTACTTTATTATACCTCTCTGTTTTAGCATCTCCAAAAGTAATTAAATTATATTACTGAGTTGGAACATACTAATGGATGTCATTACTACTTTTAAACAGGGAAGGGGACAAGAATAGATCTTATCATAGCTTTTTTGGTTTATCAACTAAAGACTGTTTGGAAGCTGTACATTTGATATAAATATACATAAACATAGAGAGACAGTACAGTGAAAAAGTCCTGAGTCATCCCATATGTCTATAAAAAGGCAGGAGTACATGAATAAGTGGGGCAATTTAGTGAAATGTGAAAGCATGCAAAGAAATGCAGCGTATAAGGTAAAAACAGAATTTTTTTAATTGTCATGACCTTGAAAATTATTATTCTACAACACAACCTGAACCCTCTTCGGCAAGCTTTCTTCTGGTATCATGGTGGAGGACTACTTGAAGGACATTCCAAAACTCTTGTTGGAAGTTGGCTGCCATTTTTTCTGTTTTCTGTTTTTCTGTCTCTGTGAAGATGATTTCCCACTTCATCAATACTGTTGAGGTCTTGGCTCTGGTGAGAAGTTATCGCTCCATAAGACCTGCTGGCACTCATTTTTAGTCCAATTTTTGCACCATTTGGCATAACTCAGTCTTTTCTGCCTGTTTCTCTCCTTTAAGAATGGCTTCATGACAACATCTGGTCCATGGAGCCCATTTCTGATGAGGCTTCGGTGAACAGTAGATGAATCGAGGGAAGGGCTAGATGCAACTCTTAGGTGTTGTGGCAGGTCTTTGCTTGAAGTTTTTAATACATTTTTTTAATAGAACATATGTTTCAGATAGGGTGCTGTAGATAGCTTTTTTTGGCCTGCCACTTCTTCTTTTGTCCTCAACTTGTTATGTTTCCTCAGATGTTCCAAGGACACATGGCGCACTATGCTAAATTGAATGAACACTTTAAATAATGCTTTATCAATCCTACTATGGTAAATATTTTTTTCAGCATAAAGAATCAATTGTAGTCATTTGTATTTATAAACGTCATAATATAGAGTTATTGCTGTGGGCAAGATTGACTGCATTCCTGCATTGTTATTTGTTGCAGCTAAGCTGAAGAAGCCTCTCACTGAAGATCACTTTGTTTTGTGTAGGGTGCACAGTGTTGTCCATTATATTGAGAAACTTCTGTGGCATTCCTCTTTGCTTAGTGAGCTCCATGGGCTCCAGAGCAAGTCCCAGCACAGAGCCATCTTTCTTTATTGCTGCACAGTAGATTGCACTGTCTACAACAAACTGCAAACACTGAAGGACCTAAGAAGTAGTCTGCTCTGTTCCTTCTTATCGACTGGCTCTTTGTTGCATTTCCAGTTCATTCATCCAGGTAAACATTTGTAATTTTTAAAAAGTCTGAATTTGTTAGAGACTGTGTTTTTTTCAGGTTATGTTTTTTAGGATTTTGTTTTCTTTCTTTTCGTCTTGGTTTTCATGACAATTTTCTTTGTTTAGCTCCTGGTTTATGTTTAGTTTGTATTTTTCTTCTGTATTCCAGTCAGCTTTATTATGAAATATTCTTCCCTTGTGTCTTATTTCTGCTTTGACACACCCTACTTGCCTGTCTCCATATTAATTGTTGCCACCTGTGTCTCATCAGGTCTTGTGTGTATGTATGTTACTTTGCTAGTCCATGTGCCTGTCATGCCTGTTGTATACCTCTCCTGTTCCCAGTCTTGTTGCTCCCCAAACTCTTGTTTGGACTTCATAGAGTTGTCCTGGCATAGCATCACCCTTTAGGATTATGATTACAATTGATAACTCAAATTGGCTTGAATTGGACTATATTATTGAAGTGCCTTGAGATGACATTTGCTGTAATTTGGCGCTATGTAAATAAAACTGAATTAAATTGAATTGACTTGACTTGAATATTTCAATAAAGTTGTTTTGTTTTCCTCCACCTTCAGCCTCCTGTGTCTGCGTGTGTGTATATACATATATACATATATAGTAAACAGGCTCTGACTTACAAAACTGTCTGATAAATAGTCAAGGGGTTATTTAAAAAAATAATAATAATAAATTCCATGAAACCTCATCGCCATCTAGTGGTTATAGTAAACATTTAGGTTCTACAAATATGTAGATCAGTAGACATCTACTCAACTATTAGTTTATTTTGGAATTATTATGTGCATTTCTGTATTCTAGTATTGTACCATATACTATGTATCCTTCTTCATGTATATGCATCTAAATTGTAAGAGTCTGTCTGGGGTTTTATCAGAACTTGTCCACAGTTAATAATTTTGTATTATCTCAATGTTAATTTGCTGTTTGATGTTGTTTTATTCCTCTACTATATCATACCTGATAACGGCGTTATAGCTCTGTAATTGCACGTCATTTTAAACAGTTTCACTCGTATGTTTTGATCAAATCTGTGGAATAGCAAAAATTGCTGTCAAGACTTTTTACCTCATGCAGGTATGGCATAAATCTGTAAATCAAAACATGTTTCAAGACAGGAGCATGGAAAATGGATGGATTATTAACATTTAGATTCATGTTAAATCTTTTCCTACATGCCAACATACATTTTTTAAGTCCTTGAAGTGATTTACAATTTATGCTTTGGTTTCTGCTTGGTTTTGATAAAAGTTAATACATATACTACATTTATTTTGACTAGTCGTTGTCTGAGGCTTCCTCACGATACAAAAGTCAATTCAAACAGGAAACATTGCATAGCGTCATGAGACTGATATATTTTTTTACAATCTGATGTCCCAGTGTTTATATAAATATTTACAAAGTATTGATTTTCGCTGCACTATTAAGGTTGTTTTTGAACTACTTATAAGTGCATAATTATGTATTCAACTTAACTATCAAGAACAATTGATCAGACGTCTGTTTGATTAATATCAATGTTTTTTTCAGCTCTGCTCCAATGATGACTGTTACAGAAGGTTTTTGCTGCCCACAGCAATAGCCTTGCACAGTGATTGTCGACATTGATTTATTTTGCTGTATTAATTTATATCTCTCATACATTATTTTTATCTGCAACAATGTAATTTCTGTTTGTGGGTTGATAAAGTAACATTACATTCTGTTTTATTCTATAAAAACATTATTTTCGTCTTTGCAATGCTGTTGGTCAGTTTTAGTCAGTTTTAGTAAGGCAGAGTATCAGTCAGTGTGTTCTTATGAGTGTCAAAACACTATCACTGTATAGCTGTGCTACAACAAATTTACCATGCTCTTAAGAAGCTTCTATAGTCTCACAAAGCATACTTTAATAAGCATCTAATAAGGGCCTCATTACAAGGGTCTAATAATTATTATAAGACTCTAATACATTTTATTACATTTAAATTGTACCTTATATGGGTTTAGCATATCATTTTTCAAGTCCTAAGCAAAGAAACTACAAATCAAAAGATGTTCATATTTAACTTTCCTTTTTAAGCTAAAAACTGCTCATAACAACTTTGTTGTTATGAGACCGTTTGTTGCTTTACTCACATCTTTTCTCTTTAAATAAACGACATAAGCTGTTTTCCCAGACATGCCAAAAAAAATCAAATTTGAACTTTGTGTTTAAGTCAAATATGTGTTTTGCTTGTTGGTCTGTTTGTACATGCCACTTCTGGTTTTAAATCCCTATATACATTCCAAATGCTAACATCCATGCCTCTCACTGCCTGAAGGTGGAGAAACTCGCCCGCACACTTTTTCTGTGGAAGATTGAGGTCCATGAGCAAAAGGAGAAAGTGTATGAGATGAGGCGTTGGAATGAAGCACTGGTTACTAATATGCTGCCTGAACATGTGGCTCGACACTTCCTGGGCTCTAAGAAAAGGGATGAGGTAAGAAATGATATGCACACACAAAATATGTCCTTTCCTCACTTAAAACCCCTTAACTCTTAATTCATCACCTCTCAAAGCTCAGAGGACTAACTCAGTCTGAGTTGTACTTCATTACCAATGTCATGGTCCACACATAATTCCAAACTCATTTGGCACACCTCATCTGCTTTTCCATGAGATCACATGAGAGTGTGAAAAAACCTAAGGTAATGGATTGCCCACCAAATGCTCCTTCTGATCAGGAAACAATAGAATGTCCTGTGCTATGTGATATTAGATATTAGAGAAATTTTCTTCGTGAAGTTTCTTCTTAAGTGTTTAGTTACTGATTTCCAAATCACTTAATATTTTATTAAAATTGCTACTGTCCAAGTCAAGCATTGCTTTGTTCGTAAGAAATCCATTGCTCATCATCAATCTCATGGTCCAGTTGGTGGAATGATCAACTTCCAATTGTATGTTTGGTGGTTCCATCCTCAATCCCTCATATCAAAGTTTCACTGCGTACAACACTGACACCTCACATTGCACAGATATTGTCATTAATTTATGTATATTGAGAACTAATAAATAGTTCTCCATATATGAAATGCATATGTAAAGAATAACAGGGCTATTATGCAGTTACACAGGACTCTGGAGAAGTGCATGTGATGTAAATGTTGCCATCATGGAGTGTGTATTTGTGCATGTGCAGTGTGCCTCCTTAAGTAAATGCCAGCCCATTGGGACATGGCCTATATCCTATCAGGAGCATGTTTAATTAAATTAAATTCAATTCAGTTTTATTCATATAGCGCCACATTACAACAAATGTCATCTCAAGGCACTTCAATAATATAGTCCAATTCAAGCCAATTGGAGTTAAATCAATTGTAATCATAATCTAATGAAATCCAATTAATTAATTTCAAAATAATCAAATGTATTCATATAGAGCTAATTCAAAAACTTCAATGTCCGAGCAAAGGAAACCAACAGATTGCACTGAAACTTGTCTTCAGTCCAATCTCCCGTCCTGAGCGTGTTCTTCCTCTGGAAGAACCAGACTCAGGAAGGGTGGCCATCCGCCTCGACCAGCTGGGGTTTGAGAAGACAGAAAAGAGGGAAAAGAGGGGGGAAAAACACCATAACACCATTCAAAGGATACCTGTTGGAACAGGGAAACACAAGTTAATAACCACAATAATGTCACATGTACATAAAATCATTTGAGAAATTAAACAGGGGGAAAAAGAGAGCAAAGTGAGGAAAGGTGTGACAGATGAGGTCCCCCAGCAGTCTAAGCCTATAGCAGCTTAACTATGGGATGTTTCAGGATTACCTGAGCCATCCCTAACTATAAGCTTTATCAAAAAGGAAAGTTTTAAGCCTAATCTTAAAAGTGGAAAGGGTGTCTGCTTCCCGGACATTTACTGGCAGCTTATTCCACGAGAGAGGGGCCTGATAACTGAAGGCTCTACCTCCCATTCTACTTTTAGAAACTCTGGGAACAACAAGTAAACCTGCAGTTTGGGAGCGAAGTGCTCTGTTAGGAAAATATCTTACAATGAGATCTTTAAGATATGATGGAGCTCGGTCATTAAGAGCTTTATATGTGAGAAGAATCTTAAATTCTATTCTGAATTTAACAGGGAGCCAATGAAGAGAAGCTAAAACTGGAGAAACATGATCTCTCCTGTTAGTTCTCATCAGAACTCTGGCTGCAGCATTTTGGATCAGCTGGAGGTTTTTTTCACATGGCAGTGAAGAAAAGGATGATGAAATCAACTCTTTAAATCTGGTTACAGCATTCTCTGACAGACACCTTCTATATGTAGAATTCTTCTCAGAAGCCGTGTGGTCAAGTAATGTAAATTCAAAAGTTATTAAAAAATGGTCAGACAAGACAGGGTTATGAGGGAACACTGTTAACTGTTCACTCTCAATGCCATAAGTCAGCACAAGGTCAAGGGTGTGATTAAGACAGTGAGTAGGTCTGTGAACACTTTGAGAAAACCCAATAGAGTCTAATATAGAATTAAAGTTAATATTTAGGCTGTCATTTTCAACATCTACATGAATATTAAAGTCACCCACTACAATGACTTTATCTGTACTCAGCACTAACTGAGATAAAAACTCTGAGAATTCAGACAGAAACTCAGAATAAGGGCCAGGTGGACGATACACAACAACAAACACAAGAGGTTTTTGTGATTTCCACTTTGGGAAAAACTGAGAATCAGAGATTCAAAAGAGCTAAAACTAATCTTGGGTCTAGGACTGATTAGTAACCCTGATCTGAAGATAGCTGCCACTCCTCCTCCTCTGCCTGTGGTTGGAGGAACGTGAACATTTAAATAGTCAGAGGGAGTTGATTCATTAATGCTAACATGATCCTCCTGCTGCAGCCAGGTTTCTGTAAGACAAAATATATCAACAGAGCTCGGACTCTTTGTCAGCCTGTCTAACATGCTGAAAAGAAACCTGGGATTATTCTTATTCTCTTCAATTAATGATTAATAATAAGCAGTTCTAGCTTGATGAAGGGCTTATACTTTATTAAATTATCTTTCCTGACTGTATTGTTGTATGCACATCCACAACTGAGTGCAGCTGGCCTGTGTTTATTTGAATTGGAGCTGTTTTGTAAAGACCTTTATGGAGCCTAGATAAGGTTTACAGGCACTATTTCCCTAAAGGTCCTGACCATTTATGATATTCACATTACTGTTGGCTCACAAGAGGCTTGGGATTTGGTGCTCTTCAACACTGAAAATTAAAGAGAAGAAAGAAACTTCTTTACAGAAGAGGTAAGATTAAACTGTTAGATTATTATATATTAGGGGGACAATGTAGGGGTGTCTCGCATAAGGACACTTTGACACATGGAGAGACTGAGGATTGACCAGAAGATAACCATTTAATCCATTGAACCGTGGCTGCTTCCCATTTGACTAACGACTTTTGGAAAGAAATGACTGCATCAAGGGTTGGTATCAAAGTATAAGGTGAAGAAGATTAAACTAGAAGAAGAAAAACTTGGAGTTTGTACCTTTATATTAACTATGTTGGAGACATAAAAGCAGAATACTTGTTGAGAAAAGCTAAATTAATTTGTATCATATGCCACTGCTTTCTCTCATCAAACTTACACACTTCTCCCCATTTTCACTTTAATGTACTTCTTGGTGAGCATTAGGGGACAAAGTCCATCACAATAAAAAGTCCAGTCATTCAATAACAGTCATGTCCAAAGAGATAAGGGGCTCTTTTTCAGATTGAATTGTTTACCCTATCTGAAACAAACAAAAAGGCAAAACCAGTTTTTTAATGTGTCTCTCTGAAGTTCCAATTTTACAGTTTTTAGAGGATTAACCTCGAACAGAATACTTTGTAAATCTATGAAATTATGAAACTGTGTAGGATAAATCCAAGTTATCCAAATTGTTATTCCATGTAGTCTCTCTGATGATGATGTTATACTTGAATTTGAATAAGTATTAATTTCAAATAATTGTGTTTACCGTTAAGATTGAAACAACAAAGTAATCGTGAACATGAAATTAGTTTAGCTTTGTCATACAGATTGTGTGCGTGGCATTTTTGTGCCATAGCTTCTAAAACACATTTTTTTCTGATACAAAGAACAGAATTGTGCCATAATGAGACATAAATCATAGATTTCCACAATCTGAATTGAAATAAATCTGTGCAAAGAGGGACAAAGTATACACTTGGTGCACCTTACTCTTTTTTTTTTTTTTTTACTCGTTGTCTTCATTGGAATGGGACGTCAAAGTATCATCAGGGAAATTTTACAATGAGTAGATAAAGATCCCCCTGTTGTATTTTTATTAATTTTTTTGTTTAAATGAAACAAGAATACGCTGGAGAGGAAAAATCCTAAAATGCATTTAATGCAATAAAAACTTATTATTTAGAAACCGGACTTCTTAACAGATCAGCCCAGACCAAACAACACATTGAAAAAGCAAAAGCGCTCCTAATAGACCTGAATGTCACACTTCCACGCATATGCTGGGCTGCTGCTATACAAAAGAATGTGTTTTTCAGGCAACCAGAGTATGTGCACGTGTGTATGCGTGTGCTCCATTGTGTGTGTGTGTGTGTGTGTGTGTGTGTGTGTGTGTGTGTGTGCGTGTGTGCGTGTGTGCGTGTGTGTGTGTGAGAAAACCTGTATCTCAAGCTTGATATTAAAACAGGTCTTTTTTTGGATAAAATTTCAATTAACATCACACCAGTGAACTTGTTTTTATTAACTATTATTAACTATTTTTGTCATTAACGGAAAGTTGGAGCATTAAATGTGTGTTATATGCTCTGTGTGATATATCTAAGCCATACATTAACCTATGTATATCTTAAAATGGGGAAAACCATCACATCCCTTCAAAATGTTTGTGTTTTTATGAAGTAAGTTCCCGGTATCAGACATCCCTCAAAAGCAACTTGCTGTCTGTACTCACAGTCCCTAGACTCCCTTAAGAAGTCTAACTTAAATTTGATCATTTAAATGACAAAGAATAATAATAATAAAAAAGAATTGCTAAGAAGTACAACTAATATGGTATGGTATATAAGTGGTGGCTCTCAGTCCAACCCCCTAGTGCCACCAGGCCAGTTCATTGGAGCAGTGAGTTCACTGCTGAGTAATTGAGCCTTTTAAACAGATAGTAACAGGGCTACTAAGTTTGAAATTAACTGAATATCCTAACACATTTTACTGTTGCATCTGTTGTATCATTTATGAAATATTAAATCAATGTTCACATTTGTCTTGTCTCCATAATCTGTTCTGTTTTAGGAGTTGTACAGCCAGTCCTATGATGAGATTGGCGTTATGTTTGCATCGATCCCTAACTTCTCTGACTTTTACACAGAGGAAAGCATCAATAATGGTGGTATTGAATGCTTACGCTTTCTCAACGAGATCATCTCAGATTTTGACAGTGTAAGTTTTGTTTCTCTATCTGTTACTGTGTTTTCATTATGCAGGCTGAAACATTTTTAACCTTTAAAGGAGCAGTGTGGAAGTTCCACTGTTCCTCAGAACTTTTGTTAGAAATTTCCGAGTACGTTTGAACGGTATTCGCGAGATTCTATAATTTTCCGATTCGGAGAAACTACAGTGGCCTGACGGTGCATGCAGCACACACAACCCAACACATCCTTTACTCAAATGTGTCACGATGTCTTCTCCATTGAATGAAACCACCTTCTCAAGTTCTGAGGTAACTTTTAGAGATATGAATTATAAAAATGTGTTGCATTTGTCAGAGATTATGTGAAAAAGATAACTTACAGTGAATGTTATTTTTATTTGCTCTGCATTGTATTAGTGTTTTATGGATCCCAGGTAGCTACCTGCGTGGTAATAAAAGCTAACATTTGCTATGTAAGGCTAAAGGCTGTTTGTATTTAGTCTGATAGAGGGATAGCATTAGCAGGCAACACGTTGTAGCTGGCTGACATTACCTTCAAAGCCTCTTAGTATCAGTTACACTTTGATTGAAATCAGCTGATCTCTGTACCATGAGGCAGAGTAATTTATGTCCAGCTGTATTTGGCGCATAAACTCACGTGGATCAACAGTTTTCAAATGGGTCACGGAGAAAACGTTACATTTGTTTGATTAGATCAACTGATCTGCAAAGTAGCAGCGAATCTCGCTTGCACCACCCTTTGTCCCTTTTAGGCCACTGTAATCAATATGGCAACGCAAGTGGTGTCTTTCCAGGTAAGCCTTTGTGTAGACCAAACCTGCGCGAAATTTTAAGTAATAAAAACGTAACGACTTGTTTCATAGGGTGACTATATAGCACCAACAACATAATTATATATATTATATTCCATTTCTGTTAATAAATCACCATAATTATTACACACTGCTCCTTTAATGTTCAAACCGGAAGAAAAACTTTTTTTTTTTTTTGCATTTTTCTTATCTCCTATAGGAAATATTAAAAAGAATCAGTGTTTTTTAACAAATGGCTCAGATGTCACTTGATACTAAGAGTATCAAACTTTGAATCTTTTCACATTGAATATTTAAACTAAAAAGTAGAGATGGCTCACGCAAGTTTAGTTCCACAAGTTTTTTAATAAGATGTTTTATTATCACTGAAAAATGTTCCCTTCCAAAGTGTAGAGCAGATTTTTAGGGGGTTAACTGCCATGCAGCTGTAATGTAGCATTAATGCAGCAGTTGTATGCAAACAGTCATAAGGAAGATAATATTTTATGCAATTAAAATAAAAGTATTTTACAAATAAAAATCTATTTACACAGTGAATCAATATTAATTTTTGAGAAACTATTTTTCTACTGGAGTAGAAGCTGTGTTCTCCATGTAATTTCCCCTCGTACTTCTGAGACTTTTGAACATCTCGTATGATGAGTTACTATGCCAATGAGGACACATCAGGAATACTGTAAATGCAGTATTTATGTTCCATCAAGAACTCAAACTCCTCTCTACCAGACTTTCAAATGATATGAGGAGACAGAGGCATCAAGAGCAGCAGCAAAAGTAAAGGCAGAGTTATTGGAGTGCTTGTTGACACCAGAATTTGCAATCCTGAGTAAAGGAGACTATATTACCCAGAGATATTGAACTGTTAGCTGTGAGTTTATGTCCACATTATCTACCAAGAGAGTTAATCTGTATAATTCTGGTGACAGTACATACTGTATTTAACTAATGCCGCTGCTAACATTATCTGAAAGGCCATCAACTCAGTTGTTGCCAGGCTACAAACACAACACCCCAATGCATTCATGTCAATTTATAGTGATTTCAAGCACATTTTCCTCTGCTACAGTTCCAACTTTTTAACAGTTTGCCGACTGCTCCACCAAAGAAAATAAAAAGTCGAATTTATTTTATGCCAATATAAAAGATCCCTACAGCTCCTCTTCCATTGAGAAAATTGAGAAGACCACAATCTGACTCTTCTCACCATCCAACTATTCACCCAGTAACATATGCTTCACATGACATCAATTCTTTGACTGCGTGTGCGTGACACAGTATATCAACTTCCGTGTAGAGAGTATCATCCCCACAGGGACGGTGAGCTGACTCCCCAATAACAAGCCCTGGATCACCAGTGACCTGAAAATGCTGCTGAACATGAAGAAGAAAGCCTTTGTGACAGAGATGGAGAGTTATTGAGCACTGAAAAACACTTGAAAAAGAAGATGAAAGAGCAAAGAGTTGTCCAGAAAAAAAGCTAGAAAGCTAGTTCCATTGCAGACCAATGAGAGAGATAGGATGAAAAAGGTCAGAAGCTTTTAGCTGAAGTGGGATTAGGCTCATGGAAGTCTGAACAGAACCAATAATCTGACAGTAGCCCTAATCCAGACAGTGTTTTTCAATAGGTTAACGCCCAGCATGCTCCTCACCTGCCTCACATCCTCCCTGTCCCCTTTTTCATATGGTCACCCTGCACCTCAGTCATGGATCTTAATACATCCTCACCACATATCCCCTCACAACAGGACACACTGTGATCTCCTCTGGCTCCCTTCTAGTCTGTCTCCAGCAGTCAGATTTAAGGAGATGACGTAAATGAACAGGAACAAGGCTGCAGGTTCAGATGGTGTCAGCCCCTGGGTCCTGAAGGCCTGTATGGCACATGGATGTAGGATTCTACAGCACATCTTCAACGCTAGCCTGAGGTCAAAAGAAAATTCCAATGTTGTGGAAGACATCCGATATGTTACCTCAAAATCTCATCTATCTGCTCTATGACTATAGACCAGTGTCCTTAATGTCCCACATTGTGAAAGTCCCAGAGAGACTCAGGTGGCAAGTGAACACCTTTCAGGACCTACAACAGTTTGCTTATTGTCTGGAGGTTGGGGGTTTGACAATGTGAGGTTCAGTGTCTTGCCCAAGGGTACAGCAACATGTTGATTGAGGAAGCTGGGAATCGACCCACCAATCATCCGATTGGAAGATGATCTTCCTAAACTATAGCTGCCCCCTATGAGTTAAAAAAAAAATTGAATGGGTAAAAAAAAGGATTATCCTAATGTCCCTTTTGGGATCAGTAAAATTTGTTTGGAGGTATTTACTGGAAATTGAGCAGATAAGAATGCTAATACCAGTGAAAGGCATACATGCCCGAGACCTTTGCAATTACGGAGCTTGCCAGTGCATTTTTTCTTCCTTGACTTACCCTGGTACTGCTTCTCTCTTCATGTTGAACATCTTATCCCTAGACTACTAAAGCATTTAAAAACATCATAGAAATCACAAACACTAGGGAAACTAATTCTCAGAAACATTATGATATCCTGAACTGAGGGCGATTAAGTATAAAAACTAAAGTGTAGTAATTTCTACATGGTGGAATAGAGCTTTATGGGAATTACTTTCAATTAAATTCTGGAATGTGCACTTTAACTTTAAAGTCTGAATTGTCTGATTTGGGATTTTACATTGAGGAGCAGAGGAGTAACTCAAAGAAAAATTTAACTTTATACCATACATTATGGGGGGCACTGTATGTCTTCATTCAGTTGGGATGATATTTAGTAAGAAAATAATCTAAGCCTAGGCCAGTGTAGGCCTATAGCAGCATAACTATGGGATGTTTCACAATCATCTGGGCCATCCCTAATTATAAGCTTTATCAAAAAGGAAGGTTTTAAGCATAATTTCAAAGGTAAAGTGGGTGTCTGCTTCCTGAATGGATACTGGTAGCTTCTTGCATAAGAAATGTGCCTGATAACCGGAGGATCTGCCTCCCATTCTACTATAGGAAGTGAAGCGAAGGGCTTCCTTGGGAAATCATCAATTTTAAGATATAATGGTACTTGGTCACTAAGAGTTTTATATATGAGCAGAAGAATTTTGAATTCTATTCTCAATATAACAGGGAGACAATGAAGACAAGCTAAAACTATAGAAAAATGTTCCATTGAGTGGCAAAAGGACAACTAGCTCAGGGGGCAGGGACTATTTTACAGGCAGCTTTTTATTCTTTAACTGTGTCAAAACTGGGCTCGCATAATGAAACATGAGCAGCACAGTTGTTTCTGTACAATATATTTATCTACTTCTCCAGTTTTTATTACTAAATTTTGAGTGGGTGGGGGTCTGAGTAATCAGGTGTGCTCCCTTGTGGAATCCTCTCGTAACAAACATTCTACACTGGCAAGTATGAGAGCAGTTATGCTGAGAACAGAGAGGGATGCGGTTCACACCTAAGTGTGAAATGCACCCCATTGGTGAGGGAGCCCCAAAATCACACAGAATTTACTACAATTGTGATAATCCTATATGGCAAAAATTGAGGCATTAAAATTCCACATTGTTAATAGAATGATACTTTAATAATTACCAAAGAGAATTTATATTCTTGAAGTATAAACTGACAAAAAATAACTAGATGGATAACTAAAGTTGATTAACTATTTGAAATAGAAAGCATAGCAGAGAAAGACATGAATGATCCTCAGGGATGACCTTGAACGCATTGGGGGTTTTATTCGTAACATGGCTGCAAGTGAGATGAATTCTTGTTTATATTTAACCATTCAAAATTCTGAACTAAGTTCACATTTATTTCTCACTTTGTTTTTGTTTTTTTAAATATAATTTAATCTGAAATATTGTATAAAATATTGTAACTCTAACCCTATTAGAAAAACATTTCTAAGAAAAAAAACAAAACAAAAAAAACATTTACTATACCTTCATGGGGGTAATTGAGAATGGAATTAATTTTTGGTAATGGGGTTTATTTATTCATGCATCAAACTGTAATGATCCCACTAGCACAGAGGCTGTCCTTTGCATGAAAAGCCCCTTCTTACTAAGCCTCATTCTTAGGCTTAGTATGAATGAGCAGTAAATTGATATACTTACTGCCAAACTAGGCTCTAATCATGTCATAGTCCATATATACACATGTAAAAAGATATTAAACATATTTGTTTGAAAATGTGTTTGCAAGTTATAAAGCATGTTTTAAATACAATCTTAGATTATATGACACTTAATTAACAGTATAGCAACCTCTAACTCTGACTGACTATGATACCATAAAATAAATATACAGCTGGATCTATTTGAAAGTGCTATAATTACAGTAATTTACTTAATTAGAAAGGACTTAAGTTGTCAAATTTAACAAAAAAAAATCTGATTTTTGACACAGCACCTTGTCTAACACACAGTAACAGCCATTTTTTTGTGAGTTTGTTTGGATTTGCAACTTTAAAACTCATGAAACTAAATCCATTCAGTCCAGGAACATAGTCCGCAATCAACAGAAATCTGAGGGGTGATCAGTGGTGGTCCAAGTCAGTAATCCAGGCCATCCTATGTTGTTTATTTTGCTTCTTGGCAGCTCACTTAAGCTTCTCTTGGTAAGGTTAATTTAGAATGGATTTGTTTTTACTAGATTTGAATTGCCTTGTGTGTCACTTTTCTTGAGTACTAAATGCTTCAATTAGTTCTATATTAATGAACTAAACTTAAATCTTCTCTCTTTTTTCAAATTGCCAACACTCCCTTTCTTTCCCAAATTTGACCATTTTGATAAACATTTTAGTCCAGCTTAAACTTATAGCTAACCAGGTCAGAAATACTTTCACATTCTCTACACATGTAGATCTGTTTTTGTCAGTGACTGAACATAGCCACTGATTCAGAAATATGAAAACAATGAGGAAGTTCATAAAAGTTCAATGCCATTGATGGCCCATAGGTGCTGTCTCCAAAACCTCTCTGGCTCCAGTAGATTCTAATTTAGAAAGCATTAGCTGCTTTCCTGAAACACCGTGTCAATAAATTTGTTGTATAGGTCATTATACTTTAAGTATGTTAATTAACTCTTTCTGATCAGTGAGTCATTTTAAAATAACTCCATATCAGGTCTCAAGAATTTATTTTGTCCAATCTTTTTTCAAGTATCACTCTCCAGCTCTACCTTGTTTTCGAAAATGGACACATGGCTACAAAAAGACCAAGATGGCAATGGCAGAATGCAGATCTTGAGGCTTTAAAAAACAATGGGTCGACAAGATGGCTCTTGGTTATGAATTCTTAATCAATGAGTGAGCTAGATCTTAAGTTTCATCTTTGCCACAGAAGAAAAACAAAAATCAGATCTGATAACTGTGTTTTCAAGGCTTCAGGACAGACTTTCATTCAGTAGGCTGACTTTATCATTAGAAAATAATATTTATGACAGGTAATAAGATAAATATTATCTTTAAGGGCTGGTATTGAGAGACTGGCTATGTCAAAGTTAGAGTCAGATGCAAAATCACAAAAATTGTTGCACCATCAAAATACTTGTGGATCTGACTGTATGTATAACAGACTTCTTATTCAACAACAATATATAAATAAAAAGAAATCTCAGAAGGAATAATATATTAAATTTAATATGTAGCAATCATAAAAGGTAAATACACTGTCTTTCATCTGCTGACATTCCTGTACGTCAAGGTGACTGACTTTGAAGAGACTGGACATGAGACTATTCTTATACCATCAGTATCTGAAAATATTTCTGTTCACCTTTAACTATGCCAGCTGCTGGATGAGCCGCAGTTCCGCTGCATCACAAAGATCAAGACCATTGGAAGCACCTATATGGCAGCATCGGGTGTCACCCCAGACATCAGCAATGGCTACACATGCAGGAAGGTACGTATGTCACAGACTTCAGTGACTTCAGCTGACTTCAACCTGTTGCTCAGAGTGTATAGTAACTAAATTGTTTGAGTGGCCCAGATCAAATTGAACCATGTTTTGATTTGTTTTGTATTGTGAAAAAAAATAATGCGATGGTTAGGACTCTTGAACCAGTTATAAGATGCACATAGATACTGACACAGACCTATCTCTATAGCAATCAATAGCTTCTTTCACATATAGCAAGACATACTGTAGATATTGGATATGAAGTTATTTGGTGTTGTATATATTGCAGTTTAAATTCAAAACAGAACTGGAGCAAATGTTTCAAATGTTAGTTTCTAATTGTGAATCATATTTATCAATCATATATCCACATTTTTAATTGCAAGTCGTGAATCAATGCATTAAGTGGATAACATAAAAGCCCACAGGACAAGAGTTTTTTTATTTATTTGTTTTTCCATCATTAGAAGCAGGAAGCCAAATATTATGGACATCCTAATACACTGTACTTGGAAAAAATTGCAGTGAAATGCTGATTTTAAGTCATATTTGTTTTTTTTGTCCTGTAGAAGGAAGAGCAGTCTGACACAGAACGTTGGCAGCACCTGGCAGACCTGGCAGATTTTGCTCTGGCCATGAAGGTCACACTCATGAACATTAATTACCAGTCATTCAATAACTTCATGCTACGCATTGGTATGTGCTAATCCTTTACCTCTGGGTTTTGAGTTGGTGGGATGTTATGTGTTCTTTTGGTTTCATTCAATAAGTAATTATTTGTTATTCATTTTTCAAAACAAAAGTGAATCTGCTCTGTTTGTCAAAATCATACAATGTATTTGTAAGTCGCTTTGGATAAAAGCGTCTGCTAAATACATAAACATAAACATAAAATCAATTTTTACAGGCGTCTTTTTCTAATTATTTTAAGTTAAAAAAATAAAATTTCATTTACAGATGGCTTACGAATTATCCTCTAATAATCATTTATCTTGTTTCTTAATTAAAAAAGCAAAATCCTGCTGTTTGGTGTGTAAGTACAAACAACAGTTAGGACCGTCTCCCCAGCTGAAGGCGGAGGGAGGCTACCCTCTTGTCCACCGGGGTAAACCTCAATATGCAGGCACACAGCCAGGGGGCAATGAGTATGCCAACATCCACTCTGTGCCTCTCACCATGGGCAGCTCCAGAGTGAAAGAGAGTCCAACCCCTCTCAACCCCTTCCTAATTTCGGGTATATAACTTTTAAAGGATAAACTTTTCTGATTTAATGGCAAAATATCCAGAGACAGGACAGTAAATTGATTGTGTGGAGATTTCGAGTTAGATTATGGTTTAGACTTAGGAAAGAATAGTTCCCTATACTGTTCTATTACCTGGCCAAATCCATTTTTAATAGTATGACACAGGAGCAGGGAAGAATGACTTAGCGTGAAAATAACAAATGGGCAGGATGTAATTAGATCATTTTACATTTTACTCAACTCTTGAGATCTGATGGCAGAAGTATGAGCCTCTGGCCAAGGCAGAAGCTGTAGTAGCCCCTACACCAGGGTTGCACGTACACTGCATCTCTGGTGACGAAAGGGTACAATAGAATTGTAGGACGCTTTGTACTTAAAGATGAAGTTCTTGTTGCAGTTGAGGTTAACCAACCACCTCAAATGTTTGACAGCATCATCTTTTTATCTGTCACCTTTGTTGCTTGCCTACCTCCATCATTCAAATCAAACCAACAACAATTTCAAAGAGGGATTGTTAATTTCTTGTCCTTATTAAATGTTCTTGAGGCAAGCTCAAAAGCCAGAGCAGCCTTAAAGTAAAACAAAGTGGTTCCTATACCCATAGTTGTGTGGATCATTATATCACATTTTACTCACCAACTTAAGTGCTGAAACCTAGGGAATTTTGACTTCTAACACAGAGAGAAAGAATATGAATATTTAAAAAAAGATTTATTTGTACAGAAATGTTCATTTATACTGCAAGACTTCTTGTTGATGGACTATGAATTAAGTGTATATGGTACAGTTTTTGTTATTAAAACTTATTTTTCTTACCTTTTAAAACATTTGTTAATTTTTGTATGTGACATTCATTAAGAAAACAACACAGGCCAGATGCACGAATGATGCATACACACAAAATGCCTTTCCTTCCACACCAACTGGCGTGACAGAGCATTTAGAATGTGCACGTCATTCAGACAGTACGTACACATGTATTATAGAAATGCAACTCATATGAAGTTGAAGCAGTCTACCACATCGATAAATGGCAAACTGCTTCTTTATGGCTGGTTTCACTATCATGCTTGTTCAGTTGTGGTGCAGACATTGTCTTATTATGTACAAAATACAGGAATGTTCACATCCATACATGGCTGAAAAAATGAGTGGAAATCAGTTTCATGCACTTATTTATAGTTATTGGATTCGTGATTAATCCACATGAACTGTTAACATTAATTGTCAGGGTTGCTCTGTGACCAAATGGTAATCAACAGGGCTTGTCAGATGCCTAGAGTTTGATACATAGTATCTGCACCGAAAGATTTTAAATTCAGTCTGTCCTAAAGCATTTTGTTATAAAAGTAGCGTGCCAGCCTTTTCGTCTCTGCTGACACAATGAAGAAATAAAAGAATGAATAAAGGACAGCACTATAAATCAAACAGGATTCTCTTTTACAGTAAATACTTCCCAATGTTCTCACAGAAATAGTTATTTCTGCCATTGCTACATAACATAAAAGTCTTGATTTCTTGTGTAATGTGTCAACACTCTCCTGCAGGTCTGAATAAGGGGGCAGTGTTAGCAGGAGTAATTGGTGCACGCAAACCCCACTACGACATCTGGGGCAACACTGTGAACGTGGCTAGTCGCATGGAGTCCACAGGGGTAATGGGAAACATCCAGGTACAGCTTTCTGCTTTATTGCAAACGTGTCGATTAGTCAACCCAGTGTAATGTAGATTTTAATGTAGATATCAAATTCAAAATGTTGAAAGAAAGCATTATACTAAAATGTACCATGTTAGTGGTGATTTGTTGCAACATCTGTGGTCATGAATATTCATCTTTGTATTTTCTACTCAACTTTTTTTTCTCTTAAAAGCTCTCTCTTTTTTTACCATATTTTTCACATGCTGTACTGCTGGAGATATTTCTACTGGAATTTTTGACAAACTTTTTCAATTGTTACGAAGAGTAACAAGTTTAACATATTTACAAGTGGAAGCAGCTGATTGAGCTTTAAAGCCAAATTAATGACCCCAAGTTTCAATGGGTCTATGAGAAAATGCTGTTTATGTAGAACAGGAGCAAAATGGAGAAAGCCTAAAACAGTTTTTAACTTCTCATCTTCAATCATCATGAGAAATGTAAGACTGGCAAGTAAAATAATTAACAAGCTTGATTCACTTGAGCATCCAAATGACAGTGTGCAGAAAACATTTGTCAGATATCGACTGGGGGTCCAGGAGGTCTTTAACTTGCTACATGTCCTATTCTAGGTGTCCATTGCCAATGCAACTCAGCAGAGCCATTGTTGTAATGTTAGTGGTGCTTGTCATGGTGGGAAAACGGCTCAGCCAGTTAAGGAAGCAAAAACTTGAGAGTGTGAGGGTTTTTTGTGAGCCAATGGAACTTTAGTTTGCCTCAAAGAAACTCTGAGATCAGATGCTTCGTGACTGGGAAATGGTGCTTCGCCAGCTGCCAACGGGGGCAGTGGCAGCTCAGGTGGAAGAGCAGTCGCCTAACAATTGAAAGGTTGGTGGTTTCCCGGCTTCTCCGGGCCACATGGGTAATTTGGAAGCTCAAGTGAATTCTTGGTCAAAACACTGAACCCCAAGTTGTGTACCGATGAATCCATTGTTGTGTATGTAGTAAAAAGAACTGTGTAGCTTTATGGACTAACAGGTGCTGTATGAGTGTATGAATGAATGGGTGAATGTGCCATGTAGTGTTAAAACGCTTTAAGCGGTCAGCTAGACTAGAAAAGCACCAGGAAGGAGGGATTGAAGATATAGTCTGGCAGGAAAGGAAATACTTTTAAGATCCTCTCAGCCAGACATGATATAACAAACAACGTAACACCATTCAAAGAATACCTGTTGAGAAACACAAGTTATTGACAACAATAATGCCAAATGCACATAACATCATTTGAGAAATTAAACAGGGGAAAAAAAGAGTGCAAAGTGAGGAAAGGTATGAGATAAGAGGCCCCCTCTTATAGGCCTATAGCAGCTTAACTATGGTATGTTTCAGAATCACCTGAGCCATCCCTAACCATAAGCTTTATGAAAGAGGAAAGTTTCAAGCCTAATCTTAAAGGTAGCGAGGGTGTGTGCTTCCTGAATCCAAACTGGCAGCAGGTTCCACAGAGAGGGCCTGATAACTGAAGGCTCTCCCTCCCATTCTACTTTTAGAAACTCTGGGAGCCACAAGTAAACCTGGAGTTTGGGAGCGAAGTGCTCTGTTAGGAAATCTAACTATGAGATCTTCAAGATATTATGGAGCTTGGTCATTAAGAGCTTTACATGTGAGGAGAAGAATCTTAAATTCTATTCTGAATTTAACAGGGAGCCAATGAAGAGAAGCTAAAACTGGAGAAACATGATCTCTCCTGTTAGATCTCATCAGAACTTTGTCTGCAGCATTTTGGATCAACTGGAGGCTTTTCAGGGAAGTTAGGGGACAGCCCAATAATAGAGAATTACAGTAGTATGAATCTGAGCAAGTGGCCATGACTTGTGGAGTCCCCCAGGCATCAATTCTTGGACTTGTATATGCTCCCTTTGGGTCAGATATTGCAGAACTTTAACATCAATTATCACAGTTATGCAGATGATACACAACTTTATGTGTCTCTGTCACCAGACGACTGCAGCCCAGCAGACGTACTGTGTCAGTGTCTGGAAGAAATAAACACCTGGATGAGAGAGAATTTTCAACAACTAAATGAAGACATAACTGAGATCATTCTGTTTGGTAGCAAAGAGAAGAGGGTCAGCATTGGTAAATACCTTGGGACTCGGGCCCTTACAATCACTGACCAAGTTCGTAACCTTGGAGTGTTGACAGACTCAGATCTGACTTTCAGCAGCCACATCAAAGCTGTCACCAAGGCAGCTTTTTACCAACTCATAAACATCAACAGAATTAAAGGTTTTCTCTCCCAAAAAGACCAGGAGAAACTCATCCATGCATTCATCTCCAGCAGACTCGATTACTGTAATGGTCTTTTAACTGGCCTTCCCAAAAAGATCATTAAACATCTGCAGCTTATCCAGAACGCTGATGCTAGAATTTTATCCAGGACTAAGAGATCTGAATACATCACACCAGTTTTAAAATCTTTACACTGACTTCCAGTCTGTCACAGAATATATTTTAAAAGTCTACTGATGGTTTACAAATTCCAGAACGGTCTAGGCCCAAAATACATCTGTGATATGTTCAGAGAATATAAACCTAGCAGAGCTCTTAGATCCAAGGACTCAGGTCAGCTGGTCCAGTCCAGAGTCTAGAGTAAACATGGAGAAGCAGCATTTAGCTGTTATGCTGCAAACAAGTGAAACAAACTGCCAGTGGAGATTAAACTGTCACCAAAGGTAGACATTTTTAAATCAGGTTAAAAACATTTCTTTTCTCATTTCGCTATGCAGGAAATCTGGATGGTATCTTTTTAATTTATTTGATCTAAACTGTTGCTTGTTTTTAAGAATTTTAATTTAATTTGAAATATTCTACTTTTCTTTTTATATTATTTTATTTATTTTTAATGCTTCTTTCATTCCCTGCTGCAATGCTTTTATTTTATATAAAGCACTTTGAATTGTTTTGTACATGAAATGTGCTACACAAATAAATTTGACTTGACTTGAGTAGTCCAATCTTAAAGTAACAAATGCATGGAGCAGTTTTTCTGAATCACTCTGAGACAAGATGTTCCTGATTTTAACAATATTACGAAGGTAAAAGATGGCAGTCCCAGAAACCTGTTTAATGTGTGCGTCAATTGATAAATTCTAGTCTAAAATAACTCCAAGGTTCCTCACTGTAGTACTACAAACCAAGAAAATACCATCTAGAGTAATTATATAGGTAGACAATTTCTCCCTGAAGCGCTCAGGTCCAAAGAGAATAACTTCAGTTTGTCTGAATTTAGAAGCAGAAAGTTCTCAGTCATCCAGCTCTTTATGCCTTTAAGACATGGTTCATAAAGTTGACTATTGAACTATTGGGTTCATCTGGTTTCATAGATAAGTACAGCTGAGTATCATCAGCATAACAATGGAAATTTATGCCATGCTGTCTGATAATGTTACCTAATGGAAGCATGTATAAAGTAAAGAGAATCGGTCCAAGCACAGAACCCTGAGGAACTCCATGACTTACTTCAATGTGTGAGGAAGATTCTTCATTTACAAAAACAAACTGGAATCTATCAGATATATATGACTTAAACCAGCCTAATGCAGTTCCTTTAATCCCAATAACATGTTCAAGTCTCTGTAACAGAATGCTGTGATCGATCGTATCAAATGCAGCACTGAGATCCAACAGGACAAGCACAGAAACAAGTCCGCTATCAGAGGCTAAGAGGAGATCATTGGTAACTTTCAACAGTGCTGTTTCTGTGCTATGATGCACTCTGAATCCTGACTGAAACTCTTCAAACAGATTATTTCTGTGTAAATGATCACAAAGTTGAACTGCAACTATTTTTTCAAGAACTTTAGACAAAAAAGGGAGATTGGATATAGGTTGATTATTAGCCAACACCTCTGAATCAAGAGTAGGTTTTTTTAAGTAAAGGTTTAATTACAGCAACCTTAAAACTCTGAGGTACATATCCTGTCAACAAAGACAAACTGATCAAATCCAATATGGAAGTATTGATTATGGGGAAAACCTCCTTTAACAGTTATGTTGGGATTGGGTCTAAAATACAAGTTGATGGTTTCGAAGAAACTATTGCTGTTGTTAGCTCAGAAAGAAACTGGACAGAAACAGTCTAAATATAAATCAGGTTCTGAAGATACTTCTAAAGCTGCTGTATTTGATGATACATCAGTGATAATAGTGGGAATCTTCTCTTTGATAGAAACAATTTTACTGGTAAAGAAGCTCTTGAAATCATTGCTACTGAGAGTTAAATACATTGCTCAACAGAGCTCGGAGTCTTTGTCAGTTTTGCTACAGTGTTGAAAAGAAACCTGGGATTGTTTTTATTATCTTGTATGAATGATGAATAATAAGCAGTTCTAGCTTTTACAAAGGGCTTTCTTATACATTAATTGCGTTCCTCTAGTTTGGAAGAGTCTCAATTAGTCTAGAAAGATAGTTTAATGTCTCTCCAACTTTCTTGTAGCCTGCTTTAAAGCAGCTGTGAATTATACCAAGAAGCCAACCTCCTCTGACTGATTACCTTCCTTTTCAGAGGGGCAACATTGTCCAGTGTTGTACGCATTGAAACTGTAGTGCTGTCAACAAGAGAGTCAAGTTTTACCGGAGTAAAATTTAGGTAGCTGTCCTCTTTCATATTTGTACATGGCAGTGAAGACAAGGATGGAATTAACTCTTTAAATCTGGTTACAGCATTCTCTGACAGACATCTTCTATATGTAAAATTCTTCTCAGAAGCCGGATAGTCAGAATTAGAAAATACTTTATTAACCCCCTGAGGGGGAAATTAATTTTGCAATAGGCAGCTTGCACCTAACGCGCATGCGCACAATTAAAGAGTTGCAATGGGTTAGGGTAGGGGTAAAAAACACAGCCTCCAGACTATGCTCCTTCGGGAGTACAATGTGGGGCTGGGAAAAAAATCTCAGCAACATCAAGAACAGCAAACATAAGCTCACCATCTAACATAGAACTCAAAACATAAGCAAACATTTGTTCACTTCATACATAAAAACGCAAAAAGAACTTGAAGGCGTGGGGTGGGGGTAAGCCCAGAGATTTGCTACGTCTGGCTCTCAACCAGTGTCTCAATTCACAGAATGTCATTGTGATACCACAGCAGGTTGCCATGGAGAAGTCCTTGATTGGGTCCAAGACGGAGTCAACAATCACCAGGTGTCCGTGAAGAAAGGGACGGGGGGAAAGGAGTTCACAGGTTTCGCAGCAACAATCTCGGGGGGGGTTTGTTACAGCGGCAGCCTTGGCCAAGGCCGGTGCCAGGAGAGCAGGAATGCAGATTAGATCATGATTGTTGGGTTAGGGCGAGTAGTCGTATTTCAATGGACAAGACTTACTCCGTTTGTCCATTCTGGTCACAAAAACTATCCATATGCCTTTGCAAAGCCACAAACTTCTCCAAGATGTTTTCCATATTGCGGTTAATGACCACAGTCTGAGCGCCAACAGCTCTGCCCACTGCTTCAATCATGTCGGGCAGCTTGGGATAAAAACTCTGATAATTCAGACAAAAACTGAGAATAAGGGCCAGACTGACGATACACAACAAGAAGTAGAAGAGGTTTTTGTAATTTCCAGTTTGGGAAAAACTGAAAATCAGAGATTCACAAGAGCCAAAACCAATCTTGTGTCTAGGACTGATTAGTAACCCTGATCTGATCACCTTTCATGTGGGTGACCTGCATACCCTCTTTTCGGGATACTGGAGGATGCCTAGGAGTTTACCCAACTAGTCCATATGTGTTATGTGAGATGGCTTGTGACCATTTTTCTGCTGACTTAGTTACGGTATCAAGCACGTAATACATCCTCTCTTTGAAGTTTTGGCAAATAATGTGGTCCGATTATATCAGCCTCGGGGTAAAGACCTCCAGCATGCACTGGGCAGTTCACAACCAAGTGTGAAGCAGCAATTTCAAGTCTGACGCCATGGTCCTCAATCAGAAAAGTGGAGGAATTTAAATATCATGGAGTCTTGTTCACATACAATGGTTGAATGGAAAGTGAGATTGAAAGGCATATTGAGGATCTGTCATAGGATACAAATGCTGTAGTGTACTTCCTGTTGTGGTTAAGAGAGAACAGAACTGGATTGAGTGATTGCTGGCTAACAACATCCTGGAACTATTTGAAAGTTACGCGAATCACGTGACAATCAAGCATTTTCAACTTCCATTGTCAATACTCTGTCGATGAGATTATTATAGTAGGGAGGGGGGCAGTTATACAAAGGGCTGTGAGGATGGTTTGAATAAAGCAATGTGTTCCAAAGGTGGATTAGGCACTATGATGAACCTGTGGGCCATCAAAGAGACAGGGATTTGACAAATGACACTTTTTTTTGTCCCTTTTTCTAACTCATTATTTCTGGACAAGAATAACAAATGAAACATATATGAACACCATTTCTTGGCCACTGAAACACCAAAGTCAAAATCAAGATATGATTGAAAGACAGACACTTTCCACTGATTTTAAAATTATTGTCATATGCATAAAATAGAAATAAAAATATGAAAAAAGATCATAACTAAGGAATAGCTTTGTCCATAGTTGTGTATATAAATTGAGAAAAGGACCTCAAAAAGGAAAAATAAGAGGAAAATTATGTGTTCAAAATCCAATGTCACTAAAAGTTGCGTAATCAACAAACCGCCACACAGCAATGTAATTAGTGATGTCATCACATGCAAATTAAGTGATTCATTTACTACCTTTACTATCTTTACGAATGCTCAGTTATTTCATGACCAATATCCCTTTAACTCTAACCACTTTTGAACTTTAGCCTTTTGAAATCTTGTTGTTAAAATGTATTTTCTTTTTTTTTTTTTTAAAGACACGGCCCTAAAAGTATTACATTCCATCTATCCATCCCTTTTCTATACCCGTTTAATCCAACTCAGGGCCGTGGGGGGGCTGGAGTTCATACCAGCTTTCATTGTGCGAGAGGCAGGGTACACTCTGGATAAGTCACCTGTCCATCACAGGGCCACACAAAGTCAAACAAGACAAACAACCATGCATACCCACAATTACTCCTAGGGTCAGTTTAGAGACACCAATGAACCTAACATACATGTTTTTGGGCAGAAGGAGAAATCAAGAATACCCTGGGAGAACCCATGCAGACACTGGGAAAACATGCAAACTCCACAAAGAAAGGCCCCAGCTGGGATTCGAACCAGTAACCCTCTCACTGTGAGGTGATGTTGCTAATAAGAGTTACATTTATGCTTATGTTTATGCATTTATCAGACGCTTTTATCCACAGCGACTTACAAATGAAGATATAACAAGTTATATAAAAAAAAAGCTAACAATGAACTACATAGAAGGAACCCACTAGTCAGACTCTGTCAGAGATGACAGAGTAGAGATAGAGTGCAGGCACAGAGGGAAGTGCAGAAAGATGAAGTGCAGAGATAGAGGGGGTAGGGAAGTACAGGGTAAGTGCAAGTACTCTGTCCTGGCAGTTGTGTTCACAACAAAGAACTGACAGATAGCTAACGAGAATGAAGATTGGGACTTTCCTTCCATGAAACTTTACTTGAAACGATTTCACTTCTTTTCAATCTCTCATTTTCATTCTGTTCAGATTCGTACAACTACAAGAGACATAAAATACAATAAATGTAACATAAATAGTAACTAAATAAGTAACATTTAAATGACATAAATGTAAACAATCGTTGAAGATATAACAGATTGATTACAAATTAAGATAACAGATTTAACAATCTCATACATTACATTACTTGCTTGCTCGGCAACCAGTTAGCAATACACAAAGTGGCTAGACATGTCATACTAACACGCAAGTATTCTTACATTAAAACAAATATTTATGAACTTATTATCTTTAGAAATGTTACGCTCACTGTTTCATAACTATCAGTATCTCATTCATTGAACACTTACGGATTTATATACTTCAAGGATCAGAGCAAGGAAACAGCTGTTACACGCATCTCAACAAACTGACCAATAACTGACAAGCAACGGCTAGTGAAGGAAACGGCAAGGGAAAGGAACAGCAACGGCAATGGCATAGATGCAGTTTCAGAACTCGCTTTTGAAGGACTCCGTTGCCACATCCACTGCGCTGCTTTCATAACATGACAAAAAAAACAACCACACGGGAGACAGAACAGCTAGGATAGGAGATGCTCTCTGAAGAGCTGGGTTTTCAAGAGTTTCTTGAAGATAGACAGGTACGCCCCTGTTCTGGTAGCGCTCGGTAGGTCATTCCACCATCGGGGAACAACACATGAAAAGAGGTTGGATTGTCTTAGTCGTGGTGTAGGCACTGCTAGACGACAATCCTGGGACCAACGGAGGGACCCAGTTGTGACATAAGCCTTTGCAAGAGCATTCAAATAGATGTGAGCCGTTCCATTAAGGACTTTGCAGGCTAACATCAGTGACTTGAATTTGATGTAGGCGACTAAGGGTAGCCAGTGGAGTTAAATGAACAGAGGGGTGACATGTGGTCTTTTAGGCTGATTGAAGACCAAATGCGCCGCCGCATTCTGTATCATCTGCAGAGGTTTTACAGCACAGGCTGGGAGACCAGTTAGGAGAGCATTGCAGTTGTCAAGGTTGGATATGACCATGGCCTGCACCAGGAGCTGGGTGGCATGTTGGGTTAGGTATGGTCTGATTTTTCTTATGTTTAGTAATGCAAACCGGCATGAACGGGCAACCGAGGTAACGTGTTCTTTAAAGGTTAGTTGGTCATCAATCATGACACCCAAGTTTCTAGCTACCTTTGATGGAGCAAGAGATAGGGATTCGGTTTGGATGCAGATGCTGTGTTGTATGGTTGGTTTGGCTGGGAAGACAAGCAGTACAGTTTTTGGGAAGTTAAGTTGGAGGTGATGGGCTTTCATCCATGTTGATATGTCAGAGAGACAGTCTGAGATTCGTGCTGAGACCGTGTGGTCGTCAGGTGGGAATGACAGATAGAGCTGGCTATCATCAGCATAACATTGGTATGAGAAGCCATGTGATCGAATGATCTGGCCCAGTGAGGTTGTGTATATGGCAAAGAGAAGAGGTCCCAGTACCGAATCTTGAGGGACCCCTGTGGCGAGGTGGTGCGCTGCAGAAGTGTGGCCAAGCCAGGATACCTTGAATGACCGACCAGTAAGGTATGATTCAAACCAGGAGTGTGCTCTCCCTGTGATGCCCATGCTAGAGAGTATGGACAAAAGGCTACTGTGGTTGACAGTGTCAAATGCAGCCGATAAGTTGAGCAGGATAAGTACAGATGACTTAGCTGTCGCTCTGGCTTCTTTCTTTTTCCAAAGAAAACTTTTTTTGTAATAGTTACTTTTTTCTGTTTTGTGTGTACAAAGTTAATGTACAGAAAACATAAATGTCCACTTTTCATGTTGATTTACACAGTAATATTTCTTTCCTAAGAGAGAATGTTACCCTTAGTGCTGAGCCAGTGGTTGATGTTTTAAATTGAATTCAGTTGTTTCCAAAGGGAGATTAAATTGCTGCAGTTTTAAGTGTTAGCAAAGATATACTAATGTTATCGATAGATTTTTCAAAAAATGTCATAAAACCAGCTGACAAACATTTAAAAAGTTTAAGTGTAGAAAAGTGTAGCAGACATAGGTGTGGTTGAAATATTCAGAGATTGCCCTGAATAGATTTAGGCATTCACTTGTGAACCAGATCCAGAGATACTTAAACTCAAACAACTACAGCCTGGAATTTGGAATAGCTGAGTTTATTCCCAACTGCTTCATACTCAGCTGCAAACTACTCCAGTGCCCGCTGAAGGTCGTGACTCGAAAAAGCCAACAGAACGACATCATCTTCAAAAAGCAAAGTTGAGGTTCCCAAACTGGATACCATTCTCTCCCCGACTATGCTGTGCAATCCTGTCTATGAAAATAGTGATAATTTGGCTGATGATATCACTCTCAGCATTTCTGTTAGCACAGATGAACATGTAGACAATATGGACAGGAGCTTAAAAACAAACAATTTGACAGCAGGGATGCTCCTTCTCAATGACATCTGCTATATTACACCATCTGTTTTTAACAAGCACTGCTATTCCTCTTCCTTCACTTTATCTCTTTGTCTGCAGTCTTTGGTTGCCCATATAGTCAGGGCCGAGTAGATAGGTTTTAGGTTTGTTCTTGTAGCCAGGTGTTGATTAAATAATCTATTTTATCAGCTAGTGAGCTCACACTCAGAAATGGTTTAAACTTCCTCCTTTTTATCCATTTTGTTCTTGCGCTGCATCCTAGACATCTTCTCTTCAACTCTTCTGGTTTTGGGGTCTTATTTCAAATTACATTTATAAGTTAATATATAACATGCAAGTTTATTTATGATAAGCATTCATACTGTTAAAAATCATCATGAATTATTTTCTCATTAATTCCTATATTCTTGTGTGTGTGCGTGCGTGCCTGTGGCATGCATGTGTTTTATTCAGGTGGTGGAGGACTGCTACAACATTCTAAAGGAGTATGGCTTCCGATTTGTAAGGAGAGGGCCAATCTTTGTAAAAGGAAAAGGGGAGCTGCTCACTTTTTTCCTTAAAGGAAGAGACAAACAAGGTTCATTTATCAACAGTTCCTCTATCACTCTGCCACACCAGGTGGTGGACAGTTGAGCTCAGCTCTGGCAAATACACATACCGATGGACATACACACTCCCCATCAGTCATGTCTACAATATAGTTTTTTGGTGAAGGAAAAAGAAACCCAAATTACTCCATTTGCCATCTGCTACTCATAAATGCATAAACTTGGGTACCTTACTTACAGAAACGTATATGTTCCTATGTTCCATACCGATGGTATTTTATTTAAAAATTTAAAGGAGACAGTTTTTTTTGTTTTTTTTTTTAGAAGTTGACAGCATTTCCTGAGATGTAAACAAAATGTATATGATATACTGTGTGTCTATCAGCTTCTTTAAACATGAATTCAGATTAGCCTGTTTTATGTGGAATAAACCATTTGACTCTACTCTGTTCTGCAGGGTCTACCTCAGTAACTCTGTAACAGTGTTGTGCAAGTTCACATTTCACTAGAAGTACTTCAAACTTTAGTTCACACAGATTAAAATGAACTAGTTTATGCTCCAAATAGGCTTGATTATGTTATATTGTCATATTTAGTTATCACTTTGCATCTTTGAATGATCTTTCTTTTATAGTACGTCGTGTTCTAAGGTATTGGAACATGATCAACACAATATCTGGGCAGATGCACGAACATCTCTGACTTGGTCTGTTTTATTAGTAAACATCAGGATATTTAAAAAACAAACAAACAGTCATTTAAAAAATATTTAAGCTCCCAAAACTCAGCCACATTTGCTCCTTACTGTGAATTCCATGAACTATATTTAGCTTGTTTGGCTTTCATCGACACTGTTCACGTTTGTTTTAGTTTTCACACACGGTGGCAACATCTTTTTGATCAATATATCTCTGTGCTTGGTTGATACAGGTTGACTTAGGTTGTAGTAGCAGACACACTGCAGGACAATTGTCCTGAATATGACTATGTTAAAAGACCACAGCAAGCTTTGAACCTTTTACTATGTGGTTTTAGCCACAGTCAACCCCACAATTCCTTCACATCGGTTATCTTTCTTCAGCCATAAAAAAAAAAGTTAACTTTACATTGCAGGTGGTCTCCCCAGGCTTTCCACAATGCAAAGTCTATATCTATTCATCCTTTAGTTGCATCTGGCAGGCCCTCACTGTGCCTACTCTTTTATGTCTCTTCTGAAATCTGCTTGTTATAGTACACTACTTTGTACACAACTTAGTACAATTAGTACACCATTTCTGTCAGATTGTCTGTTGTATGAATATTGCTTCCCAATTCTAAATGTCTGTAATTATCACCCAGCGTTCCAAGCAGCCTATTTTTTTAAAAGTTCAAATCATAAATTACTCCGTTAATAAAATAATTTGATGGTAAAAACAGTCTATTGCAGTGGTTTTTGTTTGACGCACACCCCGTGTTTTGTATAGCAACATCTCACCCTAACATACTTTATTCTTGAAAAGAACATTGTTCAGTGTTAGAGTAAGCAGTGGTCACTTCATGTTGTTTTTTTTTGGAACCAGCCTATTTATAGCACTTTTTTTTCTTATTCCCAAATAGATTAAATGCATGTTTTACCTAAAAATTCTCATGTTTATGCATTTGGCAGACACTTTTCTCCAAAGTGACTTACAGGTAGGGGGTCTTGCCTAAGGACCCCCACTGGAGGCAGTACCTTTCATGCAGGGGATTTGAACCCAGGTCTCACATGGAAGGTGGCAAGCATACCACTACACTATTGAGTCCCTACTAGCAGCCCCAGAGATTCTCACTTCTGCTGCATGCCCCCTCCTCTCTGCAAAAATTGTGTATTCCTCTCAAGGTGCCAACTGTCTCCATTGTATTGTGAACAGCCACTCCACCCCACAGTGAGGTTGCTGCCTGTAATAACAAAGGCCAAACTGTTGTTTGAATGAACTCTGATTAGCTAAAGATAGTGTGTGTTGTACTAAGAATAACAATTTTTCCATTTGATCATTTATTTATCCAACAAACTGATATATACAGTTACCTTACTTTGTCAGTTGACCTGAGAAACCATCTCTATTTCTCATAAAAACATTTTTAAAAAGCCTTGTCATTTTAGGAAAGGACAAACTAAATCCTTCACGAATGGTAATTTGAAGGTTATACTCTTACAACCCTAACCCAACCCCCCGATTTCAATGACAATTTACTCTGCCAAGATCACAATGTCAGAGGGCAGAGGACTGGAATTAGTGCCCCAAAATACAATTTTAGCTTGGCACAAAAAAAAAAAACTACAAATAGACGGTATAACTTCAGGAAAATAAATGTTTATTTCACATTAAGAAAAACAGGCTCACTATGTATGTAGGCTATACAAAGCACATAAGTGTAGTAATTGCATTATAATTGAATTGTATGTTGGTATGTTTTGCTTTTGGCAAAAACGGTTGATACCAGTCATGCCAATGTGGTGACGCAAGCAATGGGGAGGAAGCAAAACAAAAGGAAATATATTTATGGAGGGGAGACCAAGTAATATGGTCAGACAACGCCACCTTGGGACTTGCACCCAAGGAAATAGATTGAACAGTTACCAAAAAGGCAGCCAGGTCTGTCAATATGGCATGGAGACATGGTTCCATTTTAAATACATATTTAGAAAATACTAATTTCCTTAAAACACCAAACCATTCATACGAGGAGGGGGAGCAGCATCATGGCTGAGGCATACTGGTGGTGAGGAGGAGAGGTCAAGACTGAGTGAGAGGAATCCCAGAGAAGGGGCACCTGAACCACCTGTGCCAATCCCAACCATGAC
Organism: Leuresthes tenuis; assembly: GCF_036924035.1. Classification (NCBI taxonomy): domain Eukaryota; kingdom Metazoa; phylum Chordata; class Actinopteri; order Atheriniformes; family Atherinopsidae; genus Leuresthes; species Leuresthes tenuis. Next base: position 37,016,543 of record NW_027325364.1, read on the forward strand.
AAATCAGGGAGACATACACATACACACAATCCTGAAAAAGAAAAAAGAAAACCAATTAAACAATAAATCAGTAAGTAAAACCACTGAATAGCTAGAATTTGACCCCACAGTCCATTCAAACAGGGGTTAGAATGATGCGACCCCGTTAACAAGGACACAGACCCCAATCCCTGCCACAGACTAGTATCCGGTGGCGTTGAGGGCCGAATATGCAGTCTGAATGGCTATCAGCTGTCGGAAAAAAGGGCCCAAAGCGCGTCGCCGACAGCCACCAGGAGCAGGACTGGAAAGCAGCATCGAGAACAGAGAGCAGTCAAAAGCGAGACCGGACTGCAACAGAGTCAAAGCAGCAGGGCCTCTCGAAACTGCATACAAATAATTAGTACAGTAACACTCGTGCTTTTGTTATAATTGGCTTTGATCTTAGACATTATAAATTCATATTCTGTATTTTACTAAATAACCTATGTTCCTAGCTGGTACTTGTCCACTCTGCTCATACTGCACAACAGATGACCTTAAATGGTCCAAGACCTTAGAATGACATAAACAACTGGGTCAGGCAAAACATCTCTATTAGGGCAGATAGGTCTGGTCCATTAGATCCACGCCTAAAACAGCACTCACACACACACACACACACACACACACACACACACACACACACACATTGTTTATCACATCCAAAGAACACAACAAGGACAGCAGCTGGCCTGATCATGTCACCCAAAACTGGCCAATTATACTCTGACGTGTGAATACAACTTCTGTGAGATAAAGCTGAATGTAAATATGACATGTTTCCAGATAACGGGGCTCGGCCTGACGGATTTCCTGCGGGAGCTCTGGCACTCCGAGTCCAGCGCTGCAATATACTTTACTTGTGACCAATAATAAATACTTTTTTATAAACGATTTCTCCAGCTTGTTCTTGGGCTTCCAATGAAAGAATCGGGCTAACACTTTGTAGATTAACCTAACAGGCTATCATGAGGTGCACATACCAATGGATGAGTCTACAGACACTCGAAGGAGAGCGTTACGCGGTCATCGGAACACACAAGGTGATTTGCAGAGGAAGGAACACACAGCGCTGCCTCATAAAAGCAAGGCTGCTTGTAAAACATGAAACGAACATTTAAAAAAAACATACTAATGCGACGGTGAAGCTACCGCTAACTTAACTGCTCATGTGAGCACGGAGTGAAGCGACCCGGGAGTGGGCGTGCCTTCAGGCCACAAGTAAGAAGGGAGCCGACGTGCACACTACCCCTTCTTATACCTAAGGCCTAACTATGATTGGCCGATAAAGCCACACATCCCAGAATAGGGCAAGGCTCCTAGTCACAGAGCAAGAGCGAAAGCTGCCACACCAATAAAGCCAATTTTAATCAATCTTGATATTGACATAGATTTAATTTTTTCTGAGATATATGTAGATATATTTTTTCCTGAAATTTTAACATCTGTGTCTTGTGTTTTATCTAATATATGGATGTATAATATATGATTGTTTCTTCATTTTTCAACTTAATAAAATAGCTGAGTTGTCTACTTCTCTATCATCTAGTAGTGTTTTTATATAGGTGTGTGTGTGTGTATTATATTACATATCGTGTGTCTTTTGCAAATTAGCCTATTATACATAACATATATCACATTATAGAATATTATATTTCTGTTAAGTCTATTATGAATATAGTAATAAAATATAATAAAATACGCCCAATCATGTCTCCGATATAATGTCTACATGTATGGACCCCCCCCCTGTGAAAATCAGTTTTGTATTCAGCGAGTTCTGATTGATTAAATTCGCTGACATTTCGTTGCGCAACAGACAGATTACACTGAGTGGTGCGGGTGACCGGTCCAAGACGGCGGACCCACGGCTCATCAGCGCCAATAGGCAAATGTCTATGGTCAAAAATCCTTGCTTTGAGCGAGTACAACTCCACCGTGAGCGAGCACAGGGGAGAGAGAGAGCGAGAGCGGCAGATCAAAGAAGTGCATGCGTGCAGCTGAAATCTGCATGTATGAGACGAAAAATGTACATGTGCATATCTCTATGCGCACGTTTAGATGTGTTTATGCTCGCGTGTAGGTGTGAACCGACCCCCGCAAGGTATGCATTGTGTTTATATGTTTGTATGCTTTCTTGTAGTTTTTTCCTACAAGAAAATACTCCCTCTCTTTGTATTTTCGTGAAGGTGCCGTGAAAATGAAGCTAGTCTTATTATTGTCATTGTATGAATAATTATTGTTCTTACTCTTATTATTGCTGCTATTATAGTTTCACAAGTTGGAGCAAAAAGTGACCACCAAGCCATCCGTGGGACCACCTCCCAGTGAGGAGAAGGAGTGTGTCCAGCCCCTGGAAGATGTCCAAGCTATGGACAAGCAGGATGAGCTTAGACAACCCATGGTGTCATCCGCCATGTTCCTGCCTGCCAACTCTGGGCAGAGGTGGAGCCCAGACCATGAGAGTCCATCATTTGGAAAGAACCCCAGCTTAGCCACAAGGAGGCATACCAGGAATACATAAAGACTTCCAGAAAGAGAAAATTTCCATCCAAAGCATTTAGGCGCAAGAGAAATTAAAGAAAAAGAAAGAAATGTCTTGCTGTTGCAGTGTTTAACATTTGAGTTGAGTTTCTGTGATCCTGTGGTGTATTCAGAGTCACTGAGGCTAAACCAAAGAGTCCACAACATACTTGAAATGAAAATGCACAACAACACACTCGTGATTTCATGCTTTTATTCAGTGTTCAGGCGCATAATTCAGGATATTCAAATATTGAAGGCGCAATATTTCTTCATGTGTATGTGCAAATTGTTCTGCAAGTTTGATCTTATTCAAACAAGCAAGAACAGGAGTTTTTTTTTTTTTTTTTGTTTGTTTTTTTTGCAGAGGGGAGTTTTTAATCAGGCTTTCTGGAAGAACCACACTTTTCAAACTTCTGGCTTCTGGCTTTTTTTGTCCAAAAGGTGGAGCCACTAGCTGAATGACAGCTGGCTGCCTGTGCAGCCACAGAATCATTCAATTCAGTTTTATTTATATAGCGCCAAATAACAACAAATGTCATTTCAAGGCACTTAAATAATATAGTCCAGTTCAAGCCATTTGGAATTCAATTAATTGTAATCATAATCCAATGAAATCTAATTAATACATTTCAAAATAATCCAATTCATTTCTATAGAGCCAATTCAAAAAACAATATCCTAGCTAAAAAAACCAACAGATTGCACCGAAACTTGTCTTCAGTCCAGTGTCCTGTCCTGAGCGTGCCTGAGGTGACTGTGGAAAGGAACGACTCCCTTCATTCAGAGTTGATTCACGTTAAAAAGAGTGAAGTGTGAGGTGTAACTCTGACCCTTTAAAGCCAACATTTACCTCAGTTTCATCTCTTGCTCTGTCTGACTGAAGCTGCTCCATCTCTGTCCAGTCTGCCTTCTCATCGCTGGTGGTGTAGTTGGTCTTCACTGTGGGCTTCTTTCCTCTGTGTCTGCTGATGCTTTCTGACTGAACAAACTGACAATTCTTCTCACAAATTTATGGTCAAGGATGATAAGTGGGAAACTAAATGTCAAAGCATCACCGTGCCAGCACGGTACAGCAGTCAGGAAGAATGCCAACACTCTACTAGTTACCATGAAGCCATGATCATCAAAGTTCATAAAAAAGTTCATATTTCAGTGATTGGAAGAAATGTACAATAATCAGTTTGACCAACAAATAGAAAGCCAACTGTCAAAGAAAATACCATGATTATCATTCAAAAGTGCTCATGATTCGAGAATAAATAGGCAAATATATAGACGAATAAATAGACATAAATGGATTAATAAATAGATAGCCAATCAGCAGCCAGTATTGTTCAGTACACAATAAACTGGACTGTGATAGCTGTAATATGTGTGCAGTACCCCTGAATGGAGGCAGCAATTTTGCTGGGAAACGTAAATATGGTCGATTAAGGTGTTCTTTTCGGTTGTTGCTACAGTGATTATTTGTTTGTACCCTCTGATCTGTTTATGTTTATGTATTTAGCAGACGCTTTTATCCAAAGCGACTTACAAATCAAGATATAACAAGCTATACAAAAAGCTAACAATAAACTACATAGAAGAAACCCACGAGTCCGACTCTGTCAGAGGTGACAGAGTAGAGATAGGGTGCAGGCATAGAAGGAAGTGCAGAAAGATAAAGTGCAGAGATAGAGGGGGTAGGTAAGTACAAGGTAAGTGCTAGGATAGGAGCTGCTCTCTGAAGAGCTGGGTTTTCAAGAGCTTCTTGAAGATAGACAGGGACGCCCCTGTTCTGGTAGCGCTCGGTAGGTCATTCCACCATCATGGGACGTCACATGAAAAGAGTTTGGATTGTCATCTCCTGCAGTGCAGCTGTTATTTGTGGATCAGCATAAATTTTCTCCTCATTAAATTCTGTGATATAAAGTCCCTGAAGTGACGTTGTCCTGCTGAGTGCAACGTACGCCATTCCGGCTCAAAAAAGCGTTTCAAACAAACCACAGCTGACTGCATGGTCATGCTTTGTACTGTACAAGCAAAGGCTAACTGCCGCCTCATTACACCCTTTAAGCTGAGGTTCTCTGATTTGTCAATGTAAACTAAGTTGTCCGACTTAGTTAGTCTTTCATAAGATGAGAAAAACATATGCAATAATGCCCATGTACACAGTCATACATGCACATCAATACACATGTGAAAAGAGTGGAACAGGAACCGGAGGAGACAGAGTCAGGGAGAGGGTGTCGGACCGGACTGTATCCCACTCCCCCGCCTTACCAGGCTGTGCACTCTGCCACTTCCACTCCCTCCAAGACAGGAGGGAAGTGAAAAGGAGGAGAGGGGAAAAGAGGAAAGGAGAAGAGAGGAGAGAGAGTGAGAGTGAAATATAAAAGTGATATTATGTGGACCTGTAACAAAGGTGAGTGAAATGAGAACTGTGATTTTGGGGGTACACATCGTCAGTAGTGGACCTTGGGATCACAGGGCGTTTCGGCCATTATCACTATACACCCTCACCCAAGGAAGGCCCCGCCGAGATTGATCAGTGAGAGAGAGAAAAGAGAGCATAAGAGCCATTAGGGTTGCAAATTGTCCAGTCCAGTTCTGAAAAGGGCAGAATATAAGAGTGAGCCTTAAAAAAGACAACTAGAATGAGTCCATAGGGTTAGGCATAAGTCCAGAATCCTTTAGGGTTAGAACAAAATGTTTGGGTCCTAACACTAATCACACAGTGTGTGTTATGTACTGCTGGGGGGGGGGGGGGGGGGGAGGAGAAGTAGAGAGAGAGGATGGGTTATGTTTTTGAATTGTGGTGTGCTGCGGGTGCGATAGGAAATTGAATTTCCCTTGAGGTGAGTGGTGCAAGTGTTTGAGTGTGTGCTGTATGCAGTGGGCTCAAGGCCCTTGGTTTGTGTATGTGGAGAGAGAAGCGAGAGGGGGGGGGGGGCGCGCGAGAGAGAAGCGAGAGGGGGGGGGGCGCGCGAGAGAGAAGCGAGAGGGGGGGGGGCGCGCGAGAGAGAAGCGAGAGGGGGGGGCGCGCGAGAGAGAAGCGAGAGGGGGGGCGCGCGAGAGAGAAGCGAGAGGGGGGGGGCGCGCGAGAGAGAAGCGAGAGGGGGGGGCGCGCGAGAGAGTCTGGCCCTTATTCTCAGTTTTTGTCTGAATTATCAGAGTTTTTATCCCAAGCTGCCCGACATGATTGAAGCAGTGGGCAGAGCTGTTGGCGCTCAGACTGTGGTCATTAACCGCAATATGGAAAACATCTTGGAGAAGTTTGTGGCTTTGCAAAGGCATATGGATAGTTTTTGTGACCAGAATGGACAAACGGAGTAAGTCTTGTCCATTGAAATACGACTACTCGCCCTAACCCAACAATCATGATCTAATCTGCATTCCTGCTCTCCTGGCACCGGCCTTGGCCAAGGCTGCCGCTGTAACAAACCCCCCCCGAGATTGTTGCTGCGAAACCTGTGAACTCCTTTCCCCCCGTCCCTTTCTTCACGGACACCTGGTGATTGTTGACTCCGTCTTGGACCCAATCAAGGACTTCTCCATGGCAACCTGCTGTGGTATCACAATGACTGTATCAGTGCATCCCGTGGTTACCACAGCTTCACTGAGAGGTTCAGGTGCTCCAACCGTAGGTGAAGAATGGGCCAGCTTGGCCACAATGATGCTCCGTGCATGGTCCAGCGTCCCCTCCTTCAGTCTGTGGCCCAGGTTCCTCCTGGCCCAGGAAGAGGCAATCTCAAAGGGGGCGCACCAGTCCTGTATGGGGAACTGGGAAAGTCTTTCAGCCTCCTCCTCAATGATCCCATCATAATGGTCTACAAGGATTTGTCTAGTGGTACGTGCCCAATTATCAGCATTAGCTTGGATCAAAGCTTGCGTTTTGGCATTAGGAATTGCTGGTTTAGGGTTAGGGTTAGGGTTAGGGGAAACAGAAAAATAGAAACTGGCCATCACTGTTCCTGCTTTTTGGGCCCCTCCCTCCCCCCAATTCCACAAAGGACTCGTGTCACCCAAACAGGACCTTTATAAAGGGGCCGAACGGTTAGGGTTAGGGAATAGGTCTGGGTGAGGGCATAAAAAGTGCATATTATTGAAAAATTGACTTAACTAGGGTTCCAATTGGTTAGGGTTAGAAATTGGGTCTGGGTGAGGGCATAAAAGGCTAATTTCACTTAGGGGACTCTTATATAGGGTTCCAATTGGTTAGGGTTAGGAATTGGGTCTGGGTGAGGGCATAAAAGGCTAATTTCAGTTAGGGGACTCTTACATAGGGTTCCAAATGGTTAGGGTTAGGGTTAGGGTTAGGGTTAGGGTTAGGGTAGGGGGGTAGGGTAAGGGTAGGGTAGGGGTAGGGTAGGTGAGAGACTCTATCACGATGACCCCCCCTGACTCATCCAACGACAAGCCAGTTGAAATGGGGAGCCAAAGGTAAGGCACTGGCCGTCGCACGTCATCCGCAGCCCTCGTCGCCTTATAATGACCAGTACCATGACATCTCCAATAAGGTGAAAGAACATATGCATTAATGCCCATGTACACAGTCATACATGCACATCAATCCACATGTGAAACAGGAACCGGAGGAGACAGAGTCAGGGAGAGGGTGTCGGACCGGACTGTATCCCACTCCCCCGCCTTACCAGGCTGTACACTCTGCCACCTCCACTCCCTCCAAGACAGGAGGGAAGTGAAAAGGAGGAGAGGAGATAGAGTGAATGTGTGAAATCTAAAAGTGATATTATGTGGACCTGTAACAGAGGTGAGTGAAATGGGAACTGTGATTTTGGGGGTACACATCGTCAGTAGTGGACCTTGGGATCACAGGGCGTTTCGGCCATTATCACTAGACACCCTCACCCAAGGAAGGCCCCGCCGAGATTGATCAGGTCCCGGGGTGTGTCCCATAGCCAATCGGTGTATGTGAGAGAGAGAAAAGAGAGCAAAAGAGCCATTAGGGTTCCAAATCGTCCAGGGTTAGGGTTAGGGTTAGGGTTAGGGTTAGGGGTTAGGGTTGGGTTAGGGTAGGGTAGGGGTAGGGTAAGGGTAGGGTTAGGGTTAGGGGTTAGGGTTAGGGTTAGGGTTAGGGTAGGGTTAGGGTTAGGGTTAGGGTTAGGGGGTAAGGGTTAGGGTTAGGGGTTAGGGTTAGGGTAAGGGGTTAGGGTAGGGTAAGGGGTTAGGGTAGGGTTAGGGGTTAGGGTTAGGGTTAGGGGTTAGGGTTAGGGTTAGGGTTAGGGTTAGGGTTAGGGTTAGGGTTAGGGTTAGGGTTAGGGTTAGGGTAAGGGGGTAGGCTCAAGAGTTTTTACTCAGTGGTCTCCCTCCTACGCAACCAGCTGGTTACCATGGAGTTTGGTGTAGAAACCAAGGGGGTGCACGCTCAACTCGTGATCTCGCTGGGAGCTGCTGCGTGTAGTGCCATGGTCTTGGAGTAACTCAGGAGACCCTGGGAAGCTCCGTGCAATTTGAGTTGTGTAGCAATGTGGGTGCTATAGACTCAGGGTCCTTATGGTGTGTGTTATGTGCTGCTAGGATGGGGGGGGGGGGGGGGGGGAGTAGAGAGAGAGAGAGAGAGGATGGGTTATGTTTTTGGATTGTGGTGTGCTGCGGGTGCGATAGGAAATTGAATTTCCCTTGAGGTGAGTGGTGCAAGTGTTTGAGTGTGTACTGTATGCAGTAGGCTCGAGGCCTTTGGTTTGTGTATGTGGAAGGGGGGGGGGGGGGGGTTGAGAGAGAGAGAGAGAGAGGGTTATGTTTTTGGATTGTGGTGTGCTGCGGGTGCGATAGGAAATTGAATTTCCCTTGAGGTGAGTGGTGCAAGTGTTTGAGTGTGTACTGTATGCAGTAGGCTCGAGGCCTTTGGTTTGTGTATGTGTGGGGGGAGGGGGGAAAGAGAGACAGAGAGAGAGAGAGAGAGAGGGTTATGTTTTTGGATTTGTGGTGTGCTGCGGGTGCGATAGGAAATTGAATTTCCCTTGAGGTGAGTGGTGCAAGTGTTTGAGTGTGTACTGTATGCAGTAGGCTCGAGGCCTTTGGTTTGTGTATGTGGGGGGGGGGGGGGGGGGGAGGCGAGGGAGAGATAGAGAGAGAGAGAGAGAGAGAGAGAGAGAGAGAGAGAGAGAGAGAGAGAGAGAGAGAGAGAGAGAGAGGATGGGGAGGACTTAGGGTTAGGGCTAGCGTCCTGTGACCTTAGGGTAAGGATAAATGACCGGGAAAGGCCTGAGACAAAGGAATCAGGTGGTCAGATAGCCGGAGACCGTTAGTTTTAGCCAAAATTGTTAGGCTTATGAAAATTAATTTTCCCGTGGCGTGGCCAGGGGAAGGACTTATGGTTAGGGCTAGCGTCCTGTGACCTTAGGGTAAGGATAAATGACCGGGAAAGGCCTGAGACAAAAGAATCAGGTGGTCAGATAGCCGGAGGCTGTTAGTTTTAGCCAAAATTGTTAGGCTTATGAAAATTAGTTTTCCCGTGGCGTGGCACGGGGAAGGACTTATGGTTAGGGCTAGCGTCCTGTGACCTTAGGGTAAGGATAAATGACCGGGAAAGGCCTGAGACAAAGGAATCAGGTGGTCAGATAGCCGGAGACTGTTAGTTTTAGCCAAAATTGTTAGGCTTATGAAAATTAATTTTCCCGTGGTGTGGCCAGGGGAAGGACTTATGGTTAGAGCTAGCGTCCTGTGACCTTTAAGGTGCAGGTAAATGGGAGGGGAGGGTATAAAGATGGTGGGTAGGTGGTAAACTATAAATTAGAAAAAATAATAAAAATAATATTTGCTGGTCAGATTTCCGCCAGGGTAGCTGTCAATCCGGATTTCACTGTTCTGGATTGTTGGTAACCTGTTCAGATTTGAGTCTCCACAAATTATGTGTGGTTTGGTTGGGTGCAGGTCCCAGTTCTGCATTTTGTTTCCATTGTGCTCATAGGTGTTGAGACTGATTCCGACTTCTGTTGGTGGTGTTCTGGTTTCAGTTCCGGATCCGTGTTGTAACCCATATAGCTACGTCGTTTGGCTCCATTGTTGTTTCTTTGTTCTAACTATCTTTGGAATTCGATCTGGCCCTGTCTGGTTTTGCTTTCTATTTTGTTTCCTATGGTTTGAGTGTTTTTAACGCTGTTAGTGTGGGGATGCCTGTTGTATTTCCACACTATCAGGAAGCTAGGCTATTTTCTTTTTGTACAATTTCAGGACTAATTCATCAGTGGTGTACCACAAGATCAGCGAACGTTTCAGCTGTTTATCACCATACGTTCTCCCTTGTGGGGGCCCCCTGGTTGATCAATTCCAGGGTTTAGTCCAGTGTCCAATTTTTTGGTGATTAGGTGATAAAAAAAAGTTTTTATCTTTAAGCTTGCCCTGGTTTCGGTTTTTATTTTATTGGGTTTTTGTTTTATGGTGAACAAGGGGTTGCCCTCGTTAAAGTTTGTGTCCGAACTGGTGCGTCTATGGGATCCAAAATGGCGGCCTTGTTGCAAAATGGCCGTTATCAAAGGATAAGGGGTTGTCTTTGTCCACTTTGACCCTGATCGAGGCTTATTACAAGCCGGTTATAGGTCTGGTGTCTAGGTCCCGTTGCATCCACGGATTGACTTCTAAGTAAGTCAACGGATGTAAACCTGTGAAGGTGGCAATTTGAAGGAATCCAATTGGAAGTTTGATTTGGCCTCTGGTTACTGGAGTAACCACGTGTGTGGTGCAAAGTGTTCTGTTGTGCTTTGAGGCTAGTCCTCATAGAAGACTGGGCAACATTTAAGACTCTGATGCCCTGAGTCACCGGCCCCACAGTGCTGTCCTATAGTCGGAACATGGGCGGCTGCTTACTTACCAGGGTTACTGGAATGAACAATACTGTTTGTTGTCACCGTAAGGTTACCCCAGTATGTCCAGTAGCCCTTTCCTGGGGGTTAGTCCGCCGTGTGTTGGGAGTCCGGGGTTATCCGAGGCTGCAAGAGTTTTATACAGTGAGGGGTTAGTTGGTTTTGTCAGCATCTATTTTTTAGAGAGCATATAGTACAATCTTTATTGAGTAGCGTCCTGATGTTTCTGGAGCTTGTCCAAGTTGGTTGGTCTTGCAGGTGTGCTCCTCCTTGGCTGTCCCAAACCCCAAGGGGGGTAGCTCTGAAAAGTGCCTTTTTTGCTTTGCGAAGCCTGCAGATCCGGGGTTTCCTGGTGGTTGGTTGCTTCTGGCATTCTTGTGTCGTCTTGCAGAGTTGGTTCCGTCTTTCAGGGGTTCTGGTCTTGATTGGAGGCGGTGTGCTGTTCCAAGCGTCTGGTCATTCAGGAGGTGAGTCCAGGATGATGTGGGTGTTCCGTTTGTTACGGGGGGTGGTGCCTGTTTCTCACTGTTGGTTTGCTGGACGGTGCGGTTTTTTTTGCATGTTACCCACAATCCCTTGCGGTGTTCCGTTTGTTTCGGGGGGTGGTGCTGTTTCTCACTGTTGGTTTGCTGGACGGTGCGGTTTTTTTGCATGTTACCCACAATCCTTGCGGTGTTCCGTTTTTTCGGGGGGTGGTGCTGTTTCTCACTGTTGGTTTGTTGGACGGTGCCGTTTTTTTGCATGTTACCCACAATCCCTTGCGGTTGTTCGGGTGGGTGTGGTCATGTTGCTGATTGGTCCGTTTGAGTTTGTCCGGTCTGTTCCGTTTGTTTGGGTGTTATTGTTTCCCTGTATTTCCTATTAGTTTCTGAGTTTTCCTTTTGTTGGGTGTCTGCTGGTCCTTCCCTCTTTATGGTGGGTGTGGCTGTTGATCATTCCTGAGGACTAGTATTCCTTTGCTTTTGGGGTTCGAGATCTTCCGTTCCTAGTCAAGTTCACTTGTTGGTTGTATCTTTTTCTTGTGTCCCAGTCTCTTTTTGGGGAGATGGAGAGAGGGGGGAGATGGAGAGGAGCTGGGGAAGAGAGGGCAGATGGAGAGAGAGTGAGGGGAGATGGAGAGAGAGTGAGGGGAGATGGAGAGAGAGTGAGGGGAGATGGAGAGAGAGTTTTTGAGTTTGTGTGTAGGTATCGTTGGATGCATTTCATAAGTGTGCATTTGCAGTATTCTGGTTTAAGCCAAAATACCTGAGCAGGCCCAGTTCGACCGAGGATCAGGCAAAGGTTAGGCTCAAGAGTTTTTACTCAGTGGTCTCCCTCCTACGCAACCAGCTGGTTACCATGGAGTTTGGTGTAGAAACCAAGGGGGTGCACGCTCAACTCGTGATCTCGCTGGGAGCTGCTGCGTGTAGTGCCATGGTCTTGGAGTAACTCAGGAGACCCTGGGAAGCTCCGTGCAATTTGAGTTGTGTAGCAATGTGGGTGCTATAGACTCAGGGTCCTTATGGTGTGTGTTATGTGCTGCTAGGATGGGGGGGGGGGGGGGGGGGAGTAGAGAGAGAGAGAGAGAGGATGGGTTATGTTTTTGGATTGTGGTGTGCTGCGGGTGCGATAGGAAATTGAATTTCCCTTGAGGTGAGTGGTGCAAGTGTTTGAGTGTGTACTGTATGCAGTAGGCTCGAGGCCTTTGGTTTGTGTATGTGGAAGGGGGGGGGGGGGGGTTGAGAGAGAGAGAGAGAGAGGGTTATGTTTTTGGATTGTGGTGTGCTGCGGGTGCGATAGGAAATTGAATTTCCCTTGAGGTGAGTGGTGCAAGTGTTTGAGTGTGTACTGTATGCAGTAGGCTCGAGGCCTTTGGTTTGTGTATGTGTGGGGGGAGGGGGGAAAGAGAGACAGAGAGAGAGAGAGAGAGAGGGTTATGTTTTTGGATTTGTGGTGTGCTGCGGGTGCGATAGGAAATTGAATTTCCCTTGAGGTGAGTGGTGCAAGTGTTTGAGTGTGTACTGTATGCAGTAGGCTCGAGGCCTTTGGTTTGTGTATGTGGGGGGGGGGGGGGGGGGAGGCGAGGGAGAGATAGAGAGAGAGAGAGAGAGAGAGAGAGAGAGAGAGAGAGAGAGAGAGAGAGAGAGAGAGAGAGAGAGGATGGGGAGGACTTAGGGTTAGGGCTAGCGTCCTGTGACCTTAGGGTAAGGATAAATGACCGGGAAAGGCCTGAGACAAAGGAATCAGGTGGTCAGATAGCCGGAGACCGTTAGTTTTAGCCAAAATTGTTAGGCTTATGAAAATTAATTTTCCCGTGGCGTGGCCAGGGGAAGGACTTATGGTTAGGGCTAGCGTCCTGTGACCTTAGGGTAAGGATAAATGACCGGGAAAGGCCTGAGACAAAAGAATCAGGTGGTCAGATAGCCGGAGGCTGTTAGTTTTAGCCAAAATTGTTAGGCTTATGAAAATTAGTTTTCCCGTGGCGTGGCACGGGGAAGGACTTATGGTTAGGGCTAGCGTCCTGTGACCTTAGGGTAAGGATAAATGACCGGGAAAGGCCTGAGACAAAGGAATCAGGTGGTCAGATAGCCGGAGACTGTTAGTTTTAGCCAAAATTGTTAGGCTTATGAAAATTAATTTTCCCGTGGTGTGGCCAGGGGAAGGACTTATGGTTAGAGCTAGCGTCCTGTGACCTTTAAGGTGCAGGTAAATGGGAGGGGAGGGTATAAAGATGGTGGGTAGGTGGTAAACTATAAATTAGAAAAAATAATAAAAATAATATTTGCTGGTCAGATTTCCGCCAGGGTAGCTGTCAATCCGGATTTCACTGTTCTGGATTGTTGGTAACCTGTTCAGATTTGAGTCTCCACAAATTATGTGTGGTTTGGTTGGGTGCAGGTCCCAGTTCTGCATTTTGTTTCCATTGTGCTCATAGGTGTTGAGACTGATTCCGACTTCTGTTGGTGGTGTTCTGGTTTCAGTTCCGGATCCGTGTTGTAACCATATAGCTACGTCGTTTGGCTCCATTGTTGTTTCTTTGTTCTAACTATCTTTGGAATTCGATCTGGCCCTGTCTGGTTTTGCTTTCTATTTTGTTTCCTATGGTTTGAGTGTTTTTAACGCTGTTAGTGTGGGGATGCCTGTTGTATTTCCACACTATCAGGAAGCTAGGCTATTTTCTTTTTGTACAATTTCAGGACTAATTCATCAGTGGTGTACCACAAGATCAGCGAACGTTTCAGCTGTTTATCACCATACGTTCTCCCTTGTGGGGGCCCCCTGGTTGATCAATTCCAGGGTTTAGTCCAGTGTCCAATTTTTTGGTGATTAGGTGATAAAAAAAAGTTTTTATCTTTAAGCTTGCCCTGGTTTCGGTTTTTATTTTATTGGGTTTTTGTTTTATGGTGAACAAGGGGTTGCCCTCGTTAAAGTTTGTGTCCGAACTGGTGCGTCTATGGGATCCAAAATGGCGGCCTTGTTGCAAAATGGCCGTTATCAAAGGATAAGGGGTTGTCTTTGTCCACTTTGACCCTGATCGAGGCTTATTACAAGCCGGTTATAGGTCTGGTGTCTAGGTCCCGTTGCATCCACGGATTGACTTCTAAGTAAGTCAACGGATGTAAACCTGTGAAGGTGGCAATTTGAAGGAATCCAATTGGAAGTTTGATTTGGCCTCTGGTTACTGGAGTAACCACGTGTGTGGTGCAAAGTGTTCTGTTGTGCTTTGAGGCTAGTCCTCATAGAAGACTGGGCAACATTTAAGACTCTGATGCCCTGAGTCACCGGCCCCACAGTGCTGTCCTATAGTCGGAACATGGGCGGCTGCTTACTTACCAGGGTTACTGAATGAACAATACTGTTTGTTGTCACCGTAAGGTTACCCCAGTATGTCCAGTAGCCCTTTCCTGGGGGTTAGTCCGCCGTGTGTTGGGAGTCCGGGGTTATCCGAGGCTGCAAGAGTTTTATACAGTGAGGGTTAGTTGGTTTTGTCAGCATCTATTTTTTAGAGAGCATATAGTACAATCTTTATTGAGTAGCGTCCTGATGTTTCTGGAGCTTGTCCAAGTTGGTTGGTCTTGCAGGTGTGCTCCTCCTTGGCTGTCCCAAACCCCAAGGGGGGTAGCTCTGAAAAGTGCCTTTTTTGCTTTGCGAAGCCTGCAGATCCGGGGTTTCCTGGTGGTTGGTTGCTTCTGGCATTCTTGTGTCGTCTTGCAGAGTTGGTTCCGTCTTTCAGGGGTTCTGGTCTTGATTGGAGGCGGTGTGCTGTTCCAAGCGTCTGGTCATTCAGGAGGTGAGTCCAGGATGATGTGGGTGTTCCGTTTGTTACGGGGGGTGGTGCTGTTTCTCACTGTTGGTTTGCTGGACGGTGCGGTTTTTTTGCATGTTACCCACAATCCCTTGCGGTGTTCCGTTTGTTTCGGGGGGTGGTGCTGTTTCTCACTGTTGGTTTGCTGGACGGTGCGGTTTTTTTGCATGTTACCCACAATCCCTTGCGGTGTTCCGTTTTTTTCGGGGGGTGGTGCTGTTTCTCACTGTTGGTTTGTTGGACGGTGCCGTTTTTTTGCATGTTACCCACAATCCCTTGCGGTTGTTCGGGTGGGTGTGGTCATGTTGCTGATTGGTCCGTTTGAGTTTGTCCGGTCTGTTCCGTTTGTTTGGGTGTTATTGTTTCCCTGTATTTCCTATTAGTTTCTGAGTTTTCCTTTTGTTGGGTGTCTGCTGGTCCTTCCCTCTTTATGGTGGGTGTGGCTGTTGATCATTCCTGAGGACTAGTATTCCTTTGCTTTTGGGGTTCGAGATCTTCCGTTCCTAGTCAAGTTCACTTGTTGGTTGTATCTTTTTCTTGTGTCCCAGTCTCTTTTTGGGGAGATGGAGAGAGGGGGGAGATGGAGAGGAGCTGGGGAAGAGAGGGCAGATGGAGAGAGAGTGAGGGGAGATGGAGAGAGAGTGAGGGGAGATGGAGAGAGAGTGAGGGGAGATGGAGAGAGAGTTTTTGAGTTTGTGTGTAGGTATCGTTGGATGCATTTCATAAGTGTGCATTTGCAGTATTCTGGTTTAAGCCAAAATACCTGAGCAGGCCCAGTTCGACCGAGGATCAGGCAAAGGTTAGGCTCAAGAGTTTTTACTCAGTGGTCTCCCTCCTACGCAACCAGCTGGTTACCATGGAGTTTGGTGTAGAAACCAAGGGGGTGCACGCTCAACTCGTGATCTCGCTGGGAGCTGCTGCGTGTAGTGCCATGGTCTTGGAGTAACTCAGGAGACCCTGGGAAGCTCCGTGCAATTTGAGTTGTGTAGCAATGTGGGTGCTATAGACTCAGGGTCCTTATGGTGTGTGTTATGTGCTGCTAGGATGGGGGGGGGGGGGGGGGGGGGAGTAGAGAGAGAGAGAGAGAGGATGGGTTATGTTTTTGGATTGTGGTGTGCTGCGGGTGCGATAGGAAATTGAATTTCCCTTGAGGTGAGTGGTGCAAGTGTTTGAGTGTGTACTGTATGCAGTAGGCTCGAGGCCTTTGGTTTGTGTATGTGGAAGGGGGGGGGGGGGGGGTTGAGAGAGAGAGAGAGAGAGGGTTATGTTTTTGGATTGTGGTGTGCTGCGGGTGCGATAGGAAATTGAATTTCCCTTGAGGTGAGTGGTGCAAGTGTTTGAGTGTGTACTGTATGCAGTAGGCTCGAGGCCTTTGGTTTGTGTATGTGTGGGGGGAGGGGGGAAAGAGAGACAGAGAGAGAGAGAGAGAGAGGGTTATGTTTTTGGATTTGTGGTGTGCTGCGGGTGCGATAGGAAATTGAATTTCCTTGAGGTGAGTGGTGCAAGTGTTTGAGTGTGTACTGTATGCAGTAGGCTCGAGGCCTTTGGTTTGTGTATGTGGGGGGGGGGGGGGGGGGAGGCGAGGGAGAGATAGAGAGAGAGAGAGAGAGAGAGAGAGAGAGAGAGAGAGAGAGAGAGAAGAGAGAGAGAGAGAGAGAGGATGGGGAGGACTTAGGGTTAGGGCTAGCGTCCTGTGACCTTAGGGTAAGGATAAATGACCGGGAAAGGCCTGAGACAAAGGAATCAGGTGGTCAGATAGCCGGAGACCGTTAGTTTTAGCCAAAATTG
Source organism: Leuresthes tenuis (assembly GCF_036924035.1). Classification (NCBI taxonomy): domain Eukaryota; kingdom Metazoa; phylum Chordata; class Actinopteri; order Atheriniformes; family Atherinopsidae; genus Leuresthes; species Leuresthes tenuis. The sequence continues at coordinate 37,032,968 of NW_027325364.1, forward strand.
TTAGGCTTATGAAATTAATTTTCCCGTGGCGTGGCCAGGGGAAGGACTTATGGTTAGGGCTAGCGTCCTGTGACCTTAGGGTAAGGATAAATGACCGGGAAAGGCCTGAGACAAAAGAATCAGGTGGTCAGATAGCCGGAGGCTGTTAGTTTTAGCCAAAATTGTTAGGCTTATGAAAATTAGTTTTCCCGTGGCGTGGCACGGGGAAGGACTTATGGTTAGGGCTAGCGTCCTGTGACCTTAGGGTAAGGATAAATGACCGGGAAAGGCCTGAGACAAAGGAATCAGGTGGTCAGATAGCCGGAGACTGTTAGTTTTAGCCAAAATTGTTAGGCTTATGAAAATTAATTTTCCCGTGGTGTGGCCAGGGGAAGGACTTATGGTTAGAGCTAGCGTCCTGTGACCTTTAAGGTGCAGGTAAATGGGAGGGGAGGGTATAAAGATGGTGGGTAGGTGGTAAACTATAAATTAGAAAAAATAATAAAAATAATATTTGCTGGTCAGATTTCCGCCAGGGTAGCTGTCAATCCGGATTTCACTGTTCTGGATTGTTGGTAACCTGTTCAGATTTGAGTCTCCACAAATTATGTGTGGTTTGGTTGGGTGCAGGTCCCAGTTCTGCATTTTGTTTCCATTGTGCTCATAGGTGTTGAGACTGATTCCGACTTCTGTTGGTGGTGTTCTGGTTTCAGTTCCGGATCCGTGTTGTAACCCATATAGCTACGTCGTTTGGCTCCATTGTTGTTTCTTTGTTCTAACTATCTTTGGAATTCGATCTGGCCCTGTCTGGTTTTGCTTTCTATTTTGTTTCCTATGGTTTGAGTGTTTTTAACGCTGTTAGTGTGGGGATGCCTGTTGTATTTCCACACTATCAGGAAGCTAGGCTATTTTCTTTTTGTACAATTTCAGGACTAATTCATCAGTGGTGTACCACAAGATCAGCGAACGTTTCAGCTGTTTATCACCATACGTTCTCCCTTGTGGGGGCCCCCTGGTTGATCAATTCCAGGGTTTAGTCCAGTGTCCAATTTTTTGGTGATTAGGTGATAAAAAAAAGTTTTTATCTTTAAGCTTGCCCTGGTTTCGGTTTTTATTTTATTGGGTTTTTGTTTTATGGTGAACAAGGGGTTGCCCTCGTTAAAGTTTGTGTCCGAACTGGTGCGTCTATGGGATCCAAAATGGCGGCCTTGTTGCAAAATGGCCGTTATCAAAGGATAAGGGGTTGTCTTTGTCCACTTTGACCCTGATCGAGGCTTATTACAAGCCGGTTATAGGTCTGGTGTCTAGGTCCCGTTGCATCCACGGATTGACTTCTAAGTAAGTCAACGGATGTAAACCTGTGAAGGTGGCAATTTGAAGGAATCCAATTGGAAGTTTGATTTGGCCTCTGGTTACTGGAGTAACCACGTGTGTGGTGCAAAGTGTTCTGTTGTGCTTTGAGGCTAGTCCTCATAGAAGACTGGGCAACATTTAAGACTCTGATGCCCTGAGTCACCGGCCCCACAGTGCTGTCCTATAGTCGGAACATGGGCGGCTGCTTACTTACCAGGGTTACTGGAATGAACAATACTGTTTGTTGTCACCGTAAGGTTACCCCAGTATGTCCAGTAGCCCTTTCCTGGGGGTTAGTCCGCCGTGTGTTGGGAGTCCGGGGTTATCCGAGGCTGCAAGAGTTTTATACAGTGAGGGTTAGTTGGTTTTGTCAGCATCTATTTTTTAGAGAGCATATAGTACAATCTTTATTGAGTAGCGTCCTGATGTTTCTGGAGCTTGTCCAAGTTGGTTGGTCTTGCAGGTGTGCTCCTCCTTGGCTGTCCCAAACCCCAAGGGGGGTAGCTCTGAAAAGTGCCTTTTTTGCTTTGCGAAGCCTGCAGATCCGGGGTTTCCTGGTGGTTGGTTGCTTCTGGCATTCTTGTGTCGTCTTGCAGAGTTGGTTCCGTCTTTCAGGGGTTCTGGTCTTGATTGGAGGCGGTGTGCTGTTCCAAGCGTCTGGTCATTCAGGAGGTGAGTCCAGGATGATGTGGGTGTTCCGTTTGTTACGGGGGGTGGTGCTGTTTCTCACTGTTGGTTTGCTGGACGGTGCGGTTTTTTTTGCATGTTACCCACAATCCCTTGCGGTGTTCCGTTTGTTTCGGGGGGTGGTGCTGTTTCTCACTGTTGGTTTGCTGGACGGTGCGGTTTTTTTGCATGTTACCCACAATCCCTTGCGGTGTTCCGTTTTTTTCGGGGGGTGGTGCTGTTTCTCACTGTTGGTTTGTTGGACGGTGCCGTTTTTTTGCATGTTACCCACAATCCCTTGCGGTTGTTCGGGTGGGTGTGGTCATGTTGCTGATTGGTCCGTTTGAGTTTGTCCGGTCTGTTCCGTTTGTTTGGGTGTTATTGTTTCCCTGTATTTCCTATTAGTTTCTGAGTTTTCCTTTTGTTGGGTGTCTGCTGGTCCTTCCCTCTTTATGGTGGGTGTGGCTGTTGATCATTCCTGAGGACTAGTATTCCTTTGCTTTTGGGGTTCGAGATCTTCCGTTCCTAGTCAAGTTCACTTGTTGGTTGTATCTTTTTCTTGTGTCCCAGTCTCTTTTTGGGGAGATGGAGAGAGGGGGGAGATGGAGAGGAGCTGGGGAAGAGAGGGCAGATGGAGAGAGAGTGAGGGGAGATGGAGAGAGAGTGAGGGGAGATGGAGAGAGAGTGAGGGGAGATGGAGAGAGAGTTTTTGAGTTTGTGTGTAGGTATCGTTGGATGCATTTCATAAGTGTGCATTTGCAGTATTCTGGTTTAAGCCAAAATACCTGAGCAGGCCCAGTTCGACCGAGGATCAGGCAAAGGTTAGGCTCAAGAGTTTTTACTCAGTGGTCTCCCTCCTACGCAACCAGCTGGTTACCATGGAGTTTGGTGTAAGAAACCAAGGGGGTGCACGCTCAACTCGTGATCTCGCTGGGAGCTGCTGCGTGTAGTGCCATGGTCTTGGAGTAACTCAGGAGACCCTGGGAAGCTCCGTGCAATTTGAGTTGTGTAGCAATGTGGGTGCTATAGACTCAGGGTCCTTATGGTGTGTGTTATGTGCTGCTAGGATGGGGGGGGGGGGGGGGGGGGAGTAGAGAGAGAGAGAGAGAGGATGGGTTATGTTTTTGGATTGTGGTGTGCTGCGGGTGCGATAGGAAATTGAATTTCCCTTGAGGTGAGTGGTGCAAGTGTTTGAGTGTGTACTGTATGCAGTAGGCTCGAGGCCTTTGTTTGTGTATGTGGAAGGGGGGGGGGGGGGGGTTGAGAGAGAGAGAGAGAGAGGGTTATGTTTTTGGATTGTGGTGTGCTGCGGGTGCGATAGGAAATTGAATTTCCCTTGAGGTGAGTGGTGCAAGTGTTTGAGTGTGTACTGTATGCAGTAGGCTCGAGGCCTTTGGTTTGTGTATGTGTGGGGGGAGGGGGGAAAGAGAGACAGAGAGAGAGAGAGAGAGAGGGTTATGTTTTTGGATTTGTGGTGTGCTGCGGGTGCGATAGGAAATTGAATTTCCCTTGAGGGTGAGTGGTGCAAGTGTTTGAGTGTGTACTGTATGCAGTAGGCTCGAGGCCTTTGGTTTGTGTATGTGGGGGGGGGGGGGGGGGGAGGCGAGGGAGAGATAGAGAGAGAGAGAGAGAGAGAGAGAGAGAGAGAGAGAGAGAGAGAGAGAGAGAGAGAGAGAGAGAGAGGATGGGGAGGACTTAGGGTTAGGGCTAGCGTCCTGTGACCTTAGGGTAAGGATAAATGACCGGGAAAGGCCTGAGACAAAGGAATCAGGTGGTCAGATAGCCGGAGACCGTTAGTTTTAGCCAAAATTGTTAGGCTTATGAAAATTAATTTTCCCGTGGCGTGGCCAGGGGAAGGACTTATGGTTAGGGCTAGCGTCCTGTGACCTTAGGGTAAGGATAAATGACCGGGAAAGGCCTGAGACAAAAGAATCAGGTGGTCAGATAGCCGGAGGCTGTTAGTTTTAGCCAAAATTGTTAGGCTTATGAAAATTAGTTTTCCCCGTGGCGTGGCACGGGGAAGGACTTATGGTTAGGGCTAGCGTCCTGTGACCTTAGGGTAAGGATAAATGACCGGGAAAGGCCTGAGACAAAGGAATCAGGTGGTCAGATAGCCGGAGACTGTTAGTTTTAGCCAAAATTGTTAGGCTTATGAAAATTAATTTTCCCGTGGTGTGGCCAGGGGAAGGACTTATGGTTAGAGCTAGCGTCCTGTGACCTTTAAGGTGCAGGTAAATGGGAGGGGAGGGTATAAAGATGGTGGGTAGGTGGTAAACTATAAATTAGAAAAAATAATAAAAATAATATTTGCTGGTCAGATTTCCGCCAGGGTAGCTGTCAATCCGGATTTCACTGTTCTGGATTGTTGGTAACCTGTTCAGATTTGAGTCTCCACAAATTATGTGTGGTTTGGTTGGGTGCAGGTCCCAGTTCTGCATTTTGTTTCCATTGTGCTCATAGGTGTTGAGACTGATTCCGACTTCTGTTGGTGGTGTTCTGGTTTCAGTTCCGGATCCGTGTTGTAACCCATATAGCTACGTCGTTTGGCTCCATTGTTGTTTCTTTGTTCTAACTATCTTTGGAATTCGATCTGGCCCTGTCTGGTTTTGCTTTCTATTTTGTTTCCTATGGTTTGAGTGTTTTTAACGCTGTTAGTGTGGGGATGCCTGTTGTATTTCCACACTATCAGGAAGCTAGGCTATTTTCTTTTTGTACAATTTCAGGACTAATTCATCAGTGGTGTACCACAAGATCAGCGAACGTTTCAGCTGTTTATCACCATACGTTCTCCCTTGTGGGGGCCCCCTGGTTGATCAATTCCAGGGTTTAGTCCAGTGTCCAATTTTTTGGTGATTAGGTGATAAAAAAAAGTTTTTATCTTTAAGCTTGCCCTGGTTTCGGTTTTTATTTTATTGGGTTTTTGTTTTATGGTGAACAAGGGGTTGCCCTCGTTAAAGTTTGTGTCCGAACTGGTGCGTCTATGGGATCCAAAATGGCGGCCTTGTTGCAAAATGGCCGTTATCAAAGGATAAGGGGTTGTCTTTGTCCACTTTGACCCTGATCGAGGCTTATTACAAGCCGGTTATAGGTCTGGTGTCTAGGTCCCGTTGCATCCACGGATTGACTTCTAAGTAAGTCAACGGATGTAAACCTGTGAAGGTGGCAATTTGAAGGAATCCAATTGGAAGTTTGATTTGGCCTCTGGTTACTGGAGTAACCACGTGTGTGGTGCAAAGTGTTCTGTTGTGCTTTGAGGCTAGTCCTCATAGAAGACTGGGCAACATTTAAGACTCTGATGCCCTGAGTCACCGGCCCCACAGTGCTGTCCTATAGTCGGAACATGGGCGGCTGCTTACTTACCAGGGTTACTGGAATGAACAATACTGTTTGTTGTCACCGTAAGGTTACCCCAGTATGTCCAGTAGCCCTTTCCTGGGGGTTAGTCCGCCGTGTGTTGGGAGTCCGGGGTTATCCGAGGCTGCAAGAGTTTTATACAGTGAGGGTTAGTTGGTTTTGTCAGCATCTATTTTTTAGAGAGCATATAGTACAATCTTTATTGAGTAGCGTCCTGATGTTTCTGGAGCTTGTCCAAGTTGGTTGGTCTTGCAGGTGTGCTCCTCCTTGGCTGTCCCAAACCCCAAGGGGGGTAGCTCTGAAAAGTGCCTTTTTTGCTTTGCGAAGCCTGCAGATCCGGGGTTTCCTGGTGTTGGTTGCTTCTGGCATTCTTGTGTCGTCTTGCAGAGTTGGTTCCGTCTTTCAGGGGTTCTGGTCTTGATTGGAGGCGGTGTGCTGTTCCAAGCGTCTGGTCATTCAGGAGGTGAGTCCAGGATGATGTGGGTGTTCCGTTTGTTACGGGGGGTGGTGCTGTTTCTCACTGTTGGTTTGCTGGACGGTGCGGTTTTTTTTGCATGTTACCCACAATCCCTTGCGGTGTTCCGTTTGTTTCGGGGGGTGGTGCTGTTTCTCACTGTTGGTTTGCTGGACGGTGCGGTTTTTTTTGCATGTTACCCACAATCCCTTGCGGTGTTCCGTTTTTTTTCGGGGGGTGGTGCTGTTTCTCACTGTTGGTTTGTTGGACGGTGCCGTTTTTTTGCATGTT